>NC_056745.1:29792010-29916274 GCF_019279795.1 Protopterus annectens
ATACACAGTGCATTTATAGAAGTACTGTAAGCCTTGGTAAAGCATAACACATTTACTGAAGTACTGTACCCCTTACTAATACACAGTGCATTTATAGAAGTACTGTAACCCTTAGTAATACATACTACATTTGCAGAAATACTGTAACCATTTCATAATCCATAATACATTTATAAAAGTACTGTAGCCATTAGTAATACATAGTACATTTATGCAAGTACTGTAACCCTTGGTAATACATAATACATTTACAGAAGTACTGTACTCCTTATTAATACATGTTACATTTATAGAAATGAGACAAAAAGCCATGGTGGTGCAGAGGTTGCGCTGTTGCCTCACAGCAAGAGGTTCTCCTGTTTGATTCTTGGCTGGAGTGCCTTCTGTGTGGAGTCTGCATGTCCTCCCCATGGTTGAGTGGCATTTGAAAGACATGCATGAATGGGCATGCCTTAGTTGAAGGTTGGGTGTTGGGCTGGCAACTTGGCACCATAAAAATCTACTACCAATCATTAGCAGACCGATGCTCCACTGTGGTGACTCCTAACCAGGAAAAGCCGAAAAGACAAACAACAACTGTACCCCTTAGTAATACATAATAAATTTACAGAAGCACTGTAGTCCTTATTAATACACAGCACATTTACATAAGTAATGTAACCCTTGGTAATGCAAAATACATTTATAGAAGTACTGCATCCCTTACTAATACACAGTACATTTACAGAAGTGTTGTATCACTTGGTAATATGTAATACATTTACAGAAGTACTGCACCCCTTATTAATACACAGTACATTTATAGAAGTCATGTAACCATTAGTAATGCATAATATATTTCCAGAAATACTTTAACCCTTTGTAATACATAATACATTTCTAGAAATACTGTAAGCCTTAGTAATACTATTTATTTATTTATTTACATTTGTTTACTAGGAAAGTCTGACTGGGCTAGTAGCCCTTTTTCAGCAGAGGCTCGGGAAGAAAAAAACTCCAAAAATTACAAATAAATTCTTTGATTAACAAGCATAAGTACATTAAACAGAACAATTCAAGGTGTTAGAAACTTTCAGATTACTTAGAGTACAAATTAGACAGTCTTGAGGACTACAAAAGTTGTTAAACAAATAATATTATACTTGAAATAATATTCAACCTAATAACTGATTTTCATCTTAATAAATTGATAACATTACATTTACTGAAATACTGTAACCCTTAGTAATACATCATAATACATTTCTAGAAATACTGTAAACCTTAGTAATACATTTACAGAAGTATTGTACCCCTTATTAAAACACAGTACATTTATAAACGTACTGTAACCCTTGGTGATTCATAGTACATTTGCAGGAATACTGTAACCCTTAGTGCTATACAGTATTCTCATAGAAGTAGTATAACCATACCTCTCAACTATCCAAAATTGACCTCATACTTTGGTCTGTTGGTCATAAAATCTGTACTTTTCTGACCAATCTTTATGGACTGAAGTCACTAAATAATGGTATAGACTTGATTTTCAGAGTTCATTTCCTCTGGAAAACACATGCTAACACACATTGTCTTATTCTAGTAACATTTTAGGTTTATAGAGCAATGTATAAAATGTGCCCCTAATTTTGGTCCTTTGTCCCTCCTTTTAATGTAGGCTGCATCCAGATTTCTTGCTCTGAGAGGCTGAGAGGTATGACTGTACCCCCTTAGTAATCTAGTGCACATTTACAGCAGTGGTGTACCTTTAGTATCATATACCACAGTTATAGAAACATTAAATCCCAGATATTACCTAATGCATTTACAGAAGAACTGTACCACTAGTAACATATAACACAATTAAGGAAACATTGAATCCCAGATATTACCTAGTGCATTTACAGAAGAACTGTACCACTAGTAACATATAACACAATTAAGGAAACATTGAATCCCAGATATTACCTAGTGCATTTACAGAAGAACTGTACCCCTAGTAACATATAACATATTTATGGAAAAACTGAATCCCAGATATTACCTAGTGCATTTAAAAAAGAACTGTACCCCTAGTAACATATAACACATTTATGGAAACATTGAATCCCAGATATTACCTAGTGCATTTACAGAAGAACTGTACCACTAGCAACATATAACACATTTATGGAAACACTGAATCCCAGATATTACCTAGTGCATTTACAGAAGAACTGTACCCCTAGTAACATATAACACATTTATGGAAACATTGAATCCCAGAAATTACCTAGTGCATTTACAGAAGAACTGTATCCCTAGTAACATATAACACATTTATGGAAACACTGAATCCCAGATATTACCTAGTGCATTTACAGAAGAACTGTACCCCTAGTAACATATAACACATTTATGGAAACATTGAATCCCAGAAATTACCTAGTGCATTTACAGAAGAACTGTATCCCTAGTAACATATAACACATTTATGGAAATATTGAATCCCAGATATTACCTAGTGCATTTACAGAAGAACTTCACACCTACTGACATATAACACATTTATGGAAACACTGAATCCCAGATATTACCTAGTGCATTTACAGAAGAACTGTACCCCTAGTAACATATAATACATTTATGGAAACATTGAATCCCAGATATCACCTAGTGTATTTACAGAAGAACTGTATCCCTAGTAACATATAACACATTTATGGAAACATTGAATCCCAGAAATTACCTAGTGCATTTACAGAAGAACTGTACCACTAGTAACATATAACACATTTATGGAAACACTGAATCCCAGATATTACCTAGTGCATTTACAGAAGAACTGTACCCCTAGTAACATATAACACATTTATGGAAACATTGAATCCCAGAAATTACCTAGTGCATTTACAGAAGAACTGTATCCCTAGTAACATATAACACATTTATGGAAATATTGAATCCCAGATATTACCTAGTGCATTTACAGAAGAACTTCACACCTACTGACATATAACACATTTATGGAAACAATGAATCCCAGATATTACCTAGTGCATTTACAGAAGAACTGTACCCCTAGTAACATATAATACATTTATGGAAACATTGAATCCCAGATATCACCTAGTGTATTTACAGAAGAACTGTATCCCTAGTAACATATAACACATTTATGGAAATACTGAATCCCAGATATTACCTAGTGCATTTACAGAAGATCTGTACCCCTAGTAACATGTAACACATTTATGGAAACATTGAATCCCAGATATTATCTAGTGCATTTACAGAAGAACTGTACCCCTAGTAACATATAACACATTTATGGAAACATTATAGGTTCATAGGTTCATAGGTTCATACTAGGCTATCTGCCCTAGGGCATTTATAAGCCTAGCCAGAGTTGTGTGGCTTTCACCACCCCTTAGGTTGAAGAATACTATACCCATTAGTTTGCCGTGCCTCTGTCCAGCAGTGATACAGAGTTGATCCCCGGGGTAAACCTACGATCTCCCATCCACTGGTCAAGATTCCTCTTGAACAGAGCCAGTGAGGTGCTCTGTCTCACATGGACCAGGATTCTGTTCCACAGCATATGGAGTCTCTGTGTGATGAATCTGTCCCTCCAGCACATCCTATTTATATCCGTGTTGAGGTTTAAGTCTCTTGCTCTTGTGGCTCTGGTGGATTTGGATTTTTTGAGGTGGAGCATGTCCATTAATTCCGGGTTGGACATGGCCTTGTATGTCAGGCACAGGTCACCTCTGAGCAGACGGTATGCGACTGAATAGAGCTGGAGTTTCTTCAGTCGGGCAGCATATGGCATATTTTTGAGCCCCTTTATCCTTTTGTTGAGGAACTTTTGGGGTCTTTCCAATTGCTGCAGGTGTCGGGTAAGATACATTCTGAATGGGGCATTGTACTCAATCATTGGTCTGATAAGTGAAGAGTACAGGGGAACAATGACCTCCCTTGATCTGGATGTGAATCCCTTCATAATCAGGTGGGCAATGTAGAAGGTCCTCCTAACCACTTTGGCAATGTGAGTGTCAAAAGAAAGGTTACTGTCAACTTTGGTCCCCAGGTCCCTGATAACCTCTTCTGTGCTTAATGGATTGCCACCTATGTGGCAACTTGGGGTTACCTTGTTTTTACCAAAGGGTATGACTATACATTTTTGACGTTTAGCTTAAGGCCATGGCTCTGGCACCAGTTATCCATTTCTATGAGACCTCTCTGAAGGATATCTGTGTCTGATGGATTTTCAACTATGGTGCCCAGTTTGCAGTCATCTGCAAACTTTGTCAGCCACAATCCTCCTATGTTTGCCTGCACTTCTGAAAAGTAGATGCCGAACAAGAGGGGCCCAGGACTGAGCCCTGTGGGACACCGCCAGACCGGCTTGAGTCTGACATGGCACCAGCAACTCTAACCCTGTGGGTTCTGTCCTTGAGCCAGTTTGCAACCCATCTTGTGACATATGGGTTTACATTTAAGCTGGTGAGCTTTTCTATGATACCCGAGTGGGGTATTGTGTCGAAAGCTTTTGCAAGGTCAAGGTAGGCTGTGTGAACTGCCTTACCCTCATCAATGGCCTTGGTGACTGTTTCAAAAATTCACCAAGTTCAAGAGGCATGATCTGCCCTTGACAAAGCCGAATTGGGTAGGATCCAATGTCTGTAGGTCCCCTTTGTCTTTATTTATGAGTTCCATTATGATTCTCTCCATAGCTTTGCAGACCAGGCTTGTTAAGCTTATGGGGCGGTAATTACCAGGGTCCGTAGAAGCACTGCCTTTGTGGAGTGGGACCACAGTTGCCGTATGCCACTCTTTGGGTACGTATCCTGTGGTAAGACTAAGATTAAACAGCAGCCTTATGTGTGGGTTTAGTTCCTCATTGAGTTCGTGTAGCACACAGCTGGGGGCACCATCCGGTCCCATTGATGCTGTGTTTTTAGCTTTAGAGAGAGCAGCTCTCACCTGGGCATTTGAGATGATTGGGAGGCTACACTCTGCTGGGATAGATATTTCTCCTTTTGGGGGGGAGGGAGGGGAGAAATTTTCACTGAACCTGCCTGCCAATATGTTTGCAATGTCTGTGGGTTCAGTGATTTTTGTATCATTTTGGACTAATTCTGAGCATATCTGGGAGTTTCCAGCCACATTGAATACCAGATATTACCCATATTACCTAGTGTATTTACAGAAGAACTTTACTCCTAGTAACATATAAATTATTTATGGAAACATTGAATCCCAGATATGACCTAGTGCATTTACAGAAGAACTGTACCCCTAGTAACATATAACACACTTATGGAAACACTGAATCCCAGATATTACCTAGTGCATTTACAGAAGAACTGTACCCCTAGTAACATATAACACACTTATGGAAACACTGAATCCCAGATATTACCTAGTGCATTTACAGAAGAACTGTACCCCTAGTAACATATAACACACTTATGGAAACACTGAATCCCAGATATTACCTAGTGCATTTACAGAAGAACTGTACCCCTAGTAACATATATCACATTTATGGAAACATGGAATCCCAGATATTACCTAGTGTATTTACAGAAGAACTTTACTCCTAGTAACATATAAAACATTTATGGAAACATTGAATCCCAGATATTACCTAGTGCATATACAGAAGAACTATATCCCTAGTAACATATAACACAGTTATGGAAACATTGAATCCAAGATATTACCTAGTGCATTTACAGAAGAACTGTACCCCTAGTAACATATAACACATTTATGGAAACAATGAATCCCAGATATAACCTAGTGCATTTACAGAAGAACTGTACACCTAGTAACATATAACATATTTATGGAAACATTGACTCCCAGATATTACCTAGTGTATTTAAAGAATAACTGTACCCCTAGTAACATATAACACATTTAAGGAAACATTCAATCCCAGATATTACCTAGTGCATTTACAAAAGAACTGTATATCGAGTAACATATAACACATTTATGGAAACATTCAATCCCAGATATTACCTAGTGCATTTACAGAAGAACTGTATCCCTAGTAACAAATAACACATTTAAGGAAACATTGAATCCCAGATTAAACTTAGAGCATTTACAGAAGAACTGTATCTCTAGTAACATATAACACATTTATGGAAACATTGAATATGAGATATTACCTAGTGTATTTACAGAAGAACTGTACCCCTAGTAACCTGTAACACATTTATGGAAACACTGAATCCCAGATATTACCTAGTGAAGTTACTGAAGAACTGTATTCCTAGTAACATATAGCACATTTATGGAAACATTGAATCCCAGATATTACCTAGTGCATTTACAGAAGAAATGTACCCCTAGTAACATATAACACATTTATGGAAACATTGAATCTCAGATATAACATAGTGCATTTACAGAAGAACTGTACCCCTAGTAACATATAACACATTTATTGAAACATTGGGTCCCAGATATTACCTAATGCATTTACAGAAGAACTGTACCCTTGGTAACATATAACACATTTATGGAAACAATGAATCTCAGATATTAACTAGTGCATTTACAGAAGAACTTTATCCCTAGTAACATATAACACATTTATGGAAACACTGAATCCCAGATATAAACTAGTGCATTACAGAAGAACTGTATCTCTAGTAACATATAACACAGTTATAGAAACATTGAATCCCAGATATTACCTAGTGCATTTACAGATGAACTGTACCCCAAGTAACATATAACACACTTATGGAAACACTGAATCCCAGATATTACCTAGTGCATTTACAGAAGAACTGTACACCTAGTAACATATAACACATTTATGGAAACATTGAATCCCAGAAATTACCTAGTGTATTTACAGAAGAACTGTACCCCTAGTAACATATAACACATTTATGGAAACATTGAATCCCAGATATTACCTAGTGCATTTACAGAAGAACTGTACCCTTGTAACATACAACACACTTATGGAAACACTGAATCCCAGAAATTACCTAGTGTATTTACAGAAGAACTGTACCCCTAGTAACATATAACACATTTATGGAAACATTGAATCCCAGATATTACCTAGTGCATTTACAGAAGAACTGTACCCCTAGTAACATATAATACATTTATGGAAACATTGAATTCCATATATTACCTAGTGTATTTACAGAAGAACTGTTTCCCTGGTAACATATAACACATTTATGGAAACATTGAATCCCAGATATTACCTAGTGCATTTACAGAAGAACTGCACCCCTAGTAACATATAACACATTTATGGAAACATTGAATCCAAGATATTACCTGGTGCATTTACAGAAGAACTGTACCCCTAGTAACATATATCACACTTATGGAAACACTGAATCCCAGATATTAACTAGTGCATTTACAGAAGAACTCTACCCCTAGTAACATATAACACTATTATGGAAACATTGAATCCTAGATATTACCTAGTGCATTTACAGAAGAACTGTACCCCTAGTAACATATATCACATTTACGGAAACATTGAATCCCAGATATAACCTAGTGTATTTACAGAAGAACTGTACCCCTAGTAACATATAACACATTTATGGAAACACTGAATCCCAGATATTACCTAGTGCATTTACAGAAGAACTGTATCTCTAGTAACATATAACACACTTATGGAAACACTGATTCCCAGATATTACCTAGTGCATTTAAAGAAGAACTGTACCCCT
Organism: Protopterus annectens; assembly: GCF_019279795.1. Lineage (NCBI taxonomy): Eukaryota > Metazoa > Chordata > Ceratodontiformes > Protopteridae > Protopterus > Protopterus annectens. The sequence goes on from NC_056745.1 coordinate 29,799,702, forward strand.
AGTAACATGTAACACATTTATGGAAACATTGAATCCTAGATATTATCTAGTGCATTTACAGAAGAACTGTACCCCTAGTAACATATAATACATTTATGGAAACATTGAATTCCATATATTACCTAGTGTATTTACAGAAGAACTGTTTCCCTGGTAACATATAACACACTTATGGAAACACTGAATCCCAGATATTACCTAGTGCATTTACAGAAGAACTGTACCCCCAGTAACATATAACACATTTATGGAAACATTGAATCCAAGATATTACCTAGTGCATTTACAGAAGAACTGTACCCCTAGTAACATATAACACACATTTGGAAACACTGAATCCCAGATATTACCTAGTGCATTTACAGAAGAACTGTACCCCTAATAACATGTAACACATTTATGGAAACACCGAATCCCAGATATTACCTAGTGCATTTACAGAAGAACTGTACCCCTAGTAACATGTAACACATTTATGGAAACATTGAATCCCAGATATTATCTAGTGCATCTACAGAAGAACTGTACCCCTAGTAACACATAACACATTTATGGAAACATTGAATCCCAGATATTACCTATGGCATTTGCAGAAGAACTGTACCCCTAGTAACATATAACACACTTATGGAAACAATGAATCCCAGATATAACCTAGTGCATTTACAGAAGAACTGTACACCTAGTAACACATAACATATTTATGGAAACATTGACTCCCAGATATTACCTAGTGTATTTACAGAATAACTGTACCCCTAGTAACATATAACGCATTTCTGGAAACATTGAATCCCAGATATATTACCTAGTGCATTTACAGAAGAACTGTATCCCTAGTAACATATAACACATTTAAGGAAACATTGAATCCCAGATTAAACCTAGAGCATTTACAGAAGAACTGTATCTCTAGTAACATATAACACATTTATGGAAACTTTGAATCTGAGATATTACCTAGTGTATTTACAGAAGAACTGTACCCCTAGTAACATGTAACACATTTATGGAAACATTGAATCTCAGATACTACCTAGTGCATTTACAGAAGAACTGTATCCCTAGTAACATATAACACATTTATGGAAACATTGAATCCCAGATATAACCTATTGCATTTACAAAAGAACTGTAGCCTCGCTAGTAACATGTAAAACATTTCTGGAAACATTGAATCCCAGATATTACCTAGTGTCTTTACAGAAGAACTGTACCCCTAGTAACATGTAACACATTTATGGAAACATTGAATCCCAGATATTACCTAGTGCATTTACAGAAGAACTCTACCCTTGGTAACATATAACACATTTATGGAAACAATGAATCCCACATATTACCTAGTGCATTTACAGAAGAACTTTATCCCTAGTAACATATAATACATTTATGAAACATTGAATCCCAGATATAAACTAGTGCATTACAGAAGAACTGTATCTCTAGTAACATATAACACAGTTATAGAAACATTGAATCCGAGATATTACCTAGTGCATTTACAGAAGAACTGTACCCCTAGGAACATATAACACATTTATGGAAACATTAAATCCCAGATATTACCTAGTGCATTTACAGAAGAACTGTACCCTTGGTAACATATAACACATTTATAGAAACATTGAATCCCAGATATTACCTAGTGCATTTACAGAAGAACTGTGTCCCTAGTAACATATAACAAATTTATGGAAACATTGAATCCCAGATGTTACCTAGTGCATTTACAGAAGAACTGTACCCCTAGTAACATATAACACATTTATGGAAACATTGAATCCCAGATATTACCTAGTGTATTTACAGAATAACTGTACCCCTAGTGACATATAACACATTTATGGAAACATTGAATCCCAGATATTACTTAGTGCATTTACAGAAGAACTGTATATCTAGTAACATATAACACATTTCTGGAAACATTGAATCCCAGATATTACCTAGTGTATTTACAGAAGAACTGTATCCCTAGTAACATATAACACATTTAAGGAAACATTGAATCCCAGATTAAACCTAGTGCATTTACAGAAGAACTGTATCTCTAGTAACATATAACACATGTATGGAAACATTGAATCTGAGATATTACCTAGTGTATTTACAGAAGAACTGTACCCCTAGTAACATGTAACACATTTATGGAAACATTGAATCTCAGATATTACCTAGTGCATTTACAGAAGAACTGTATCCCTAGTAACATATAACACATTTATGGTAACATTGAATCCCAGATATAACCTATTGCATTTACAAAAGAACTGTAGCCTCGCTAGTAACATGTAAAACATTTCTGGAAACATTGAATCCCAGATATTACCTAGTGTATTTACAGAAGAACTGTACCCCTAGTAACATGTAACACATTTATGGAAACATTGAATCCCAGATATTACCTAGTGCATTTACAGAAGAACTCTACCCTTGGTAACATATAACACATTTATGGAAACAATGAATCCCACATATTACCTAGTGCATTTACAGAAGAACTTTATCCCTAGTAACATATAATACATTTATGAAACATTGAATCCCAGATATAAACTAGTGCATTACAGAAGAACTGTATCTCTAGTAACATATAACACAGTTATAGAAACATTGAATCCGAGATATTACCTAGTGCATTTACAGAAAAACTGTACCCCTAGGAACATATAACACATTTATGGAAACATTGAATCCCATATATTACCTAGTGCATTTACAGAAGAACTGTACCCTTGGTAACATATAACACATTTATAGAAACATTGAATCCCAGATATTACCTAGTGCATTTACAAAAGAACTGTGTCCCTAGTAACATATAACAAATTTATGGAAACATTGAATCCCAGATGTTACCTAGTGCATTTACAGAAGAACTGTACCCCTAGTAACATATAACACATTTATGGAAACATTGAATCCCAGATATTACCTAGTGTATTTACAGAATAACTGTACCCCTAGTGACATATAACACATTTATGGAAACATTGAATCCCAGATATTACCTAGTGCATTTACAGAAGAACTGTATATCTAGCAACATATAACACATTTCTGGAAACATTGAATCCCAGATATTACCTAGTGTATTTACAGAAGAACTGTATCCCTAGTAACATATAACACATTTAAGGAAACATTGAATCCCACATTAAACCTAGTGCATTTACAGGAGAACTGTATCTCTAGTAACATATAACACATGTATGGAAACATTGAATCCCAGATATTACCTACTGTATTTACAGAAGAACTGTCCCCCTAGTAACATGTAACACATTTATGGAAATATTGAATCCCAGATATTACCTAGTGCATTTACAGAAGAACTGTACCCCTAGTAACATATAACACACTTATGGAAACATTGAATCCTAGATATAACCTAGTGTATTTGCAGAATAACTGTATCTCTAGTAACATATAACACCTTTATGGAAACATTGAATCCCAGATATTACCTAGTGCATTTACAAAAGAACTGTACCCTTGCTAACATATAACACATTTATGGAAACACTGAATCCCAGATATTACCTAGTGTATTTGCAGAAGAACTGTTTCCCTGATAACATATAACAAATTTATGGAAACATTGAATCCCAGATATTACCTAGTGCATTTACAGAAGAACTGTGTCCCTAGTAACATATAACACATTTATGGAAAGATTGAATCCCAGATATTACCTAGTGCATTTACAGAAGAACTGTACCCCTAGTAACATATATCACACTTATGGAAACACTGAATCCCAGATATTAACTAGTGCATTTACAGAAGAACTCTACCCCTAGTAACATATAACACTATTATGGAAACATTGAATCCTAGATATTACCTAGTGCATTTACAGAAGAACTGTACCCCTAGTAACATGTAACACATTTATGGAAACATTGAATCCCAGGTGTTACCTAGTGCATTTTCAGAAGAACTGTATCTTTAGTAATATATAACACAGTTATAAAAGTACTTGGTAGCAATATCCAGACTATCAAAGTAGAAACATTTGTCAGAGCCAGCATCTTCGATTTATTGTTAAAATACTTAAGGGGGAAACAAGTGCAGCATATCATCATGTGTTTAATTCTGAGGCTAGAACTGATTTCACAGAGGTTAGAATTATTTAAACTTATGATTTTAAGCTCAGGAAAGAATTCCGTTTGAAGTTCTTTGGAACAGGAACGTGATATAATCTGTATAATGTTTGTACTAAAGATTATGGCAGGCAGCGTTATGACGTCATAAGGAATATATTTATTGAACGAGTTCTGGATAGGTATGCTAAACCTCTGTCAGTCAGGATAAGAGAAACCTATCACGCTTACTTATTGTACATCTCTGACGTGAGGTGTTCAGAGGTTATTTAGGAAAAAAATAGTAAGGCAGGTACCCTGGGGAAATATGAAGTAAGCATTTGTTGCGTTTAATTAGAGAATGATTTTAGGACATAGCATGATGCATCAGTGACATGTTTTGGTACTACTCTTATCAAGGAAAATTTAAAGCGTTCATGTTTTGCCCATATATCCTCAGCACTTCACTGTCTTTCCATCCCTTTACATGTTATGTATCGGCAAGCTTCAGATAAATGCATTAGTCTGCAGTTTAAACATTTATTTTTTTAAGTCACATTAAGTCTGATGAAGGCAGCAAAAAGTATAAATAAAACCACTCTGTTTCTTTAATTCAAGTAGTTAAGCTTACAAACATAATAGATATTGGTTTCTGAATATTAATTAACCACTTTGCACATTAACAGTAAACTAATTTCTTAGCAAGGAAAAAAAAAAACAGCGAAACCTCAGTTTGTATGTCATCATCACTTCTTTTTTTCTTTAAGTCTGTTCAGTGACCCGATTCACCAGATCACTCTCGGTTCCTCTTTCACCATTTGCCTGAAGCTCGAATTAGGATGAAAATAACACTGGGACGTCCCGAGCTGAACACCACATGCAAATCTGATATCCATTTTCAGATGAGGTTTACATTTTATTCTCATTTTGATCGTCTGATTTAGATGAAGAACAGGAAATCTAAAATATGTAGCACCCGTTTAATTAATCATGTTACACAGCTCACAAACAGTATTACAGAAACACATGGAAGCTCTTTTGTAAAGGCTAGAATGTGTGCTTCATACCCCAAAATACTATTTATGTTACAATAAATATTCACTACAACAGCTGCATATCTAAGACCTAACAAAGTCGCAGTATTTCATCTTTGAAGTGCCACACATCATTCAAACATTTGCAGGTATTTAATCTCTTGTCTGTAATTAATAAAGATTGTTAACAAGTATATCATTATATTTAATTCACACGTATCAACCTCGACAAAGCCAAAAAAGTAATGGGGTGTTGGCCCAAAATCAAGGACATATATATATATAGTTTATATTTTGTTCTAACCGTTTTTGCTTTCATGGGGGCAGATATCCTAATGTGATCTTGTTTTCTTCGGTTATCAGGGCACAGATGTTGAAATTATTTCATCCTAGTCTTTCTTGTTAAATCACAATTCAAGTACTAAAACTGATGCAGTGAAAAATACTGTTTAGGTTGAAAATCCTCAATAAAGTGCCAAGGACTGGTTTGCAGTGATCTTTACACATTTATTTCCTATATATGTATTACATAGTCTGTAAAAAGTGCTTGCTGAATCATAAAGAAATATTTGAGATAAAGTAGCATTTCGAAGAGTTGAATTGTGTTAGTTTTAGGACTTGTCCCTCTCCCTCCTTCCTTTCCTCTGTCAACCATAGTTCAATATTTTTTAGCTTGGGAAGTTCGGATAATTAGTGAAATCACCCCTCAGTGGTTTTCATATTTCTCAAGTTTCATGGTATAAAGGCTCAGTAGGTTTATGGCCCAGGGAAAATGAAAGAATGCAGATGTAATGACAGTGCAGTTTTACGGGTTAGAAGTAACAAAAGAAGACCTTAATATAACTTGATATGTGTGTTCTTCCTAGGTTATAAATAGATAATGATAGAGGGAATGATGTAAAAGCACAGGACACAAATTCCTCAAAAAAAAAAAAAGGCGTGACATGATTTCATTCTACCACAACATGCAGTGTGCACTGAAGAAGCTGACTAGAACAGAAATGCCACAGTGGGGAATAAACTACTAAACCATATTTTTATTTCCAATATATGAGCATTTGGCAGTTATTCAGTAATGTGGAAAATATACACTGGAGAAAGGAAATGTTTTCTTTAGGTCATGGCTTCCTTTAATTTGCTGATCTAGTGGTGACTGTTTTCTTAGCTTTCATGCAACGCTAATATAGATCATGAGTAAAGCTGTGTAAATGCTGTCCAGTACCCTAAACATCTCCAGCTAGATATTATCCATACATGCAATTTTATACTAAAGAGGCTTTGGATCACTATAGTGACTTCAAATTCTATAATATTAGTCAAACCATAAATGATGTCTAGTGCTGGATCCCACTGTACCTGGTAAAAAATAGTTCTTAAAAATGTTCTTCACAAATCTCAACAATTTCTCTGTAAAGGCTAACACTTTTGCACCATTAGATAGAACAGCCATCCTCTGCAGAGGAGCTGAATGATAAGCTAGAACATCTTCAAGACTACAAAATAGACTTTCACCATGGGATCTCCAGACTCTTCCCATGTCATGCTTTTTTTTTTCAACAAACGTTGTCCCTTTGGTCTTCTCCTACTGATACCTTTCTCTCTGGCAGTTATATTTAGAAGTGTAGTGAGGACAATCCCTTACTGGCAGTTATATTTAGGAGTGTAGTGGAGATAATCCCTGACTGGCAGTTATATTTAGAAGTGTAGTGGGGACAATCCCTTACTGGCAGTTATATTTAGGAGTGTAGTTGTGACAATCCCTGACTGGCAGTTATATTTAGAAGTGTAGTGGGTACAATCCCTTACTGGCAGTTATGTTTAGAAGTATAGTGGGGACAATCCCTTACTGGCAGTTATATTTAGAGGTATAGTGGGGACAATCCCGGGTCTATATTATAACATCAAAATCTACAAAGATCGAATGTTATAATATTGAACCTTAAACACCGAAATCCGCAAACATCGAACAGTCAGAATAGCGATTTTTTCCCCAGGGAAAAAAATCGCTATTCCGAGAAACATACACACAGCACAAACACATACAAAAAACAGCAATCCACATACATACACTTAAAATCCTACACCTAAACCTAAACTAAACTTTACTTACACTACTGGCTATCCACTTGCCTTAACCCAACCCTAACCCTAAGGTCCGTCACTATCACACACTCATCTCACCCGCGCCCTAACCCTAACTCACCTAACCCACCCCAACCTTAACCTACACACAACCGCTCATTTACCTGACCTGTGCCCTAACCCTAACTCACCTAACCTGCCCCTAACCCTAACCTACACACAATCACACACTTACCTGACCTGCACCCTAACCCTAACATCCACACAACTGCACACTTACCTGACCCACTCCCTAACCCTAACTCACCTAACCCGCCCCCTAACCCTAACCTACACACAATTGCACACTTACCTGAACCCGACCCGTAACATTCCAACATATTGAACGCTGAAATCAGTGAAGCCACAGCAACGGCTCACCGAATTCTTGCCCTGGGAAAGAATTCGGTGTCCTGCACCTTCGCTGTTTTCAGCATTCGACAAAACTGGTTCGATATTATAACATTCAAACTTTATAAAATTCAATGTTATAATATAGACCCGGCAATCCCTTACTGCCAGTTATATTTAGAAGTATAGTGGGGACAATCCCTTACTGACAGTTATATTTAGAGGTATAGTGGGGACATCTCTTACTGGCAGTTATATTTAGAGCTATAGTGGGGACAATCCCTTACTGGCAGTTATATTTAGAGGTATAGTGGGGACAATCCCTTACTGGCAGTTATATTTAGAAGTATAGTGGGGACAATCCCTTACTGGCAGTTATATTTAGAGGTATAGTGGGACAATCCCTTACTGGCAGTTATATTTAGAGGTATAGTGGGTACAATCCCTTACTGGCAGTTATATTTAGAGGTATAGTGGGGACAATCCCCTATTGGCTATAGTTATATTTTGGGGCCTACCCCTTGGCTACTGACTAAAATTTTGAAGTTTTATTTTACTTTAGTACTCTCCCATGTGTTTCTATTTCAGCAAGTTTGATTCTAGGTTCTTTTGAACAGGAGTGCCGTATTTGGTAATAAAGATAGAGCTGTGTACCAGGTGAGATGATATGTGCAAGATACAATGGCAAAAGGGGGAAACATGCAGATCAGAAGATGGAAGACAAAGAAAGAATGAGAAAGACATGGGTAAGACACACAAAGGCTTTGTACCAGACAAGTGTAAATAATGATGAACCCCAAAGTACCAGACAAGTGTAAATAATGACGAACCCCTAAGTACCAGACAAGTGTAAATAATGATGAACCCCAAAGTACCAGACAAGTGTAAATAATGATGAACCCCTAAGTACCAGACAAGTGTAAATAATGATGAACCCCTAAATACCAGACAAGTGTAAATAATGATGAACACCTAAGTACCAGAGAAGTGGTAAATAATGATGAACCCCAAAGTACCAGACAAGTGTAAATAATGATGAACCCCAAAGTACCAGACAAGTGTAAATAATGATGAACCCCTAAGTACCAGACAAGTGTAAATAATGATGAACCCCAAAGTACCAGACAAGTGGAAATAATGATGAACCCCAAAGTACCAGACAAGTGTAAATAATGATGAACCCCTAAATACCAGACAAGTGTAAATAATGATGAACCCTTAAGTACCAGACAAGTGGTAAATAATGATGAACCCCAAAGTACCAGACAAGTGTAAATAATGATGAACCCCAAAGTACTAGACAAGTGTAAATAATGATGAACCCCTAAGTACCAGACAAGTGTAAATAATGATGAACCCCTAAGTACCAGACAAGTGTAAATAATGATGAACCCCTAAGTACCAGACAAGTGGTAAATAATGATGAACCCCAAAGTACCAGACAAGTGTAAATAATGATGAACCCCAAAGTACCAGACAAGTGTAAATAATGATGAACCCCTAACTACCAGACAAGTGTAAATAATGCTGAACCCCAAAGTACCAGACAAGTGTAAATAATGACGAGCCCCTAAGTATCAGACAAGTGTAAATAATGATGAACCCCAAAGTACCAGACAAGTGTAAATAATGATGAACCCCAAAGTACCAGGCAAGTATAAATAATGATGAACCCCTAAGTACCAGACAAGTGTAAATAATGATGAACCCCTAAGTACCAGACAAGTGGTAAATAATGATGAACCCCAAAGTACCAGACAAGTGTAAATAATGATGAACCCCTAAGTACCAGACAAGTGTAAATAATGATGAACCCCTAAGTACCAGACAAGTGGTAAATGATGATGAACCCCAAAGTACCAGACAAGTGTAAATAATGATGAACCCCAAAGTACCAGACAAGTGTAAATAATGATGAACCCCTAAGTCAGGGAGATGGATAGAAGTGTGCAGTGGTTCAGAAAATGAATAAATAAACTGAATTTTATAACCAGACAAGAGGAAACAGATATAGGGACAACAGCTGGCATAACTAACATATAAAGTGTTAGCTTTGATTGTGAAAGCAAATAACTTAGAAATTTCTATTTACATAATTCAAGAGTGCTGAAACTCTACATAAAATTTGTAAAATGAATGCCTTATAAATATCTACAGCACCCGATATATGGCTTGAGGTGATAGAAAGATGCATTATTGTTCAAAAATAATGATCAGTGATTGGAAATGCTTTTCTGAATAGTTAGTAAAGTCAGAAACCGTGAATAAATTCCACAATGCATAAATGAGGTAAAACATCACCCTTACAGATACTGTTGTGAGATAAACAGTTGGATAAGCAGGATCACTATTTTATTCAATAAATAAAGTATAGAGTATATGGGCAATGAAGTCCTTAACTACCATCAGAATGTATATTTTTATATTTACATTGAAATTTTGAAAGTTTCTTACAGCAACATGTTTCAGTTTTAAAAACTGAGAATGGGGAAATACTATATGATGTTGCATTGCCTACTGTCCGTTAGATGGCAGAATCAGCTTCTGGAGTAAGCATTTGCAACACAACTTGGCAGATGAAAGATTTTAAAAGAACAATCCAAATATACATTGCATTTAGGCATACTTCTCAACCTCTTAACCCGAGCAATCTGGACAAAGTAAAAAATAATGGAGGGGGGGGTTAATGTCCAAAATCAAGGACAGATTTTTATTATTGCTCTTATAAATTAGTACACAATGTAGAAGGATAGGTTTTGCTTTGGCACATGTTTTCTTGAGCCATATAAAGTATGAAACTCAAATGTCTGTCATTATTTAGTGACATCAATCCTCAATGATTTGCCAGAAAACACCACATTTTATGAGGAACTGAACAAAAATATCAGGCAAAAATCTGGACATTCTGGACAGTTGAGATGTATGCATTTATATGTTTTATCTCTACACAGTAAATAAACTCACAAAATATACAATTCACTTCATATAGACTTCAATATACATAGAAAATGTAAAAGATACAGAGAGAGCAGAACTGTGACATTCCATGTTTACTTTATGCAATATATTCATCATAGTCAAACTGCTGACAGACAGAGGTTGTATAAAATGTACTTGGGTACCTGCAAAGGACATACCTCTGCTCTTTAAGCTTATGTTTGTTTTATTTCCTAACTAAATAGAACACATGGCAAAGTAAATAGAATACATTGCAAAGTTTTTTTAACAGCTCATAAGCTTGTCTTTCTGTGAAATATTACTAAAGTGCTATAAACTGAGAGTGCCACTGCCTGACCTTTGTTTATCACTGTTCCAAAATCACACTTCATAACATACTGTTTGCAGATTAGAATGCCACTCTACATAAAGCAATATTAACTTAAGTAACAGGTAATGGTATTGAGGGTTTCAAACCCTACATCGGTTCACTTACATTTTTATAGTTTTCATTCTACATTTTAATATTTTTCAAATTATTTATTAACATAGTTTAACTCAAGTCTTTACAAAGATCAGAATCTAAAGGGTGGTACTAACTTTCCTAAACATTTGACAAATATCTGCATGTTGTCAAACAGAGAAAATCCTTTAGTTTAGAGCTTAATTGAGATGACAAGGCATGAAGCAGAACAAGAACTCCATAAGCAACATCACTTTAACCTTGTTATAAAAGGTGTTTCTGCAAACTATGAAACTTGCAGCAGTAAAGTTACAATGCAATGTTTTTACTCCCACCAGGTGGCATACATTTACTGGCTATGTGCCCTAACTTTACAGCAGCCAGGCTAACAGTACCAGAAAAGCCTAAAACAAGGACCAGCAAAAGCCTACAAAATAAAAAGAAGATTCTGCATTGTAAATCATCTTTAAATTGCCTCAGTCTTGATTTTTTTGCTGTTTTTTATACATTCTCATTACTGCCATACATTACTCTGATGCGCGATTGACCTACACAGGAGAATGGGCCTCAGGCAGCCCTTTGTGCCCTCCATGAGGCGAGAGTTGATCATAGTTATCATCCATGTGGACTAAAGGGGTTCTCCTCCCTGGTGTCCTGAAAAACCTACTCTGAGGGATGCTTAGACTGGCAACCTTCTGAGGGAGGTGCACATAAGGTTCCCTGCAGGACTCCCTTCTGACCTGTGCTGTTACACAGTGGCAGCACATTCCTCTGGCTCAGATTCCACAGACTGCACTAGCCAGAGCTCACACTGGACATTGCCTAAGTAACAAGCCAAGCTACCCCCCCCCCCCACCAGAATGGGCATGCGCTGCTCCACTCCTATCCTCCTGCCCCCTCCCTCTACCTCCTATACCCAGTAATTGAACACAGGTCACCAGGGTCATAGTGGGATGCTTTGTTGCTATTTTTACTTTAAGACCCTACAGGAATCAGTATGAGCACTGCAGCTGTTAAAGACAGATTTGCAGATGTGCAGCTACTGACTTTATTACATGGAATTTGTGACCTGTGACCTGTAGCCAGTGCTTGCATGGATTCTTTGACCAGAATCCAATGTAGTTGAAAGTTCTGTGACATGTAGCTACTGTGGGCGAAGGTTCAGTTCACACTTATGCACACAAAAACAGACACACACACACACACACACACACACACACACACATATATACACACACACAGACACACACACACACACACACACACACACACACACACACACACACACACACACACACACACACACACATACACACACACACACACACACACACACACACACACACACACAGCTCGAATCATGAAGGTACACAATGTGTTAACCCAAACTCATGTACACACAGGTTTTCTATGATCTATAATCAGTCCAGACACATGCTCCAGTTTCTGTAACCAGACACATGTTCCAGTTTCTGTAACCAGACACAACCTCCAGTTTCTGTAACTAGGCATATGCTCTAGTTTCTGTAACCAGACACAAGCTCCAGTTTCTGTAACCAGACACATGCTCCTGTTTCTGTAACTAGGCGCATGCTCCAGTTTCTGTAACCAGACACAAGCTCCAGTTTCTGTAACTAGGCACAAGCTCCAGTTTCTGTAACCTGACACATGCTCCAGTTTCTGTAACCAGACACATGCTCCAGTTTCTGTAACTAGGCACATGCTCCAGTTTCTGTAACCAGACACAAGCTCCAGTTTCTGTAACTAGGCACAAGCTCCAGTTTATGTAACCTGACACATGCTCCAGTTTCTGTAACCAGACACATGCTCCAGTTTCTGTAACCAGACACAAGCTCCAGTTTCTGTAACTAGGCACAAGCTCCAGTTTCTGTAACCTGACACATGCTCCAATTTCTGTAACCAGACACAAGCTTTAGTTTCTGTAACTAGGCACAAGCTCCAGTTTCTGTAACCTGACACATGCTCCAGTTTCTGTAACCTGACCTCTGTACTGGCACATTTAGAACCACATTCAGAGTACATTAATGGGTGCAGCCTTAAAGGGACACATCTAACATGGTCTTGCTTTCATTTTGTGCCAGTTTCAGTAAAGATTTAAATGTGAACACCATCCCAGTCTTTGTTTTGTTTTCAGTCACCATGACATCTTATATAAATAAATAAATATTACATAGTGTCCAAATAATATATTACACTGTTGGATGCTGAATGAAATCAACAAAAAGAGCCAAAGAACAAAAATAATATCTTAGCCACTTAAATGGTGACTGCACTGCTACCACCACCGTCTCTTGTATGCTGAAGTAATTTGCCAAAAAATGAAAGACTGGGCTTCAAAAGTTTGCACTGTATCTCACTGCAAGTGAAACTCTAGAAAAAACAGAGAAGGTATGATGTGAAACATTTTTGCATGTCACAGTGATGAAACCAACATTGTATTAAATACTTTTAACCTTAAAGAAAAGGAGAAAGATAGATTAACAGTTTTCAGACAGAAATTAAGGAATATTGAGAATGGAAGGAAACCTTGCCATTTGTTCATTTGTGAGACATTTACTCTTCACAAGGGAAAAGAGCTTATGGAAACTTATTGAAGCTTATGTGACTAAGTAAAGTAGAGCAAAGTCTCTGTATTTAGTGCGTCACATGCTTCATTATCAGATCCTGAATATTTTGTGGTATTAAAAATGACCATGTAATGACAATGCATTGATGACAGAATAAGATCTGACTTTGGATAAAGTAACCAGACACATGCTCCAGTTTCTGTAACTTTTGAAGCCCAGTCTTTCATTTTTTGGCACCTGGACCTCGCAAAAGCCTTCGATACAATACCCCACTTGGGCATTATAGATAAGCTCACCAGCTTAAATATAAACCCCTATGTTACTAGATGGGTTGCAAACTGGCTCAAGGACAGAACCCACATGGTTAGAATTGCTGGAGCCATGTCAGACTCCAAACCAGTTACAAGTGGCATCCCACAAGGCAAAGTCCTGGGACCTCTCTTGTTCGGTATATATTTCTCAGAGGTACAGGCCAACACAGAAGGTCTGTGGCTGACCAAGATCACAGATGACTGCAAACTGAGTGCCATAATTGACTCTCCAGCCAACACAAGCATCCTCCAAAAGGACCTCATAGAAACAGACAACTGGTGCCAGAGCCATGGCCTCAAGCTAAACGCCAAAAAGTGTATAGTCATCCCCTTTGGCAAAAACAAAGTGCCCACAAATTACCACATAGGTGGTAACCCATTAAGTACAGAAGAAGTAATTAGGGACCTGGGGACCCAAGTTGATAGCAATCTCTCATTTGACAACCACATGGCCAAAGTGGTTAGAAAAACATTTTATATAGCCCACCTAATCATGAAGGGATTCACATCTTACCAGACACCTGCAGCAACTGGAAAGATCCCAAAAGTACCTCACCAAGAGGATCAAAGGGCTCAAACAGATGCCATATGCTGCCCGGTTAAAGAAACTCCAGCTCTACTCAGTGACATACCACCTGCTCAGAGGCGATCTGTGCCTGACACATAAAGCCATGTCCAACCCGGAATTAATTGACATGGTGCACCTCAGAAAATCCAAATCCCATCGAGCTATGCACTCGAGAGACTTGAACCTCAGCACTGAAATAAATAGGACATGCTGGAGGGACAGATTCATAACCCAGAGGCTCCCTTCACTCTGGAATAAAATCCCAGTCCAGGTTAGGCAGAGTCCCTCATTGACTCTCTTCAAGAGGAATCTTGATGATTGGATGGGAGATCGTAGGTTTACACCGGGTATCACTTCTGTGTCACTGTTAGACAGAGGCACCGTATACTAACCTCGACAAAGGGCATAGCAAAATTCATTTAAAATGGGTGGCGAAAGCCAAACACACTCTGGCTAGGCTTATAAATGCCCTAGGGCAGATAACCTAGTATGAACCTATGAACCTATGAACCTATTAGATATGTGCAAGAAATATTTATGTGACACATTTAGAATAATTAACTGAAGATGTGCAAGTGTGCATAATTAAAACTTTGTCTAAAAGGTGAGAATGGGGCAAAGAACGAAGCTTTATTCATAATTTATAAAGAAATGAATAGATTGTGTATCCTGTGACACTGTAATAAAATAACAATAAACAAACAAAAAGGTCCATGTAGTGACTGGCACTGCCACAGACAAGCAAATACTCACCACACCCTGTAAAACAGACAGCTTACTAAATACAGCAATGGTTTATTCAAAAATAAAAGAAATGTTGACCACTTTTGTCTCAGCAACCTCAAGACTTCAGTAACAATTCATAAGAGTTATGACAAAAGCTCTTATTGAATTTGATGGCTTAAATAATTTTATTATTACAAATGTTTAATTCATTAATTAATGGTGGATGAATCAGTTTACACAGAATGGTATTTAAACTGTTGTGTTTTAATTTATGAGATATTCTGATGAAGTCCTGAGGTTGGTGGGATGAAAGCACTGAATGTTTTATTTATTTTTTTGAATAAACCATTGCTATATTTAGTAAGCTGTCTGCTTTACAGCATGCAGTGTGCATTTGCTCATCTGTGGCAGTGCCAGTAACTACGTGGACCATTTTATTTGTTTATCATAATTTATATTTTATTAGTCAGGTTACTCTGTTGGATGATGCCAATTTTCTGAGGAGACCTGAAGGGACCCCATCAGGAAATGTTTTTCTTTTAATATGCAGTAAACTGTATAACACTATAAAATGCAATCGGATATTCACAAATAGTAGCATTGAAAGACAAACTCATAGGTAATAAAACAATAAGCTCTATGTAAATTACAAAATAATACAAATTCTTTGAGTTCATAAATAAATAAAGCATAGGATCTATCCATGTCACAATTTGCACATTTGTTAACCAGGTAAGCCCTCTGGATTGTCCTTTTTCAGGGGTGAACTGAGATCACTGTATGGTTAAGGGACTTACTCAAAGTCACACAGCAAGCAAATGGAGGTGGAAGGCATCAAATCTTGTACCCTCAAATACAGTAAGTAACTCATCAAGAGCTCAGATGATTCACATTTGTTGTTGACACTAAGCAGGTGCTATATACATTGTAATCATATACATTCTAACCAGGTTCTATATACATTATAACTCATATACATTCTAACAAGGTTCTATAAACATTGTAATCATATACATTCTAACCAGGTTTGATGTACATTGTAATCATATACATTCTAACCAGGTTCAATGTACATTGTAACTCATATACATTCTAACCAGGTTCCATATACATTATAACTCATATACATTCTAACCAGGTTCTATATACATTGTAGTCATATACATTATAACGAGGTTCGATGTACATTATAACTCATATACATTCTAACCAGGTTCTATATACATTGTAACATATACATTTTAACCAGGTTCTATATACATTGTAATCATATACATTCTAACCAGGTTCTACATACATTGTAACTCATACGCATTCTAACCAGGTTCTATATACATTATAACTCATATACATTCTAACCAGGTTCTATATACATTGTAATCATATACATTATAATGAGGTTCGATGTACATTATAACTCATATACATTCTAACCAGGTTCTATATACATTGTAACATATACATTTTAACAGGTTCTATATACATTGTAATCATATACATTCTAACCAGGTTCTACATACATTGTAACTCATATGCATTCTAACCAGGTTCTATATACATTCTAACTCATATACATTCTAACAAGGTTCTCTATACATTGTAACTCATATACATTCTAACAAGGCTCGATATACATTGTAACTCATATACAATCTAACAAGGTTCTA
This sequence comes from Protopterus annectens, assembly GCF_019279795.1. NCBI lineage: Eukaryota > Metazoa > Chordata > Ceratodontiformes > Protopteridae > Protopterus > Protopterus annectens. Next base: position 29,816,556 of record NC_056745.1, read on the forward strand.
TATACATTATAACTCATATACATTCTAACCAGGTTCTATATACATTGTAACTCATATACATTCTAACAAGGTTCTACATACATTGTAACTCATATACATTCTAACCAGGTTCTATATATATTGTAACTCATATGCATTCTAACCAGGGTCTATATACACTGTAATTCATATACATTCTAACAAAGTTCTATATACATTGTAACTCATATGCATTATAACCAGGTTCTATATACATTGTAACTCATATACATTCTATCCAGGTTCTATATACATTGAAAGTCATATACATTCTAACAAGGTTCTATATACATTGTAACTCATATACATTCTAACAAGGTTCTATATACATTGTAACTCATATACATTCTAACAAGGTTCTACATACATTGTAACTCATATACATTCTAACCAGGTTCTATATATATTGTAACTCATATGCATTCTAACCAGGGTCTATATACACTGTAATTCATATACATTCTAACAAGGTTCTATATAGATTGTAACTCATATGCATTATAACCAGGTTCTATATATATTGTAACTCATATACATTCTATCCAGGTTCTATATACATTGGAAGTCATATACATTCTAACAAGGTTCTATATACATTGTAACTGATATACATTCTAACCAGGTTCTATATACATTTTAACTCATATGCATTCTAACCAGGTCCTATATACACTGTAGCTCATATACATTCTAACAAGGTTCTATATACATTGTAACTCATATACATTCTAACCAGGTTCTATATACATTGTAACTCATATGTATTCTAACCAGGTCCTATATACACTGTAACTCATATACATTCTAACAAGGTTCTATATACATTGTAACTCATATACATTCTAACCAGGTTCTATATACATTGTAACTCATATGCATTCTAACCAGGTTCTATATACATTGTAACTCATATACATTCTAACCAGGTTCTATATACATTGTAACTCATATGCATTCTAACCAGGTTCTTTATACATTGTAACTCATATACATTCTAACCAGGTTCTATATACATTGTAACTCATATACATTCTAACCAGGTTCTATATACATTGTAACTCATATACATTCTAACCAGGTTCTATATACATTGTAACTCATATACATTCTAACCAGGTTCTATATACATTGTAACTTATATAAACTCTCTCTCCATACATAGAAAAAACAACTGCAGGATATACGTACATTTCAGTTCATATACATTTCTGACAATGTAGTTGTAGTGGGCATACCTTTCAACTGTGATGATTTAGGCATAGGGCTATGATTTTAGCCCTCAGATTTAAAATTGTTCCTCTCAGATTTGTTATTTTCTTTCTAAAGTCACTCCTGCTTATAAGATTTTTGAAATAAGTTTTAATTTATAATAATGTTTTAAATGTATATTTTTATATATTTTGTATTTATTTTTGTATATTTAGTAAGATGGATATATGTAATTTTTAATAGAAAGACATACAAAGATAATACAGGATATATTAAAGCATTAACAAATGTATATATATACTATGCATTGAGCTGTGAGTGAGGGCTATAATAGTAGATTAAATACCCCTTTAAATGTAGCAAAATGATAATAACTTAATTGATCAATTTAATTAAATTGAACTGGAATTAATTGAATAAGAAGGGGTAGGGAAACATATAAATAGCAAGCACTTGTGTTTTTATTTTTATCTGAAGAAGTCATTCAACCTTGTATGACGAAAAGCGCTTAATTAAACTAGTAAAGAAGATTTTTGGTGGCCTGGAATCCTTGTTTGTGTTTGACTTGGTTTAATCGTTTATCAGCATTCTACTTGGTTTGTGGTCTTGTGATTTCCATGGCAGCGGAAACTTCTTTCGACTCTACACGAACATTTAATATGACGGAAGTGGAAAATAATAATAGCCAGCTGTTGCTGGACCAAACACCGAATTCAAATAATGAAGGTAACCTTACAGCACTTATTTTGGCTCTCTCACAGCGTGTGGACAACCTGGCAGCTAGATTGGAATCTAGCATAGCATCGGATACAGTGATTCCTTTAAGTGGCGGAAGTACGGAAATAGATATTACACCAGCCCAGCGTCCTCGCGACTGCCCCATAGAAGGAGGTAGCATAAACAACGCTAATCGGGCAAGTAATGGAACTATTCCTAACACCAATACTTCTAATGAATTTAATCACAGAAGTAGTAGAACAATGCTAACAACAGAAGGAGAAGGCGTCGGAGAGCTTATAGGAAGTCCCGGCTTTAATACATGGCTAACAGATACCAGTAAACTACAACTGAAGTACCGGAACAACAGGGGATTTTCGGCAGAAGACACCAATGAAACCCAGGTCAGTTCAGTTAATTTAACGAACAAATTGAAACTGCTAGATAATAAACTTGTGAAAATCAAAAAACTACAACTCGAAATAAATTACCTAAATGAATGTATCAATGAGAATCTAATACCTAAAGGGCTACGTTATCATGTCTACCCTACGGGGTTGATAGCAAATTCACCGTTTCATAAAGAACTGTTGGCTTTTTTCGATATGCAAGGGCTAGGTTTGTTAAAACTGATGGTAAAACATTACGGACTGCAAGTGACAGACTTATCTAATGAAGTGAAAGAACTGAATGCTGATATACTAGCTAATACAGACTTTCCTCGCTATAAGTTTGAATATGATAGGTCTTTTACTACCATAGACCAGTTACTTGAAAGACTGAAAATGAATAAAAATAAAATGAACAGGGATCGTTTGGCATATGCAAATGGTACAGCATATCCCAAACCACCCCCTTCACAAACTAGCCCGTTTAATTCTAAAGTCATCATGATGGAAAGTGACCCTAGTGGAGAGGCGGATAATGAAGGAAGTATCAACAACAGAAAGACTTTTCCTAACCAAAGGAATATAGAGGTTTCAAATAACAACACATGGGCGAATCACTTGAGAAATAACAGAGAGAGACCAGATGATAACAACATGGACTCTTTGGACAGTTTTGATTATGAATATCAAGGGGCCATTCCGAAGACAAATGCTTACAATCAAGGCCCCCAAAAAAACAACAAGCGCCCCCTGAACAAACTAAGGAGGTAATTCCTATTTTGGAATTACCAAAAATTATCAAGAATAAGGGGGGCGATTTTACTGTCTATAATTTTTCAAGCTTGGACATCGACCCTAGTTTTGTAGAACTTTTATCTAAAGGGTATAATTTTATACCAAATCAACATATGGACTTGGTGGAAAATATCAAAGATTTGAAACTTTTTGTTAGGAAGTTGAACTTGAAACTGTTATTAGGTAATACTGAAAGTGTTAGATCTCCATATTATATTCCTAGCGATTATAACCCCCCATTACACCCAGCTCTTCAACTTTTTGAGGCAATTATGGAGCTAGATCTAATAAATTTGGCAAGTAAAAAAAGTAATTTATTTTTGAATAACACGAATAGACCATCGAATGTCACTCCAGATGAAAAAGCCTATCTACAATTATTCAAAACATTAAATGTCAGAGCAATAAAACCAGATAAGGGAGGGGGTTTAACTTTATTTGATATTTGTGACTATAACAACAGAGTCTCTTCAATTTTAGATAAAGAAGCATATAAAAAATCAAGTATTAATGAAGTGAACATAGCATATCAGCAAATTAAAGGCTATTTTAGTGACCTCTTTATAGAAGGATACATAGATATAGATATGTATAATTATATAAAAACAGAATGGCCTAAAATACCTGTTTTCTTCGCTACACCTAAGATTCACAAAAATTTAAGTGAACCCCCTTTTAGACCAATTATAGATGGAAGGGATTCCATTACATATGGTAGTGCAAAATTAGTAGATAATATCTTAAAAAAATATCTAGGTGATGAAACCCAAATATGTAAAGATTCGTGGGCTTTCTTAAATAAAATAAATGATCTAGAATACAAGGAAGAATATAATTTTTAACAATAGATGTAGTAGACCTATATACCACAATCCCACATGATATAGGATTGGAATGGGTGAATATATATCTAGTTAAGAAAGGGGCTACTAGTAATGAAGTTTATTTGGTTACAACATTGTTAGATATTATATTAACCAACAACTACTTCCTATTTAATAAAGAATTATATCTGCAAAAATGTGGGGTAGCTATGGGGTCCCCAGTAGGTGCCAGCTTTGCAAACATAGTGCTGGCTTACTGGGAGAATAATTTTATTCTTAATATGGAACAATTTACATCTATGATTGTGTATTATACAAGATATTTGGATGATATCTTTATCTGCCTATGTGGAGATAAGAATAAAGGCTTGGATTTGGTAGAATATTTAAATAAAACTACTAATTTTCTATCATTTACATCTGAGTTCCATGAGAATAAAATTAATTACTTGGACATTACATTGGTAAAGGACAAGGTGAACAAACAATTTTATGCAAAAATACATAGAAAAGAAACATATTGTAATTCTTTTTTGCATTATACGAGTAATCATCCTAAAACACAGAAAAAAGCCATTGTAAAAGGACAAGTAATTAGGGCAGCCCGTATGATTACACGTGACGAGGACTATATAGAGGAATGTAAATTATTAGAAAAAATTTTATACATAGAGGATACCCTAAAACATTTTTAACCAATATAATGGAAGAGGTCAATATTAAGAGAGAGAATGGGATTATTTTACCTTTATTGAATTCAAAGAATATAGTAGAGGAAGTGATAACCATAGAACTAAGTGGAGAGTTAGATAAGGAAATATGTACTGAAAGTAATAATATGAGCAATATTACAACTAAAGATAGAAGTACTAGCTATATAATGACTTTTAGTATGGAAAGTAACATCATAAGAGACATTTTATACAAAAACTGGAAAGTACTCTTGTATGATAGGAAATGTTCTACAACCCTTGGATCAGTTCCAGAAGTAACATTCAGGAAGGGCAAGAATTTAAAGACCCTACTGGAAAGTAAAGTAACAAGGGGGAAAGGGGATGCTAAAGGAACATATGGCTGTGAAAATTGTAATTATTGCAAACATATAAAAAGAGGTAATAAACATGTGATAAATAATAAGACATATATATCAAAATATAATTTTAACTGTAACTCGAAATCAGTAGTATATGGGGCCTTATGTTCAAACTGTACAAGTTTTTATATAGGGAAGACAGAGAGAAGAATGAGAGATAGAATATATGAACATATCAATGCTATCTCTAGAATGAAAGTAGATAATGCATTGGTAAAACATATTCTATCCTTCCCTAATCATACTTTTAAATTTATAGGTTTGGACCAAGTACAAATGGATAGTAGAAGGGGCCCTTTTAGTCTACTTTTAGAGGAAAGAGAACTATCATGGCAATTCAAAACAAATGCCTTTATGGAACCAGGTTTAAACGACCATTGTAACATAGCATGCCTCTTGAAGCTTAGAAGCTTAAAGAGATGACTTTATAATCCTGGTCCATCAAGTATAGGAATTATAAGTATAAGATAAATAGTGTCTTAAAGATTTTTGAAATAAGTTTTAATTTATAATAATGTTTTAAATGTATATTTTTATATATTTTGTATTTATTTTTGTATATTTAGTAAGATGGATATATGTAATTTTTAATAGAAAGACATACAAAGATAATACAGGATATATTAAAGCATTAACAAATGTATATATATACTATGCATTGAGCTGTGAGTGAGGGCTATAATAGTAGATGAAATACCCCTTTAAATGTAGCAAAATGATAATAACTTAATTGATCAATTTAATTAAATTGAACTGGAATTAATTGAATAAGAAGGGGTAGGGAAACATATAAATAGCAAGCACTTGTGTTTTTATTTTTATCTGAAGAAGTCATTCAACCTTGTATGACGAAAAGCGCTTAATTAAACTAGTAAAAAAGATTTTTGGTGGCCTGGAATCCTTGTATGTGTTTGACTTGGTTTAATCGTTTATCAGCATTCTACATAGTCTAATGGAATCTCAGAGATTTAGCTCCACTTCAGGTTATCAAATGCCTCAGCAAAGGCTAAAAGGTGTGTCCACACCATGTATGTCAGTGCAAATTCGATATAACGTTCAAAATATTGAACCAGGTCAAGGCTTTCCTCCCTTTTCATAAAACCCACTCATGTCTGGAATGCAGATTGAGACAATAAAAGTTTCCACATGACCACAAGTATATATGCCAACATTTTAACATTGTAATTTAGCAATAGAAAAACATGTTGGTTTCCTCATTGTATGCTGTGTTTCCCAATACTAAAATCAAGTGTTCATGAAGTCCTCACTGAACTCACACTTCACCAGTGCCTTTTCATAATAGTCAGAAGATCTCCCCCAATGTTATGTGGTACCCTATCGAATGCCAGCAGAAACCCATCAACTCTTCGCACCTTGTCACATTTAATGTGCCTCACTGCTTCTTGAATTACCATCACAGAAATCTGCACCTCCACTACTTCCAGTTTTCTTTGAGTCAACTGTGGTAGGTCAAATACCAATAAAAATAAGACTTGCATCCTTATCTCATTAATGTGCCCCTCTAGCCCCCTTAGAATGTAACCTTGGAATATAACCCCACATTAAACCCCTGAATGACTAACAGAAGGGCTATGTATCAAGAGATCAAAGGGCTTATGGACCAACAACATTGGTCTGTATATAGACTGCTTCCCAATATTCAATGGAGTGTGCTACAATCCCAATGTGCTACAGGCCCAATGTGGTACAATCCCAATATTTAGTGGCGTGCACTACAATCCCAATGTTTAGTTGAAGGTGCTATAATCCCAATGTGCTACATTCCCAGTGTTCAGTGGAGTGTCCTAAAATCCCAACATGCTGCAGTCCCAATGTTCAATGGAGAGTGCAACAATCCCAATGTGCTACAATTCCTATGTTCATTTGAGTGTGCTACATTCCCAATGTGCTACATTCCCAAGGTTCAGTGGAGTGTGCTAGAGTCCCAGTGTTCAGTAGAGTGTGCTACAATCCCAATGTTCATTTGAGTGTGCTACATTCCCAATGTGCTAAATTTTCAAGGTTCAATAGAGTGTGCTACAGTCCAAATGTTCAGTGGATAGTGCTACAGTCCCAGGGTTCATTTTAGTGTGCTACAGTGCCAATGTGTTATATTCACAAGGTTCAGTGGAGTGTGCTACAATGCCAATGCTCAATGGAGAGTGCTGCAATCCCAATGTAATTCATATACATTATAACCAGGTTCTATATACATTTGCTTAACTCATATACATTCTATAACCAGGTTTTCTATATACATTGAAGACTCATTATACATTCTAACAAGGTTCTATATACATTTGTAAGAATCATGCTACATTCTAACAAGGTTCTATATACATTAGTAACTCATATACATTCTAACAAGGTTCTATATACATTGTAACTCATATACATTCTAACTTGGGTTCTACCTTATATATTGCTTAACTCATATGCATTCTAACCAGGTTCTATATATGTTGGCGGCTCCTTATGCATTCTAATAGGGTCTATACACTGTAATTCTTTATACATTCTAACAAGGTTCTATATAGATTGTAACTCACTTATATTATATTACTCTTGGGTTCTATATATGTTGTAACTCATATACATTCTATCCAGGTTCTATATATACATTGGAAGTCATTATACGATTCCTAACAAGGGTTCTATATACATTGTAACTTGATTATACATTCTAACCAGGTTCTATATATACATTTTAACTCATATGCATTCTAACCAGGTCTATATATACACTGTAGCTCATATACATTCTAACAAAGGTTCTATATACATTGCTTAACTCATTGTACATTCTAACCAGGTTCTATATACATTGTAGCTCATATGTATTCTAACCAGGTCCTATATACACTGTAACTCATATACATTCCTAACAAAAGTTCTATATACATTGTAACTCAGCATACATTCTAACCAGGTTCTATATACGATTTGTAACTCATATGCATTCTAACCAGGTTCTATATACATTGTAACTCATATACATTTCTAACCAGGGTTCTATATACATTTGTAACTCATATGCATTCTAACCAAGGTTCTTTATACATTGTAACTCATATACATTCTAACCAGGTTTCTATATACATTTGTAACTCATATACATTCTAACCAGGTTCTATATACATTGTAACTCATATACATTCTAACCAGGTTTCTATATACATTGTAACAACAAGCATACATTCTAACCAGGTTCTATATACATTCCAACTTATATAAACTCTCTCTCCATACATAGAAAAAGCTTTCTGCAGGATATCACATTTACATTGCAGTTTCAGGTTATTCACATTTCTGACAATGTATGGTTGGCAGTGGAGCATACCTTTCAACTGTGAGTGATTTAGGCATGGGGCTATAGATTTTGGCCCTCAGATTTAAAATTGTTCCTCTCCAAGATTTGTTTATTTTCTTTCTAAAGTCACTCCTGCTTATAAGATTTTTGAAATAAGTTTTAATTTATAATAATGTTTTAAATGTATATTTTTACTTATATTTTGTATTTATTTTTTGTATATTTAGTAAGATGGATATATGTAATTTTAATAAGAAAGAGACATACAAAGATAATGGCCAGGATATATTAAAGCTTTATTAACAAATGTATATATATACTGTAGGCATAATGAGCTGTGGGTAGGGGCTATAATAGTAGATTAAATACCCCTTTAAATGTAGCAAAATGATAATAGCAATTGATCAATTTAATTAAATTGAACTGGAATTAATTGAATAAGAAGGGGGTAGGGAAACATATAAATAGCAAAACACTTGTGTTTTATTTTATCTGAAGAAAGTCATTTCAATAGCAGCCTTGTGTGAAAAGCGGCTTAATTAAACTAGTAAAGAAGATTTTGGTGGCCTTAGGAATCCTTGTATGTGTTTGACTTGGTTTTTAATCGTTTATCAGCATTCTACTTGGTTTGTGGTGCCTTTGCTGATTTCCATGGCATGGAAGAACTTCTTTTTAGACTCTATCTGAACATTAAATATAGCGGAGGAAGTGGAAAAGAAAATAATAACAGCCAGCCCGTTGCTGGACCAAATGCCAATTCAAAATAATGAAGGTAACCTTACAGCACTTATTTTGGCTCTCTCACAGCGTGTGGATAATCTGGCAGCCTAGATTGGAATCTAGCATAGCATTGGGCTCACAGGCGGATTCCTTTAAGTGGCGGAAGTATAGGAAATAGATATTACACCAGCCCAAGCGTCCTACATGACTACCCCATAGAAAGGAAATTGGTAGCGCACTAGTAACTAACTGTCCAGACGAAGTAATGGAACTTATTCCCTAACACCAATACTTCTAATGAATTTAATCACAGAAGTAGTAGAACAATGCCTAACAACAGAAGGGAGAAGGCATCGGGAGCTTATATGGGAGATCCCGGCTTTTAATACATGGCTAACAGAATGCAGTAAACTACAAGCTAGTACCCAAATTTTTGAACAAGCAAGGGGAGTTTTAAGGCAGAGGCACCAATGAAACCCAGGTCAGTTCAGTTAATTTAACATGAACAAATTAGGAAACTGCTAGATAATAAACTTGCGTGAAAATCAAAAAACTTACAACTTCGAAATAAATTACCTAAATGAATGTATCAATGAGAAGTCCCTAATACCCTAAGGGGCTACGTTATCATGTCTACCCTCTCTGAGGGGTTGATAGCAAATTCACCCGTTTCATAAAGAACTGTTTGGCTTTTTTTTACCGATTAATGCAAGGGGCTAGGTTTATATTTAAAAGAGCCTGATGTGGTAAAACATTCACGGTTCTGTGAAGAGTGACAGACTTATCTAATGAAGTGAAAGAACTGAATGCTGATATACTAGCTAATACAGACTTTCCTCGCTATAGGGTTTGAATATGATAAGGAATCTTTTTACTACCATAGACCAGTTACTTGAAAAGGACTGAAAATGAACCAAAAATAAAAAAATGAACAGGGATCGTTTGGCATATGCAAATGGTACAGCATATCCCAAACCACCCCCTTGTACCGACAAAAACTAGCCCGTTTGAATTCCTAAAAGTCATCATGATGGAAAGTGACCTAGGTGGAAGAAGGATGGATAATGAAGGAAGTATCAACAACAGAAGACTTTTTTCCTAACCAAAGGAATATAGAGGTTTCAAATAACAACACTTTGGCAGGCAGAATCAACTTGAGAAATAACAGAGAGAGACCAGATGATAGCAACATGGACTCTTTGGACAGTTTTACAGTTATGAATATCAAGGGGGCTATTCCAGAGGCAAATAGTAAACTTTAATCAAGGATTTAAAAAAAGCAACAAAGCCCTGAGACAAACCAGGAGGTGAATTCCTATTTTGGAATTACCAAAAATTATCAGAGGCAAGGAGTGGATTTTTACTAATCTATAATTTTTTCAAGAAGCTTGGACATCGAGCCCTAGTTTTTGTAGAGACTTTTATCTAAAGGGTATAATTTTATACCAAATCAACATGGACTTGGTTAGGAAAATATCAAAGATTTGAAACTTTTGTTAGGAAGTTGAACTTGAAACTGTTATTAGGTAATACTGAAAGTGTTAGATCTCCATATTATATTCCTAGCGATTATAACCCCCATTACACCTCCAGCTCTTCAACTTTTGAGAGGGCAATTATGGGCTAGATCTAATAAATTTGGCAGAGTAAAAAAGTAATTTATTTTTTGAATAACCTGCGGAATAGACCATCGAATGTCACTCCAGATGAAAAGCCTATCTACAATTATTCAAAACATTAAATGTCAGAGCAATAAAACCAGATAAGGGAGGGTTTAACTTATTTGATATTTGTGACTATAACAACAGAGTCTCTTCAATTTTAGATAAAGAAGCATATAAAAATCAAGTATTAATGGAAATTGAACATAGCATATCAGCAAATTAAAGGCTATTTTAGTGACCTCTTTATAGAAGGATACATAGATATAGATATGTATAATTATATAAAAACAGAATGGCCCTAAAATACCTGTTTTCTTACATACACATGCACTAAGGGTCACAAAATTTAAGTGAACCCCCTTTTAGACCAATTATAGATGGAAGGGGATTCCATTACATATGGTAGTGCAAAATTAGTAGATAATATCTTAAAAATATCTAGGTGATGAAACCCAAATATGTAAAGATTAGGTGGGCTTCTTAAATAAAATAAATGATCTAGAATATGCAAAGGGAAGAATATAATTTTTAACAATAGATGTAGGTAGACCTATATACCACAATCCCACATGATATAGGATTGGAATGGGTGAATATATATCTAATAGTTAAGAAAGGGGCTACTAGTAATGAAGTTTATTTGGTTACAACATTGTTAGATATTATATTAACCAACAACTACTTCCTCATTTTAATAAAGAATTATATCTGCAAAAATGTGGTGTAGCTAGGGGTCCCCAGTAGGTGCCAGCTTTGCAAACATAGTCTGGCTTACTGGGAGAATAATTTTTTTATTCTTAATATGGAACAATTTACATCTATGATTTGTGTATTATACAAGATATTTGGATGATATCTTTATCTGCCTATGTGGGAGATAAGAGGAATAAAGGCTTGGATTTGGTAGAATATTTAAATAAACGCTACTAATTTTCTATCATTTACATCTGAGTTCCATGAGAATTCAAAATTAATTACTTGGACATTACATTGGTAAGGACCACAATTGAACAAACAATTTTATGCAGTAGAAATACATAGAAAAAGAAACATATTGTAATTCTTTTTGCATTATACTGATAATCATCCTAAAACACAGAAAAAGCCATTGTAAAAGGACAAGTAATTAGGGCAGCCCGTATGATTTTACACGTGATGTGAGGACTATATAGAGGAATGTAAATTATTAGAAAAATTTTATACATAGAGGATACCCTAAACATTTTTTTAACTAATATAATGGAAGAGGTCAATATTAGAAGAGAGAGAATGGGATTATTTTACCTTTGGTGAATTCAAAGAATATAGTAGAGGAAGTGATAACCATGGAACTAAGTGGAGAGTTAGATAGAGGAATATGTACTTTAAGAAGTAATAATATGAGCAATATTACAACTAAAGATAGAAGTACTAGCTATATAATGACTTTTTAGTATGGAAAGTAACATCATAGAGACATTTTATACAAAACTGGAAAGTACTCTTGTATGATAGGAAATGTTCTACAACCCTTGGATCAGTTCCAGAAGTAACATTCAGGAAGGGCAAGATTTAAAGGAACCCTACTGGAAGAGTAAAGTAACAAGGGGAAAGGGATGCTAAAGGAACATATGGCTGTGAAAATTGTAATTATTGCAAACTATATAAAAAGAGGTAATAAACATGTGATAAATAATAAGACATATATATCAAAATATAATTTTAACTGTAACTTTCGAAATCAGTAGTATATGGGGCCTTATGTTTCAAGGCTGTACAAGTTTTTATATAGGGAAGACAGAGAAAGAATGAGAGATAGAATATATGAACATATCAATGCTATCTCTAGAATGAAAGTAGATAATGCATTTAAGTAAAACATATTCTATCCTTCCCTAATCATACTTTTAAATTTATAGGTTTTGGACCAAGTACAAATGGATAGTAGAAGGGGGCCCTTTTAGTCTACTTTTGGAAAGAGAGAACTATCATGGCAATTCAAAACAAATGCCTTTATGGAGACCAGGTTTAGAAAACCGACCATTGTAACATAGCATGCCTCTTGGAAGCTTAGAGCTTAAAGAGATGACTTTATAATCCTGGTCCATCATCAGGTATAGGAATTATAAATTATAAGATAAATAGTGTCTTAAAGATTTTTGAAATAAGTTTTAATTTATAATAATGTTTTAAATGTATATTTTATATATTTTGTATTTATTTTGTATATTTAGTAAAGATGGATATGTAATTTTTAATAGAAAGACATGTACAAAGATAATACAGGATATATTAAAGCATTAACAAATGTATATATATATACTATGCATTGAGCTGTGAGTGAGGGCTATAATAGTATTAGATGAAATACCCTTTAAATGTAAGCAAAATGATAATAGCAATTGATCAATTTAATTAAATTGAACTGGAATTAATTGAATAAGAAGGGGTAGGAAACATATGATAGCAAGCACTTGTGTTTTTATTTTACATCTGAAGAAGTCATTCAACCTTTGCATGTAATTGGGGTGCCGCTTAATTAAACTAGTAAAAAGATTTTGGTGGCCCTGGAATCCTTGTATGTGTTTGACTTGGTTTAATGGTTTATCCCAGCATTCTACATAGTCTAATGGAATCTCAGAGATTTAGCTCCACTTCCAGGTTATCAAATGCCCTGGATAGAGGCTAAAAAGGTGTGTCCACACCATGTATGTCAGTGCAAATTCGATATAACTTGTTCAAAATATTGAACCAGGTCAGGCTTTCCCTCCCTTTTCATAAAACCCACTCATGTCTGGAATGCAGATTACTTGAGACAATAAAAGTTTCCACATGACCACAGAGTATATATGCCAACATTTTAACATTGTAATTTAGCAATAGAAAACATGTTGGTTTCCTCATTCTGTATGCTGTGTTTCCCAATACTAAAATCAAGTGTTCATGAAGTCCTCACTGAACCTCACACTTCACCAGTGCCTTTTCATAATAATAGTCAGAAGATCTCCCCAATGTTATGTGGTACCCTATCGAGATCGCCAGCAGAAACCCATCAACTCTTTCTCGCACCTTGTCACATTTAATGTGCCTCACTGCTTCTTGAATTACCATCACAGAAATCTGCACCTCCACTACTTCCAGTTTTCTTTATAGTCAACTGTAGTGGTAGGTCAAATGCCAATAAAATAAGACTTGCATCCTTATCTCATTAATGTGCCCCCTCTAGCCCCTTTAGAATGTAACCTTGGAATATAACTCAACCACATTAAAACTCCCTGAATGACTAACAGAAGGGCTATATCAAGAGATCAAAGGAGACTTATGGAATTCAACAACATTGGTCTGTATATAGACTGCTTCCCAATATTCAATGGAGTGTGCTACAATCCCAATGTGCTACAGGCCCAATGTGGTACAATCCCAATATTTAGTGGCGTGCACTACAATCCCAATGTTTAGTTGAAGGTGCTATAATCCCAATGTGCTACATTCCCAGTGTTCAGTGGAGTGTCCTAAAATCCCAACATGCTGCAGTCCCAATGTTCAATGGAGAGTGCAACAATCCTAATGCTACAATTCCACTGTTAATTTAAGTGTGCTACTTTCCCAATGTGCTACATTCCCAATGTTCAGTGGAGTGTGCTGGAATCCCAGTGTTCAGTGCCGTGTGCTACAATCTCAATATTCATTTGAGTGTGCTACAAACCCAATGTGCTAAATTTTCAAGGTTCAATAGAGTGTGCTACAGTCCAAATGTTCAGTGGATAGTGCTACAGTCCCAGGGTTCATTTTAGTGTGCTACAGTGCCAATGTGTTATATTCACAAGGTTCAGTGGAGTGTGCTACAATGCCAATGCTCAATGGAGAGTGCTGCAATCCCAATGTGCTACAATACCAATGATCAGTGGAATGTGCTACAATCCAAGTGTTCATTTGAGTGCACTACAATGCCAATATGATGCATTTCCAATGTTCAGTGGAGTGTGCTACAATCCCAATGTTCATTTGAGTGTGCTACAGTGCCACTGTGCCACATTCCCAATTTTCAGTGGAGTGTGTTACAGTCCCAATGTTCAGTGGAGTTTGCTACCTTGTAATTCCAGTAATGCGACAATCCCAATGTTCAGTGGAATGTGCTACAGTCCAAATGTTCAGTGGAGTGTGCTACAATCCAAATGTTAATTTCAGTGTGCTGCAGTGTGAATGTGCTACATTCCCAGGTTCAGTGGAGTCTGCTACAATCCCAATGTTCAGTGGTATGTGCTACACTACCAGTGTTCAGTAGAGTATGCTACAGTCCCAATGTTCATTTGAGTGTGCTACAGTCCCAATGTGCTACAATCCCAATGTTCAGTGGAGTGTGCTATAATTCCAATGTGCTAAAATCCTAATGTTCAGTAGGGTGTGCTATAATCCCAATGTTCATTTGAGTGCGCTACATTCCCAATGTGCTACATTCCCAATATTCAGTGGAGTGTGCAACAGTCCCAGTGTTCAGTGGGGTGTGCTACAATCCCAATGTTCATTTGAGTGTGCTACATTCCCAATGTGCTAAATTTTCAAGGTTCAATAGAGTGTGCTACAGTCCAAATGTTCAGTGGATAGTGCTACAGTCCCAGGGTTCATTTTAGTGTGCTACAGTGCCAATGTGTTATATTCACAAGGTTCAGTGGAGTGTGCTACAATGCCAATGCTCAATGGAGAGTGCTGCAATCCCAATGTGCTACAATACCAATGCTCAGTGGAATGTGCTACAATCCAAGTGTTCATTTGAGTGCACTACAATGCCAATATGATGCATTTCCAATGTTCAGTGGAGTGTGCTACAATCCCAATGTTCATTTGAGTGTGCTACAGTGCCACTGTGCCACATTCCCAATTTTCAGTGGAGTGTGTTACAGTCCCAATGTTCAGTGGAGTTTGCTACAATTCCAATGTGCGACAATCCCAATGTTCAGTGGAATGTGCTACAGTCCAAATGTTCAGTGGAGTGTGCTACAATCCAAATGTTAATTTCAGTGTGCTGCAGTGTGAATGTGCTACATTCCCAGGTTCAGTGGAGTCTGCTACAATCCCAATGCTCAGTGGTATGTGCTACACTACCAGTGTTCAGTAGAGTATGCTACAGTCCCAATGTTCATTTGAGTGTGCTACAGTCCCAATGTGCTACAATCCCAATGTTCAGTGGAGTGTGCTATAATTCCAATGTGCTAAAATCCTAATGTTCAGTAGGGTGTGCTATAATCCCAATGTTCATTTGAGTGCGCTACATTCCCAATGTGCTACATTCCCAATATTCAGTGGAGTGTGCAACAGTCCCAGTGTTCAGTGGGGTGTGCTACAATCCCAATGTGCTGCATTCCCAAGGTTAAATGGAGTGTGCTACAATCCCAAATGTTCAGTGGAGTGTCCTACAATCCCAATGTTCATTTGAGTGTGCTACAATCCCAATGTGCTACAATCCCAATATTCATTTGAGTGTGCTACATTCCCAGTTTGCTACAGTCCCAATGTTCAGTGGAGTGTGCAACAGTCCCAATGCTCAGTGGAGTGTGCTACAATCCCAATGTTCAGTGGAGTGTGCTACAATCCCAATGTTCATTTGAGTGTGCTACATTCCCAATGTTCAGTGGAGTGTGCTACAATCCCAGTGTTCAGTGGAGTGTACTACAGTCCCAATGTGCTACAATCCCATTGTTCATTTGAGTGAGCTACAGGCTCAATGTTCAGTGGAGTGTACTACAATCCCAATGTTCATTTGAGTGTGCTTCAGTGCCAAGGTGCAACATTCACAAAGTTCAGTGGTGTGTGCAACAATCCTAATGCTTAGTGGAATGTGGTACATTCCCAATGTGCTACAATGCCAATGTTCAGTGCCGTGTGCTACAGTCCCAATGTTCAGTGGAATTTGCTACAATCCCAATGTGCTACATTCCCAAGGTTCAGTGAAGTGTTCTACAATCCTAATGTTCATTTTAGTGTGCTACAATATCATTGTGCTACATTCCCAGTGTTCAGTGGGGTGTGCTACAGTCCCAATGTTCAGTTGTGTGTGCTACAATGTCAATGTGCTACATTCTCAATGTTCAGTGGCGTGTGCTACAGTGCCAATGTGCTACAGTCCCAATGTTCTGTGAAGTGTGCTACAGTCCCAGTGTGCTACATTCCCAATGTTCAGTGGGGTGTGCTTCAGTGCCAATATTCAGTGAAGTGTGCTACATTCCAAAGGTTCAGTGGAGTGTGCTACTCTGCCAATGTGCTACAGTCCCAATGTTCAGTGGAATGTGCTACAATGTCAATGTGCTACATTCCCAATGTTCGGTGGAGTGTGCTACAGTCCCAATGTTCATTTGAGTGTGCTTCAGTGCCAATGTGCTACAGTCTAAATGTTCAGTGGACTGTGCGACAGTCCCAATGTTTAGTGGAGTGTGCTACAATCCCAATGTTCAGTGGGGTGTGCTACAATCCCAATGTGCTGCAATCCCAATGTTGATTTGATTGTGCTACAGTGCCAATGTGTTGCATTCCTCTAAGGTTCAGTGGCATTCCAACAATGCCAGTGTGCTACATTCCCAATGTTCTGTGGAGAGTGCTACAGTCCCAATGTGCTACATTCCTAGTGTTCAGCGGAGTGTACTACAAACAATGCCAATGTGCTACAGTCCCAATGTGCTACATTCCTAATGTTCAGTGGAGTGTGCTACAATGCCAATGTGCCACATTCCCAATGTTCAGTGGAGTGTGCTACATTGTCAATGTGTTATAGCCCCAATTTTCAGTGGAGTGTGCTACAGTCCCAATGTTCAGTGGAGTGTGCTACAATCCAAATGTGCTACATTCCCAGTGTTCAGTTGAGTGTACTACAATGCCAATGTTCATTTGAGTGTGCTACAGTCCCAATGTGCTACAATCCCAATGTTCAGTGGAGTCTGCTATAATTCCAATGTGCTAAAATCCTAATGTTCAGTAGGGTGTGCTATAATCTCAATGTTCATTTGAGTGTGCTACATTCCCAATGTGCTACATTCCCAGTATTCAGTGGAGTGTGCAACAGTCCCAATGTTCAGTGGGGTGTGCTACAATCCCAATGTGCTGCATTCACAAGGTTCAGTGGAGTGTGCTACAATCCCAATGTTCAGTGGAGTGGCCTACAATCCCAATGTGCTACAATCCCAATGTTTAGTGCCATGTGCTACAGTCCTAATGTTGAGTGGAGTGTGCTACAGTCCCAATGTGCTACATTCCCAATATTCAGTGGAGTGTGCAACAGTCCCAATGTTCAGTGGGGTGTGCTACAATCCCAATGTGCTGCATTCCCAAGGTTAAATGGAGTGTGCTACAATCCCAAATGTTCAGTGGAGTGTCCTACAATCCCAATGTTCATTTGAGTGTGCTACAATCCCAGTGTTCATTTGAGTGTGCTACATTCCCAGTTTGCTACAGTCCCAATGTTCAGTGTGCAACAGTCCCAATGCTCAGTGGAGTGTGCTACAATCCCAATGTTCGTTTGAGTGTGCTACATTCCCAATGATCAGTGGAGTGTGCTACAATCCCAATGTTCAGTGGAGTGTACTAAAGTCCCAATGTGCTACAATCCCATTGTTCATTTGAGTGAGCAACAGGCTCCATGTTCAGTGGAGTGTACTACAATCCCAATGTTCATTTGAGTGTGCTTCAGTGCCAAGGTGCTACATTCACAAAGTTCAGTGGTGTGTGCAACAATCCCAATGCTAAGTGGAATGTGGTACATTCCCAATGTGCTACAATGTCAGTGTTCAGTGCCGTGTGCTACAGTCCCAATGTTCAGTGGAATTTGCTACAATCCCAATGTGCTACATTCCCAAGCTTCAGTGGAGTGTTCTACAATCCCAGTGTTCATTTTAGTGTGCTACAATATCATTGTGCTACATTCCCAATGTTCAGTGGGGTGTGCTACAGTCCCAATGTTCAGTTTTGTGTGCTACAATGTCAATGTGCTACATTCTCAATGTTCAGTGGCGTGTGCTACAGTGCCAATGCGCTACAGTCCCAATGTTCTGTGAAGTGTGCTACAGTGCCAATGTGCTACGTTCCCAATGTTCAGTGGGGTGTGCTTCAGTCCCAATATTCAGTGAAGTGTGCTACATTGCCAAGGTTCCATGGAGTGTGCTACTCTGCCAATGTGCTACATTCCCAATGTGCTCCTCCCACAAAACACAAATACATGCGAGAGATGCACTTATACGGCCAAACTGGAGGCTGAGCTCTCTCAACACAGGACTGGCAAGACCAGACAGGATGAGAAGGTCACCACATACACTATAGACCCAGTCTCACATAGTACCATCACAACCTCAAATCATACACATATACACACAAAGACATACTCGGAGGCTCTGATCAAAAATCTACCAAAACAGCAGAGGCCACCAAAGCAGACACGCAAACAACTACCACCTCAAAACACAACACCTGCAACACATAGACCTCATAGTCAGAGTGTCAAACAGTCACAGCCCTTAAGGCCAAACACAATGCCAGACACACTAGTCATTGGTGACTCCATAGTCAGACACACTGACGTCCCGCTCACCAGACTGAGTAAGGAGAAGGTCACAAGCTGCTTGTCGGTGCTAGAATCCATCACATAACACATGCACTCAGGTCTCTCAACAGCAGGTACAAGTATGATTCAATCATTGTCCACGCTGGTGTTAATGACCTGAGACGTACCTCCTTGGACTACATGAAAAGAGACATAGAGGAGCTCTCTGATTATGTAGCCCAAGCAGGTATGACCCTGACCTTGAGCAGTATCCTACCTTCACCGAATGATGCCACAATACAGAGATAAGATGATCAGCTTTAACAATTGGCTTAAATTCTGGTGTCATTCAAAGGGGATCAATGTCTGTCTGCCTGGGATGACATGCTGGACAAGCCGCTGCTTGAGGACGGCTTGCACTTGTCACCCTGGGATTCCGGATTCTGGCAAGCTCTTGCCACCCCATAGTGCCTTTTTTAGGCAAGGCTCAAATTCTAAACCTACCACCCTAGAACAAAACAAAGAAAAAACTAAGGGTAATGCTGCTCAATGCCAGAAGTCTCAACCTCAAGATGCACTTTTCGAGGCCCTTCTCAGTATGGAGAACATCGATGTCTGTGCTGTGACAGAAACCTGGTTCAAGGCTCCTGAGCACCCCAGCACTATCAGGTTTTACCTCATATCATGCGTTCGGCCCCAAAACCCGGACAACACCAAGAAGAAAGGAGGAGGGTATCCATATTCATCAAGGACACCCACACCTCAAGATTGGTGGCATCGCACGATGCATCGGAAACCATCCAGGTGCAGTTAACCATAGGCAAGACTGCTCTGCAAATTGTAGCATGTTACAGGCCACCCTGCAAACTCAGGAATCTCATATGGCCTTCCTGAAAACACTGGAGGATAAATGTATCTCAACCACCATCATACTAGGTGACTTCAACTACCCAAATATAGACTGTGATCACTACTCAAGCCCAAACACTCTGGCGCAAGAGTTCCTGGAATTCATAAACTCAAATGCCATGGAACAACTAGTCACCATCCCCACAAGAGGAGAGAACATACTTGATCTCATCATCACAAACATGGGAGCACAATGTTCAGTGCCAGAAGTATACCCCTCACTGGTGAGATCTGATCACAAACTAATCTCGCTGGAGGTCCTCATCCCGCCCCCACCGAAATGAAAAGACCACAGTAAAGAATTTCTCGAAAGCCGACTTCACACTCCTAAAGACTAGTGTGGTCTCCTTTAAGGCCCCTGAGCCAGCGGTTAACATTACTCAAACCGCAGAATCACTGACAAATGCCTTCTACCAGCACCTGCAGGCTGCATGGATCAGGCAATACCAACCAAAACAAACACCCTTTCTACCAAAGGCAAGCGCCCAGTTTGGTGGACCCCAGCCATAAACAAACTCTACAACATAGCAAGAAACCTACTACAAGATAGAGCAAAATCCTTAAAAGGTAAGACACCGCTGATCACTATAAGTAAAAGCTGAGAGCTCTCATAAAATCATCCAAAGCTAATTTTGAGAGAAAAATAGCTAAGGACTCTAAAGACAACCATAAGGCATTCTTTAGCTATGTCAGAAACCTAGGAGGAAACTCCCAGATATGCTCAGAATTAGTTCATAATGATGTGAAGATTACTGATCCTACAGACATTGCCAACATACTGGCTGACAGGTTCAGTGCAAACTTCCCTCCCCTAAAGGAGAGATATCTATACCAAATGATTGTAGCCCCAAACATCTCTAGCCCAGGTGAGAACTGCTCTCACCAAGGCAAAGAACACAGCATCCATGGGACCTGATGGTGTCCCAGGCTGTGTGCTCCATGAACTCAAGGAATTAAATCCACAGTTAGGACAGCTGTTTAATCTTAGTCTCGCCTCGGATCATGCCCAGGGAATGGCGCATTGGCGACTGTGGTCCCACTCCACAAAGGCGCGCCCACCGACCCTGAAAATTACCCCATTAGCTTGACAAGCCTTATCTGCAAAGCCATGGAGAGGATCATAATGGATCTCATAAATAAAGACATAGGGAATTTGCAGACTTTGGATTCAACCCAGTTTGGCTTTGTCAAAGGCAGATCATGCCTTCTAAACTTGGTCTACTTTTTCGAAACAGTCACCAAGGCCATTGATGAGGGAAAGGCAGTCCATACAGCCTACCTAGACCTGTGAAGGCTTTCGATACAATACCCCACTCGGGTATCATTGAAAAAACTCATCAACTTAAATGTAAACCCATACATTACAAGATGGGTTGCAAACTGGCTGAGCGACAGAACACACAGGGTCAGGGTTGCTGGTGCCATGTCAGACTCAAAGCCTGTCACAAGTGGTGTCCCACAGGCTCAGTCCTGGGCCCACTCTTGTTTGGCATCTACTTTTCTGAAGTACAAGCAAACACAGGAGGGTTATGGCTGACAAAGTTTGCAGATGACTGCAAACTGGGTGCCGAAGTTGAAAACACATCCGACACAGATATCCTCCAGAAGGGTCTCACAGAAATGGATAACTGGTGCCAGAGCCATGGCCTTAAGTTAAATACCAAGAAATGCATAGTCATACCCTTGGGAAAAATAAGGTCACCCCTAGCTACCAAATAGGTGGCAATCCCTGAACACAGAAGAAGTTATTAGGGACCTAGGAACCCAGGTTGACAGTAGCCTTTCATTCGACAGTCATATTGCTAAAGTGGTTAGGAAGACCTTATACATTGCCACCTTATCATGAAGGGATTCACATCCAGATCAAGGAAGTCATGGTCCCCCTATACTCATCACTCATCAGACCAATGATTGAGTACAATGCCCCATTCGAATGTACCTGACCCGACACTTGCAGCAGCTGGAGAGGCCACAAAGTTCCTCACCAAAAGGATAAAGGGTCTCAAAATCTGTCTTATGCTGCCCGACTGAAAGAACTCCAGTTATATTCAGTTAAGTACCGCTTGCTCAGAGGGACCTATGCCTGACATACAAGGCAATGTCAAACCCAGACCTGATGAACATGCTTCATCTCAAAAATCTAGATCCCTCAGAGCCACAAGGAGGAGACTTAAACCTAGACACGGTTATTAATAGGACGTGCTGGAGGGATAGATTCATCACCCAAAGACTCCCTATGCTGTGGAACAAAATCCCGGTTTATGTGAGGCAAAGCACCTCGCTGGCCTTGTTTAAGAGAAATCTTGACCAATGGATGGGAGATCGCAGATACACCCCAGGGGTTACCTCAGTGTCACTGCTAGACAGAGGCACAGCTAAATAATGGGCATAGTTTCTCCTACCTAAAGGGGAGGCGTAAGCCACAAAACTATGGGCTAGGCTTATAAATGCCCTCGGGCAGATAGCCTAGTATGAACCTATGAACCTATGAACCTATGAACCTATGTCTATGTGCTACATTCCCAATGTTCGGTGGAGTGTGCTACAGTCCCAATGTTCATTTGAGTGTGCTTCAGTGCCAGTGTGCTACAGTCTAAATGTTTAGTGGACTGTGCGACCGTCCCAATGTTGAGTGGAGTGTGCTACAATCCCAGTGTTCAGTGGGGTGTGCTACAATCCCAATGTGATGCAATCCCAATGTTCATTTGAGTGTGCTACAGTGCCAATGTGTTGCATTCCTCTAAGGTTCAGTGGCATTTCCGACAATGCCAGTGTGCTACATTCCCAATGTTCAGTTGAGTGTGCTATAATCCCAATGTTCAGTGGAGTGTGCTACAGTCCCAATGTGCTACATTCCCAGTGTTCAGTGGAGTGTACTACAATGCCAATGTGCTACAGTCCCAATGTGCTACATTCCTAATGTTCAGTGGAGTGTGCTACAATGCCAATGTGCTACATTCCCAATGTTCAGTGGAGTGTACTACAATGCCAATGTGCTACAGTCCCAATGTGCTACATTCCTAATGTTCAGTGGAGTGTGCTACAATGCCAATGTGCTACATTCCCAATGTTCATTGGAGTGTGCTACAATCCCAGTGTTCATTTGAGTGTGCTACATTCCCAGTTTGCTACAGTCCCAATGTTCAGTATGCAACAGTCCCAATGCTCAGTGGAGTGTGCTACAATCCCAATGTTCATTTGAGTGTGCTACATTCCCAATGATCAGTGGAGTGTGCTACAATCCCAATGTTCAGTGGAGTGTACTACAGTCCCAATGTGCTACAATCCCATTGTTCATTTGAGTGAGCTACAGGCTCAATGTTCAGTGGAGTGTACTACAATCCCAATGTTCATTTGAGTGTGCTTCAGTGCCAAGGTGCTACATTCACAAAGTTCAGTGGTGTGTGCAACAATCCCAATGCTAAGTGGAATGTGGTACATTCCCAATGTGCTACAATGTCAGTGTTCAGTGCCATGTGCTACAGTCCCAATGTTCAGTGGAATTTGCTACAGTCCCAATGTGCTACATTCCCAAGCTTCAGTGGAGTGTTCTACAATCCCAGTGTTCATTTTAGTGTGCTACAATATCATTGTGCTACATTCCCAATGTTCAGTGGGGTGTGCTACAGTCCCAATGTTCAGTTTTGTGTGCTACAATGTCAATGTGCTACATTCTCAATGTTCAGTGGCGTGTGCTACAGTGCCAATGTGCTACAGTCCCAATGTTCTGTGAAGTGTGCTACAGTGCCAATGTGCTACATTCCCAATGTTCAGTGGGGTGTGCTTCAGTCCCAATATTCAGTGAAGTGTGCTACATTGCCAAGGTTCCATGGAGTGTGCTACTCTGCCAATGTGCTACATTCCCAATGTTCAGTGGAGTGTGCTACAATGTCTATGTGCTACATTCCCAATGTTCGGTGGAGTGTGCTACAGTCCCAATGTTCATTTGAGTGTGCTTCAGTGCCAGTGTGCTGCAGTCTAAATGTTTAGTGGACTGTGCGACCGTCCCAATGTTGAGTGGAGTGTGCTACAATCCCAGTGTTCAGTGGGGTGTGCTACAATCCCAATGTGATGCAATCCCAATGTTCATTTGAGTGTGCTACAGTGCCAATGTGTTGCATTCCTCTAAGGTTCAGTGGCATTTCTGACAATGCCAGTGTGCTACATTCCCAATGTTCAGTTGAGTGTGCTATAATCCCAATGTTCAGTGGAGTGTGCTACAGTCCCAATGTGCTACATTCCCAGTGTTCAGTGGAGTGTACTACAATGCCAATGTGCTACAGTCCCAATGTGCTACATTCCTAATGTTCAGTAGAGTGTGCTACAGTGCCAATGTGCCACATTCCCAGTGTTCAGAGGAGTGTGCTACATTGTCAATGTGTTATAGTCCCAATTTTCGGGGGAGTGTGCTACAGTCCCAATGTTCAGTGGAATGTGCTACAATCCAAATGTGCTACATTCCCAGTGTTCAGTTGAGTGTACTACAATGCCAATGTTCATTTGAGTGTGCTACAGTGCCAATGTGCTATAGTCCCAATGTTCACTGGAGTCTGCTACAATCCCAATGTTCACTGGAGTGTGCTACAAGCCCAATGTTCAGTGGACTGTGCTACAATCCCAAAGTGCTACATTCCCAATGCTTAGTAGGTTGTGCTACAATCCCAATGTGCTTCAATCCCAATGTTCAATGTTCAGTGGAGTGTGATAGAATCCCAATGTTCAGTGGAGTGTGTACAGTCCCAATGTTCATTTGAGTGTGCTACAATGCCAATGTGCTACAATCCCCAGGTTCAGTGGAGTGTGCTACAATGCTAATGTGCTACATTCCCAATGTTCAGTGGAGTGTGCTATAATCCCAGTGTTCAGTGGAATGTGCTACATTCCAAATTTGCTACCATCCCAATGTTCAGTGGAGTGTGCTACAATCCCAGTGCTCATTTGAATGCACTACAGTCCCAATGTGCTACAATCCCAGTGTTCAGTGGAGTATGCTACATTCCCAATGTTCAGTGGCATGTGCTACAATCTCAATGTTCAGTGGCATGTGCTATAGTCCCAATGTTCATTTGAGTGTGGTACAGTCCCAATTTTCAGTGGAGTGTGCTACATTCCCAATGTGCTATAATCCCAATGTTCAGTGGAGTGTACAACAGTCCCAATGTTCAGTGTAGTGTGCTACAATCCCAATGTGCTACATTCCCAATGTTCAGTGGAGTATGCTACAATCCCAATGTTCAGTGGAGTGTGCTACAGTCCCAATGTGCTACAAACCCAATGTTCAGTGCCATGCGCTAGAGTCCTAATGTTCAATAGAGTGTGCTACAGTCCCAATGTGCTACATTCCCAAGGTTCAGTGAAGTGTGCTACAATCCCAATGTTCAGTGGAGTGTGCTACAATCCCAATGTGCTACAATCCCAATGTGCTACAATCCCAATGTTCAGTGGGGTGTGCTACAATCCCAATGTTCAGTGGAGTGCGCTACAATCCCAATGTGCTACATTCCCAATGTTCAGTGGAGTGTGCTACACTGCCAATGTGCTATAGTCCCAATGTGTTACAATCCCAATGTTCAGTGGAGTGTGCTACAATCCCAATGATCACTGGAGTGTGGTACAATCCAAATGTTCATTGGAGTGTACTGCAGTCCCAGTGTGCTACAATGCCAATATGCTACAATCCCAATGTTCAGTGGAGTGTGCTACAACCCCAATGTTCAGTAGAGTGTGCTACAATCCCAATGTGCTACATTCCCAATGTTCAGTCCAATGTGCTAGAGCCCTAATGTTCAATAGAGTGTGCTACAGTCCCAATGTGCTACATTCCCAAGGTTCAGTGAAGTGTGCTACAATCCCAATGTTCAATGGAGTGTGCTACAACCCCAATGTTCAGTGGAGTGTGCTACAATCCCAATGTTCAGTGGAGTGTGCTACAACCCCAATGTGCTACAATCCCAATGTGCTACAATCCCAATGTTCAGTGGAGTGTGCTACAACCCCAAGGTTCAGTGGAGTGTGCTACAATCCCAATGTTCAGTGGAGTATGCTACAACCCCAATGTTCAGTGGAGTGTGCTACAACCCCAATGTTCAGTGGAGTGTGCTACAATCCCAATGTGCTACATTCCCATTGTTCAGTGGAGTGTATTACTATACCAATGTGCTACAGTCCCAATGTGCTACAATCCCAATGTTCAGTGGAGTGTGTTACAATCCCAATGTTCAGTGGAGTGTGCTACAATCCCAATGTGCTACATTCCCGATGTTCAGTTGAGTGTGTTACAATCCCAATGATCACTGGAGTGTGGTACAATCCAAATGTTCAATGGAGTGTACTACAGTCCCAGTGTGCTACAATGCCAATATGCTATAATCCCAATGTTCAGTGGAGTGTACTACAGTCCCAATGTGCTACAAGCCCAATGTTCAGTGCCATGTGCTAGAGTCCTAATGTTCAGTAGAGTGTGCTACAGTCCCAATGTGCTACATTCCCAAGGTTCAATGAAGTGTGCTACAATCCCAATGTTCAGTGGAGTGTGCTACAATCCCAATGTGTTACAATCCCAATGTTCAGTGAAGTGTGCTACAATCCCAATGTTCAGTGGAGTGTGCTACAATCCCAATGTTCAGTGGAGTGTGCTACAATCCCAATGTGCTACATTCCCAATGTTCAGTGGAGTGTGCTACAACCCCAATGTTCAGTGGAGTGTGCTACAGTCCCAATGTGCTACAAACCCAATGTTCAGTGGAGTGTGCTACACTACCAATGTGCTATAGTCCCAATGTGTTACAATCCCAATGTTCAGTGGAGTGTGCTACAATCCCAATGATCACTGGAGTGTGGTACAATCCAAATGTTCATTGGAGTGTACTGCAGTCCCAGTGTGCTACAATGCCAATATGCTACAATCCCAATGTTCAGTGGAGTGTGCTACAACCCCAATGTTCAGTAGAGTGTGCTACAATCCCAATTTGCTACATTCCCAATGTTCAGTGCCATGTGCTAGAGTCCTAATGTTCAATAGAGTGTGCTACAGTCCCAATGTGCTACATTCCCAAGGTTCAGTGAAGTGTGCTACAATCCCAATGTTCAGTGGAGTGTGCTACAACCCCAATGTTCAGTTGAGTGTGCTACAATCCCAATGTTCAGTGGAGTGTGCTACAACCCCAATGTGCTACAATCCCAATGTGCTACAATCCCAATGTTCAGTGGAGTGTGCTACAACCCCAATGTTCAGTGGAGTGTGCTACAATCCCAATGTTCAGTGGAGTATGCTACAACCCCAATATTCAGTGGAGTGTGCTACAACCCCAATGTTCAGTGGAGTGTGCTACAATCCCAATGTGCTACATTCCCAATGTTCAGTGGAGTGTATTACTATACCATTGTGCTACAGTCCCAATGTGCTACAATCCCAATGTTCAGTGGAGTGTGTTACAATCCCAATGTTCAGTGGAGTGTGCTACAATCCCAATGTGCTACATTCCCAATGTTCAGTGGAGTGTGTTACAATCCCAATGATCACTGGAGTGTGGTACAATCCAAATGTTCAATGGAGTGTACTACAGTCCCAGTGTGCTACAATGCCAATATGCTATAATCCCAATGTTCAGTGGAGTGTGCTACAGTCCCAATGTGCTACAAACCCAATGTTCAGTGCCATGTGCTAAAGTTCTAATGTTCAGTAGAGTGTGCTACAGTCCCAATGTGCTATATTCCCAAGGTTCAGTGAAGTGTGCTACAATCCCAATGTTCAGTGGAGTGTGCTACAATCCCAATGTGTTACAATCCCAATGTTCAGTGAAGTGTGCTACAATCCCAATGTTCAGTGGAGTGTGTTACAATCCCAATGTTCAGTGGAGTGTGCTACAATCCCAATGTGCTACATTCCCAATGTTCAGTGGAGTGTATTACTATACCAATGTGCTACAGTCCCAATGTGCTACAATCCCAATGTTCAGTGGTGTGTGTTACAATCCCAATGTTCAGTGGAGTGTGTTACAATCCCAATGATCACTGGAGTGTGGTACAATCCAAATGTTCAATTCACAGTTTGCTACAGTTCTAATATTCAATGCATGTGCTACAATCCCATTGTTCATTTGAGTGTGCTATAATCCCAATGTGCTGCAATCCCAATTTTCATTTGAGTGTGTTACATTCCCAATGTGCTACATTCCCAATATTCAGTGGCATGTGCTACAATCCCAGTATTCAGTGGCGTGTACTACAGTCCAAATGTGCTACAATCCCATTGTTCATTTGAGTGTGCTACAGTCCCAATGTTTAGTGGAGTGTACTACAAACCCAGTGTTTATTTGAGTGTGCTATCATGCCAATGTGCTACATTCCCAAAGTTCAGTGGAGTGTGCTACTCAATGTGCATTCTCAATGTGCTACTATCTCAATGTTCAGTGCTGTGTGCTACATTCCCAATGTTCAGTAGAATTTGCTCCAATCCCAATGTGCTACAATCCCAAGGTTCAGTGGAGTGTGCTACAATTCCAATGTTCATTTCCGTATGCTACAATATCAATGTGCTACATTCCCAATGGTCAGTTGGGTGTGCTGCAGTCCCAATGTTTAGTGGAGTGTGCTACTCAATGTGCATTCTCAATGTGCTACTATCTCAATGTTCAGTGCTGTGTGCTACATTCCCAATGTTCAGTAGAATTTGCTCCAATCCCAATGTGCTACAATCCCAAGGTTCAGTGGAGTGTGCTACAGTTCCAATGTTCATTTCCGTATGCTACAATATCAATGTGCTACATTCCCAATGTTCAGTTGGGTGTGCTGCAGTCCCAATGTTTAGTGGAGTGTGCTACATTGCCAAGGTTCAGTGAAGTGTGCTACAGTGCCAATATGCAACAGTCCCAATGTGCAGTGGAGTGTTCTACAATGCCAATGTGCTACATTCCCAATGTTCAGTGGGGTGTGCTACAGTCCTAATGTTCATTTGAGAGTACTGCAGTGCCAATGTGCTACATTCCCAATGTTCAGTGGATTTTTCTACAGTCCTAATGTTCAGTGGAGTGTGCTACAATACCAAAATACTACAATCCCAATGTTCATTTGAGTGTGCTGCAGTCCCAATGTTTAGTGGAGTGTGCTACAATCCAAATTTTCAGTGGAGTGTGCTAAAATCTCAATGTTTATTTGAGTGTGCTACAGTGCCAATGTGCTACATTCCCAAGGCTTAGTGTAGTGTGCTACAATGCCAGTGTGCAACATTCCCAATGTACAGTGAAATGTACTACAATGCCAATGTGCTACAGTCCCAATGTGCTACTTTCATAATGTTCAGCGCAGTGTGCTACAATCACAATGTGCTACAATCCCAATATTCATTTGAGTGTGCTACATTCCCAGCTTGCTACTGTCCTAATGTTCAATGTGTGTGCTACAATCCCATTGTTTATTTGAGTGTGCTACAATCCCAATGTTTATTTGAGTGTGCTACATTCCCAATGTGCTACATTCCCAATGTTCAGTGGCATGTGCTACAATCCCAATGTTCAGTGGCATGTACTACAGTCCCAATGTGCTATAATCTCATTGTCCATTTGAATGTGCTACAGTCCCAACATTCAGTGGAGTGTACTACAATCCCAGTGTTCATTTGAGTGTGCTACAGTGCCAATGTGTTACATTCCCAAAGTTCAGTGGAATGTGCTACAATCCCAATGTTCAGTGGGATTTAGTACATTCCAAATGTGCTATAATCTCAGTGTTCATTGCTGTGTAATGTTCAGTAGAATTTGTTACAATTCCAATGTGCTACAATTGCAAGGTGCAGTGGAGTGTGCTACAATCCCAATGTTCATTTGAGTGTGCTACAATGTCAATGTGCTACATTCCCAATGTTCAGTGGGGTGTGCTACAGTCCCAATGTTCAGTGGGGTGTGCTACAGTCCCAATGTTAATTTGAGTGTGCTACAGTGCCAATGTGCTACGGTCCCAATGTTCAGTGGATTTGTTCTACAGTCCCAATGTTCAATGGAATGTGCTACAATCCCAATGTTTAGTGGAGTGTGCTACAATCCCAATGTGCTAAATTCCCAATGTTCAGTGGGGTGTGCTAAAATCCCAAAGTGCTACAATCCCAATGTTCAAATGAGTGTCCTACAGTTCCAATGTTCAATGGATTGTGCTACAATCCAAATGTTCAGTGGAGTGTGCTACAATCCCAATGTTCATTTGAGTGTGCTACTGTGCCAATGTGATACATTCCCAAGGTTCAGTGGAGTGTGCAACAATTCCAATGTGCTACATTCCCAAATGTTCAGGGGAGTGTGCTACTATCCTAATGTTCAGAGGAGTGTGATACAATCCCAATGTGCTACATTCCCAAGGTTCACTGGAGTGTATTACAATGCCAATGTGCTACAGTCCCAATGAGATACATTCCCAATGTTCAGTGGTGTGTGCTACATTGCCAATCTGCTATAGTCCCAATTTTCAGTGGAGTGTGCTACAGTCCCAATGTTCATTGGAATGTGCTACAATCCCAACGTGCAGTGTAGTGTGCTACAATCCCAATGTGCTACAATCTGAATGTTCAATATTCAGTGGATTGTGCTACAATCCCAATGATCAGTGGAGTTTGTACTGGCCCAATGTCCATTTGACTGTGCTACAATGCATATGTGCTACAATCCCCAGGTTCAGTAGAGTGTGTTACAATCCCAATATGCTACATTCCCAATGTTCAGTGGAGTGGGCTACAATCCCAGTTCTCATTTAGTGTGCTACAAACCCAATGTGCTACAATCCCAGTGTTCAGTGGAGTATGCTACATTCCCAATGTTCAGTGGCATGTGCTACAATCTCAATGTTCAGTGGCATGTGCTATAGTCCCAATGTTCATTTGAGTGTGGTACAGTCCCAATTTTCGGTGAAGTGTGCTACATTCCCAATGTGCTATAATCCCAATGTTCAGTGGAGTGTACTACAGTCCCAATGTGCTACAAACCCAATGTTCAGTGCCATGTGCTAGAGTCCTAATGTTCAATAGAGTGTGCTACACTCCCAATGTGCTACATTCCCAAGGTTCAGTGAAGTGTGCTACAATCCCAATGTTCAGTGGAGTGTGCTACAATCCCAATGTGCTACAGTCCCAATGTTCTACAATCCAAATGTTCAGTGGGGTGTGCTACAATCCCAATGTTCAGTGGAGTGTGCTACAATCCCAATGTGCTACATTCCCAATGTTCAGTGGAGTGTGCTACACTGCCAATGTGCTATAGTCCCAATGTGTTACATTCCCAATGTTCAGTGGAGTGTGCTACAATCCCAATGATCACTGGAGTGTGGTACAATCCAAATGTTCATTGGAGTGTACTACAGTCCCAGTGTGCTACAATGCCAATATGCTACAATCCCAATGTTCAGTGGAGTGTGCTACAGTCCCAATGTGCTACAAACCCAATGTTCAGTGCCATATGCTAGAGTCCTAATGTTCAGTAGAGTGTGCTACAGTCCCAATGTGCTACATTCCCAAGGTTCAGTGAAGTGTGCTACAATCCCAATGTTCAGTGGAGTGTGTTACAATCCCAATGTTCAGTGGAGTGTGGTACAATCCCAATGTGCTACATTCCCGATGTTCAGTGGAGTGTGTTACAATCCCAATGTGCTACATTCCCAAGGTTCAGTGAAGTGTGCTACAATCCCAATGTTCAGTGGAGTGTGTTACAATCCCAATGTTCAGTGGAGTGTGGTACAATCCCAATGTGCTTCATTCCCAAGGTTCAGTGAAGTGTGCTACAATCCCAATGTTCAGTGGAGTGTGTTACAATCCCAATGTTCAGTGGAGTGTGTTACAATCCCAATGTTCAGTGGAGTGTGCTACAATCCCAATGTTCAGTGAAGTGTGCTACAATCCCAATGTTCAGTGGAGTGTGTTACAATCCCAATGTTCAGAGGAGTGTGCTACAATCCCAATGTTCAGTGGAGTGTGTTACAATCCCAATGTTCAGTGGAGTGTGTTACAATCCCAATGTTCAGTGGAGTGTGCTACAATCCCAATGTGTTACAATCCCAATGTTCAGTGAAGTGTGCTACAATCCCAATGTTCAGTGGAGTGTGGTACAATCCCAATGTGCTACATTCCCAAGGTTCATTGAAGTGTGCTACAATCCCAATGTTCAGTGGCGTGTGTTACAATCCCAATGTTCAGTGGACTGTGTTACAATCCCAATGTTCAGTGGAGTGTGTTACAATCCCTATGTTCAGTGAAGTGTGCTACAATCCCAATGTTCAGTGGAGTGTGTTACAATCCCAATGTTCAGAGGAGTGTGCTACAATCCCAATGTTCAGTGGAGTGTGTTACAATCCCAATGTTCAGTGGAGTGTGTTACAATCCCAATGTTCAGTGGAGTGTGCTACAATCCCAATGTGTTACAATCCCAATGTTCAGTGAAGTGTGCTACAATCCCAATGTTCAGTGGAGTGTGTTACAATCCCAATGTTCAGTGGAGTGTGGTACAATCCCAATGTGCTACATTCCCAATGTTCAGTGGAGTGTGCTACAATCCCAATGTTCAGTGGAGTGTGCTACAACCCCAATGTTCAGTGGAGTGTGCTACAATCCCAATGTGCTACATTCCTGATGTTCAGTGGAGTGTATTACTATACCAATGTGCTACAGTCCCAATGTGCTACAATCCCAATGTGCTACAATCCCAATGTTCAGTGGAGTGTGTTACAATCCCAATGATCACTGGAGTGTGGTACAATCCAAATGTTCAATTCACAGTTTGCTACAGTCCTAATATTCAATGCATGTGCTACAATCCCATTGTTCATTTGAGTGTGCTATAATCCCAATGTGCTGCAATCCCAATTTTCATTTGAGTGTGTTACATTCCCAATGTGCTACATTCTCAATATTCAGTGGCATGTGCTACAATCCCAGTATTCAGTGGCGTGTACTACAGTCCAAATGTGCTACAATCCCATTGTTCATTTGAGTGTGCTACAGTCCCAATGTTCAGTGGAGTGTACTACAATCCCAGTGTTCATTTGAGTGTGCTACCGTGCCAATGTGCTACATTCCCAAAGTTCAGTGGAGTGTGCTACTCAATGTGCATTCTCAATGTGCTACTATCTCAATGTTCAGTGCTGTGTACTACATTCCCAATGTTCAGTAGAATTTGCTCCAATCCCAATGTTCTACAATCCCAAGGTTCAGTGGAGTGTGCTACAATTCCAATGTTCATTTCCGTGTGCTACATTATCAATGTGCTACATTCCCAATGTTCAGTTGGGTGTGCTGCAGTCCCAATGTTTAGTGGAGTGTGCTACATTGCCAAGGTTCAGTGAAGTGTGCTACAGTGCCAATATGCAACAGTCTCAATGTTCAGTGGAGTGTTCTACAATGCCAATGTGCTACATTCCCAATGTTCAGTGGGGTGTGCTACAGTCCTAATGTTCATTTGAGAGTACTACAGTGCCAATTTGCTACATTCTCAATGTTCAGTGGATTTTTCTACAGTCCCAATGTTCAGTGGAGTGTGCTACAATACCAAAATGCTACAATCCCAATGTTCATTTGAGTGTGCTACAGTCCCAATGTTTAGTGTAGTGTGCTACAATCCAGATTTTCAGTGGAGTGTGCTACAATCTCAATGTTTATTTGAGTGTGCTACAGTGCCAATGTGCTACATTCCCAAGGCTTAGTGTAGTGTGCTACAATGCCAGTGTGCAACATTCCCAATGTACAGTGGAGTGTGCTACAATCCCAATGTGCTAAATTCCCAGTGTTCAGTGAAATGTACTACAATGCCAATGTGCTACAGTCCCAATGTGCTACTTTCCTAATGTTCAGTGCAGTGTGCTACAATCCAAATTTTCAGTGGAGTGTGCTACAATCTCAATGTTTATTTGAGTGTGCTACAGTGCCAATGTGCTACATTCCCAAGGCTTAGTGTAGTGTGCTACAATGCCAGTGTGCAACATTCCCAATGTACAGTGAAATGTACTACAATGCCAATGTGCAACAGTCCCAATGTGCTACTTTCCTAATGTTCAGCACAGTGTGCTACAATCCCAATGTGCTGCAATCCCAATATTCATTTGAGTGTGCTACATTCCCAGCTTGCTACTGTCCTAATGTTCAATGCGTGTGCTACAATCCCATTGTTTATTTGAGTGTGCTACAATCCCAATGTTTATTTGAGTGTGCTACAATGTCAATGTGCTACATTCCCAATGTGCTACATTCTAAATGTTCAGTGGCATGTGCTACAATCCCAATGTTCAGTGGCATGTACTACAGTCCCAATGTGCTATAATCCCATTGTCCATTTGAATGTGCTACAGTCCCAATATTCAGTGGAGTGTACTACAATCCCAGTGTTCATTTGAGTGTGCTACAGTGCCAATGTGTTACATTCCCAAAGTTCAGTGGATGTGCTACAATCCCAATGTTCAGTGGGATTTAGTACATTCCAGATGTGCTATAATCTCAGTGTTCATTGCTGTGTAATGTTCAGTAGAATTTGTTACAATTCCAATGTGCTACAATTGCAAGGTGCAGTGGAGTGTGCTACAATCCCAATGTTCATTTGAGTGTGCTACAATGCCAATGTGCTACATTCCCAATGTTCAGTGGGGTGTGCTACAGTCCCAATGTTCATTGGGGTGTGCTACAGTCCCAATGTTCATTTGAGTGTGCTACAGTGCCAATGTGCTACAGTCCCAATGTTCAGTGGATTGTGCTACAATCCCAATGTTCAATGGAGTGTGCTACAATCCCAATGTTCAGTGGAGTGTGCTACAATCCCAATGTGCTACATTCCCAATGTTCAGTGGGGTGTGCTACAATCCCAAAGTGCTACAATCCCAATGTTCATTTGAGTGTGCTACAGTCCCAATGTTCAATGTAGTGTGCTACAATCTGAATGTTCAGTGGAGTGTGCTACAATCCCAATGTTCATTTGAGTGTGCTACAGTGCCAATGTGATACATTCCCAAGGTTCAGTGGAGTGTGCAACAATTCCAATGTGCTACATTCCCAAATGTTCAGGGGAGTGTGCTACTATCCTAATGTTCAGAGGAGTGTGATACAATCCCAATGTGCTACATTCCCAAGGTTCAGTGGAGTGTATTACAATGCCAATGTGCTACAGTCCCAATGTGATACATTCCCAATGTTCAGTGGTGCTACATTGCCAATCTGCTATAGTCCCAATTTTCAGTGGAGTGTGCTACAGTCCCAATGTTCAGTGGAATGTGCTACAATCCCAACGTGCAGTGTAGTGTACTACAATCCCAATGTGCTACAATCTGAATGTTCAATATTCAGTGGATTGTGCTACAATCCCAATGATCAGTGGAGTTTGTACTGGCCCAATGTCCATTTGACTGTGCTACAATGCATATGTGCTACAATCCCCAGGTTCAGTAGAGTGTGTTACAATCCCAATATGCTACATTCCCAATGTTCAGTGGAGTGGGCTACAATCCCAGTTCTCATTTAGTGTGCTACAAACCCAATGTGCTACAATCCAGTGTTCAGTGGAGTAT
Organism: Protopterus annectens; assembly: GCF_019279795.1. NCBI lineage: Eukaryota > Metazoa > Chordata > Ceratodontiformes > Protopteridae > Protopterus > Protopterus annectens. The sequence goes on from NC_056745.1 coordinate 29,852,229, forward strand.
GCTACATTCCCAATGTTCAGTGGCATGTGCTACAATCTCAATGTTCAGTGGCATGTGCTATAGTCCCAATGTTCATTTGGAGTGTGGTACAGTCCCAATTTTCGGTGAAGTGTGCTACATTCCCAATGTGCTATAATCCCAATGTTCAGTGGAGTGTACTACAGTCCCAATGTGCTACAAACCCAATGTTCAGTGCCATGCGCTAGAGTCCTAATGTTCAATAGAGTGTGCTACACTCCCCAGTAATGCTACATTCCCAAGGTTCAGTGAAGTGTGCTACAATCCCAATCTTCAGTGGAGTGTGCTACAATCCCAATGTGCTACAATCCCAATGTTCAGTGGGGTGTGCTACAATCCCAATGTTCAGTGGAGTGTGCTACAATCCCAATGTGCTACATTCCCAATGTTCAGTGGAGTGTGCTACACTGCCAATGTGCTATAGTCCCAATGTGTTACAATCCCAATGTTCAGTGGAGTGTGCTACAATCCCAATGATCACTGGAGTGTGGTACAATCCAAATGTTCATTGGAGTGTACTACAGTCCCAGTGTGCTACAATGCCAATATGCTATAATCCCAATGTTTAGTGGAGTGTGCTGCAGTCCCAAGGTGCTACAAACCCAATGTTCAGGGCTGTGTGCTATATTCCTAATGTTCAGTGGAGTGTGCTACAGTCCCAATATGCTACATTACCAAGGTTCAGTGGAGTGTTTACAGTCCCAATGTTCAGTGGAGTGTGCTATAATCCCAATGTTCAGTGGAGTGTGCTACAATCCCAATGTGCTACATTCTCAAGGTTCAGTGTAGTGCGCTACAATCCCAGTGTGCTACATTCCCAAGGTTCAGTGAAGTGTGCTACAATCCCAATGTTCAGTGGAGTGTGTTACAATCCCAATGTTCAGTGGAGTGTGGTACAATCCCAATGTGCTACATTCCCAAGGTTCAGTGAAGTGTGCTACAATCCCAATGTTCAGTGGAGTGTGTTACAATCCCAATGTTCAGTGGAGTGTGTTACAATCCCAATGTTCAGTGGAGTGTGCTACAATCCCAATGTTCAGTGGAGTGTGCTACAATCCCAATGTTCAGTGGAGTGTGTTACAATCCCAATGTTCAGAGGAGTGTGCTACAATCCCAATGTTCAGTGGAGTGTGTTACAATCCCAATGTTCAGTGGAGTGTGTTACAATCCCAATGTTCAGTGGAGTGTGCTACAATCCCAATGTGTTACAATCCCAATGTTCAGTGAAGTGTGCTACAATCCCAATGTTCAGTGGAGTGTGGTACAATCCCAATGTGCTACATTCCCAAGGTTCATTGAAGTGTGCTACAATCCCAATGTTCAGTGGTGTGTGTTACAATCCCAATGTTCAGTGGACTGTGTTACAATCCCAATGTTCAGTGGAGTGTGTTACAATCCCTATGTTCAGTGAAGTGTGCTACAATCCCAATGTTCAGTGGAGTGTGTTACAATCCCAATGTTCAGAGGAGTGTGCTACAATCCCAATGTTCAGTGGAGTGTGTTACAATCCCAATGTTCAGTGGAGTGTGTTACAATCCCAATGTTCAGTGGAGTGTGCTACAATCCCAATGTGTTACAATCCCAATGTTCAGTGAAGTGTGCTACAATCCCAATGTTCATTGGAGTGTGTTACAATCCCAATGTTCAGTGGAGTGTGGTACAATCCCAATGTGCTACATTCCCAATGTTCAGTGGAGTGTGCTACAATCCCAATGTTCAGTGGAGTGTGCTACAACCCCAATGTTCAGTGGAGTGTGCTACAATCCCAATGTGCTACATTCCTGATGTTCTGTGGAGTGTATTACTATACCAATGTGCTACAGTCCCAATGTGCTACAATCCCAATGTTCAGTGGAGTGTGTTACAATCCCAATGATCACTGGAGTGTGGTACAATCCAAATGTTCAATTCACAGTTTGCTACAGTCCTAATATTCAATGCATGTGCTACAATCCCATTGTTCATTTGAGTGTGCTATAATCCCAATGTGCTGCAATCCCAATTTTCATTTGAGTGTGTTACATTCCCAATGTGCTACATTCTCAATATTCAGTGGCATGCTACAATCAGTATTCAGTGTGCTACAATCCCAATGTGCTACAATGCCAATGTTCATTTGAGTTTGCTACAGTCCCAATGTTCAGTGGAGTGTGCTACAATCCCAGTGTTCATTTGAGTGTGCTACAATGCCAATGTGCTACATTCCCAATGTTCAGTGGGTGTGCTGCTCAATGTGCATTCTAAATGTGCTACAATCTCAATGCTCAGTGCTGAGTGCTACATTCACAATGTTCAGTAGTATTTGCTACAATATCAATGTGCAACATTCCTAAGGTTCAGTAGACTATGCTACAATCCCAATGTTCATTTGAGTGTGCTACAACATCAATGTGATATATTCCCAATGTTCAGTGGGGTGTGCTACAGTCCCAGTGTTTAGTGGAGTGTGCTACATTCCCAAGGTTCAGTGGAGTATGCTACAGTGCCAATATGCTACAGTCACAATGTTCAGTGGAGTGTGCTACAATGCCAATGTTCTACATTCCCAATGTTCATTGGGTGTGCTACAGTCCCAATGTTCATTTGAGAGTACTACAGTGCCAATTTGCTACATTCTCAATGTTCAGTGGATTTTTCTACAGTCCCAATGTTCAGTGGAGTGTGCTACAATACCAAAACGCTACAATCCCAATGTTCATTTGAGTGTGCTACAGTCCCAATGTTTAGTGTAGTGTGCTACAATCCAGATTTTCAGTGGAGTGTGCTACAATCTCAATGTTTATTTGAGTGTGCTACAGTGTCAATGTGCTACATTCCCAAGGCTTAGTGTAGTGTGCTACAATGCCAGTGTGCAACATTCCCAATGTACAGTGGAGTGTGCTACAATCTCAATGTGCTAAATTCCCAGTGTTCAGTGAAATGTACTACAATGCCAATGTGCTACAGTCCCAATGTGCTACTTTCCTAATGTTCAGTGCAGTGTGCTACAATCCAAATTTTCAGTGGAGTGTGCTACAATCTCAATGTTTATTTGAGTGTGCTACAGTGCCAATGTGCTACATTCCCAAGGCTTAGTGTAGTGTGCTACAATGCCAGTGTGCAACATTCCCAATGTACAGTGAAATGTACTACAATGCCAATGTGCTACAGTCCCAATGTGCTACTTTCCTAATGTTTAGCACAGTGTGCTACAATCCCAATGTGCTGCAATCCCAATATTCATTTGAGTGTGCTACATTCCCAGCTTGCTACTGTCCTAATGTTCAATGCGTGTGCTACAATCCCATTGTTTATTTGAGTGTGCTACAATCCCAATGTTTATTTGAGTGTGCTACATTCCCAATGTGCTACATTCTAAATGTTCAGTGGCATGTGCTACAATCCCAATGTTCAGTGGCATGTACTACAGTCCCAATGTGCTATAATCCCATTGTCCATTTGAATGTGCTACAGTCCCAATGTTCAGTGGAGTGTACTACAATCCCAGTGTTCATTTGAGTGTGCTACAGTGCCAATGTGTTACATTCCCAAAGTTCAGTGGAATGTGCTACAATCCCAATGTTCAGTGGGATTTAGTACATTCCAAATGTGCTATAATCTCAGTGTTCATTGCTGTGTAATGTTCAGTAGAATTTGTTACAATTCCAATGTGCTACAATTGCAAGGTGCAGTGGAGTGTGCTACAATCCCAATGTTCATTTGAGTGTGCTACAATATCAATGTGCTACATTTCCAATGTTCAGTGGGGTGTGCTACAGTCCCAATGTTCAGTGGGGTGTGCTACAGTCCCAATGTTAATTTGAGTGAGCTACAGCGCCAATGTGCTACGGTCCCAATGTTCAGGGGAGTGTGCTACTATCCTAATGTTCAGAGGAGTGTGCTACAATCCCAATGTGCTACATTCCCAAGGTTCAGTGGAGTGTACTACAATGCCAATGTGCTACAGTCCCAATGTGCTACATTCCCAATGTTCAGTGGAGTGTGCTACATTGCCAATGTGCTATAGTCCCAATTTTCTGTGGAGTGTGCTACAGTCCCAATGTTAAGTGGAGTGTGCTACAATCCCAATGTGCAGTGGAGTGTGCTACAATCCCAAAGTGCTACAATCTCAATGTTCAATATTCAGTGGATTGTGCTACAATCCCAATGATCAGTGGAGTGTGTACAGGCCCAATGTCCATTTGACTGTGCTACAATGCAAATGTGCTACAATCCCCAGGTTCAGTAGAGTGTGCTACAATTCCAATATGCTACATTCCCAATGTTCAGTGGAGTGGGCTACAATCCCAGTTCTCATTTAGTGTGCTACAATCCCAGTGTGCTACAATCCCAGTTTTCAATGGAGTGTGCTATATTCCCAATGTTCAGTGGCGTGTGCTACAATCCCAATGTTCAGTGGCATGTGCTACAGTCCCAATGTTCATTTGAGTGTGGTACAGTCCGAATCTTCACTGGAGTGTGCTACGTTCCCAATGTGCTATAATCCCAATGCTCAGTGGAGTGTGCAACAGTCCCAATGTTCAGTGTAGTGTGCTACAATCCCAATGTGTTTCATTCCCAAGGTTCAGTGGAGTGTGCTACAATCCCAATTTTCAGTGGAGTGCGCTACAGTCCCAATGTGCTACAAACCCTATGTTCAGTGCCGTGTGCTACAGTCCTAATTTTCAGTGGAGTGTGTTGCAGTCCCAGAGTCCTACATTTACAAGGCTCGGTGGAGTGTGATACAGTCCCAATGTTCAGTGGAGTGTGCTACAATCCCAATATTCAGTGGAGTGTGCTACAATCCCAATGTTCAGTGGAGTGTGGTACAATTCAAATGTTCAGTGGAGTGTACTACAGTCTCAGTGCACTACAATTCCAATATGCTACAGTCCCAATGTTCAGTGGAGTATGCTACAATCCCACTGTTCATTTGAGTGTGCTACAGCCCCAATGTGTTACTATCGCAATGTTCAGTGAAGTGTGCTATAATTCCAATATGCTACAATCCTAATATTCATTTGAGTGTGTTACATTCCCAGTTTGCTACACTCCCAATGTTCAGTGGCATGTGCTACAATCCCAGTGTTCATTTGAGTATGCAACAGTCCCAATATGCTACAATCCCAATGTTCATTTGAGTGTGCTACATTCCCAATGTGCTACATTCCCAATGTTCAGTGGCTTGTGTTACAATCCCAATGTTCAGTGGTGTGTACTACATTGTTGATTAGAGTGTGCAACAGTCACAGAGTTCAGTGGCATGTGCTACATTCTCAATGTTCAGTGGGATGAGGTACATTCCCAATGTCAGGAACAAAATGAAAGTTGCCGGGTAAAGCACTCCGTAATATTCACAGTCAATCCAAAAGCATAAAAACAAGAGTGCACCAATGGCTGAGTTACCTCAAAAGTATTCACGAACAACCACAGCTGGTTTACCATTTATTGAAGAGAATAAAAGCAGGATCCAAAAATAAAGTGAGCGCTTTCACGTCCAACAATGACGCTTCTTCAGACTTCATAAAATACCCAAAAACTGCACTCCTTATATACAGCTTAATTGATGTACTTAAACAAGTTAATTGCAAACAATTAAGGTAATTGAAATTAATCAAAGCTGAGCTAAAAGCGTATACTACTAAAAACATATATTGCAACTAGAATGTATAAAAACATCATTTAAAAACTAACATATAAAATGATATTTGCATCTTCACATGGATAAAATACATATAATGCTTATAAATAGAAGTTAGTGTTTTAAGGATCGTGCTGCCAAATGTGGCTTCAATGTGATTTTATCTTTCAATCCATAAATATGTGCTTGCAACCTCACCACCCATCTATTTTCTATCTCTTCTAACTTGTTTTTGAAGTTACCTAATCTATGTGTTCTCCGAAGTTTTTCTAGTACTTTAAACCTGAAGGAATGTTTGAGTCCGCTATCAAGTATGTGTTGAGCCAGAGTGTTTTTGGTATTTTCTTTGTGTATAGCATAAATATGCTCTCTAATTCGCTCTCTCAATGTCCTGTTAGTTTTGCCCACGTAAAACTTAAAACATTCTTGACACTGAGCTAAATAGACTACGTCAGTAGTCCTACAATCAGCATATCCTTTGAACTTATAAACATGCCCAGTAATGGGATGTTTAAAAGTCTGATCATCATCTATATATTGGCATTGATTACATGAACGGCAGGGAAATGTGCCTATTCTATTGGACCTGTTGGACTCATCTACAGTGTTATCATAACATAAAATCCTGTTAAGAGATTTCATATTCCTATAGGATATATTAGGTTGATCACTCTTGTTTTTATGCTTCCTCTTGAGCTACTGAGATGGGAAAGCTACGTGAAGGAGGAGAGAAATATGTGGCATTTAGCAAATGAAACATTGTTTCAAAGTCAGATTGTTGTCTTAAACACAACAGAAAAGCACCCAGCATAGATTACCTTCAAAATCCCATAGGTAGCATGTAGCATAGACATGAAAACTTACATTTTCTCCGCAATTCCTGTTTTACTTTAATGTCATAATTGTATACCATTGCTAAGACAACTGTCAAATCATGTATCAGGGTAGGGGCCGGGGGGTTTGCTTTTTGGTAATCTGCTCCTAAGTTATCTTAAGACAAGCCTATAGGAAAGGTTGAACATTATACCATATGGGCAAATTGTCATTTTTACAAACTGTAGAAAAACAAAGTCAGCACTCCTGGAATCACACACTTCAGCAACTCAAGTAAATCCTTGTAGTAAATGGCTGCAAAGCACTTTGGGAGTGGTAAAAACACTTTTTATTAAAGCAAAATAACAAATAGATAAGCGCTTTCATCAAGAATCTTCTCAACTTCATCAGATAAGAGCAAATACAGGAAACACTCTTAAGTAGGTCCTGCAAGAGCATTAATTAAGTAATAAACCAATTCCATCACACTGACTAAAAAGGGCCTCCCTGAACTCATAAATATTCAGGAACTGCAATCATAAAAATATTCTTAAAAAGACACTCTTTAAAAACAGCATTTAAATGACATTAACAAGTGCAAAGATGCTGAAAATAAATACAAATACACACATAATGTATAAAATCTATAAAATGGTGTTTATAGAAAAATGAAAGTATATTTAAAAATATATATAAATATTTTTTTATATATTTTACCTTTCCATTGCTTTTAGTTTTAACAGGCAAGCAATGGGGAGTGAATTGTTTAATCCTGGCCATTGCCTCACATTTAGGCGGACCTGCCAGATTAATTCTTTCTTTTCCAAAAGCAGCCCCCCCATGGGCCACCTCTTTTATCCAAGTCAGCAGTGTCCACAATGAAAAATTTGAAAGAGTGGTCTGATTTTTCTGTGCAGTGTTTACTCAAGGCATTTGTGGATTTATCAAGCCTGATATCCCTTAAATGCTCATAAATTCTGTTTTTAAATTTCCACTCAGTCTTTCCAATATAGAAGCATTCACATGAGTTACACACTGCACAATAAACAACTCTTTCAGTATGGCAGTACACCTTCTTATTCACCTGTATTTTAAAACCATTCACCAAGAATTTGTGGTCATCCATCACAAAACTACACTGAGCACAGGAACCACATTTTTTCATAGACCCTGCATGTACAATGTTTCTGTTAGACTCTAAAATACATTTCAGGTTCATCCCTCTCTTAAAAACAATATTTGGTTTAGTTCCAACACATTCTCTTATATCCCTATCATTAAGCAATATAGCCCAATTTTTGAATAAAATATCCAACACATCCTTACTGTTACTGTGAAAAGTAGTAATAAAAGCTCATTTAAAATTTGAATTCTGTTCAAGTCAGTTCCTACTCCATTAACCAAACAGCCATCAATATGGGGCATGCCCTGGGCAGGTATCACCTCATGGTGACCTAACAAGGGTTTAAAAAAAACTCTTTCTCTTTTGTTGACCACCTCAATCATGACTTCATTAAGGAGCCTTAATGGGTAACCCCTCTTGCAAAACATAGCTTTCAGATGGTCGCACTCATCTAAGAAGTTATCAAACAAACTAACCATCCTGGCTGCCCTTACAAATTGGCCCATTACTACCTCTCTTTTTTGTTTAAATGGGTATGTACTATCAAAATGCAGAAAGATGTTTGAATAGGTTGCTTTTCTATGAATTTGTACTACAAAGGCCTTCAACTGACACTCTTTCTTCAGTAAGACGTCCAGATACGCTATTTGTTCACTGTTAACCTCATGAGTGAACTTTAAAAAACTGATTATGCCATTAATATATTCTAAAAATAGGGGGATCTCTTCTCTCGGACCATTCCAACAAATAAAGACATCGTCCAAGAACTGTGTATACAATGTACAGAACTTAAACCATAAGGTATTCATTAAAAATCTCCTTTCCCATTCCAACATAATTATGTTGGCATACAAACCACCACACGCTGACCCCATTGCCACACCTTCAATTTGTAAAAACAGTTCATTATTGAATAGAATGAAATTATTTGTGAGTACTAGTTCTAATAAAGTCTCATAGGTGTTAATCAGTGGCTGGGGAAGACCCTTACCCACCAAAAATTCACAAAACCATTCCATGTCTATGGTACGCGGCATTACCATATATAAATCTCTGACATTGATTGTGATGAAACTGACTGTTTCATCAAATTCTAACACATTAATCCTTTTCAAAAAGTCCCATGAGTCCTTAGATAGTAAAGGTTCATGTTGCACAAAGTCCTTCAATCTGATGTCCAAGAATGGAAAAGACTAACTGGATGGTTAGTTTGATAACTTCTTAGATGAGTGTGACCATCTGAAAGCTATGTTTTGCAAGAGGGATTACCCATTATGGCTCCTTAATGAAGTCATGATTGAGGTGGTCAACAAAAGAGAAAGAGTTTTTTTTAAACCCTTGTTAGGTCACCATGAGCTGATACCTGCCCAGGGCATGCCCCCTATTGATGGCTGTTTGGTTAATGGAGTAGGAACTGACTTGACCCTATCCAATGTTGAGCAGAATTCATATTTTAAATGTTCTTTTATTACTACTTTTCACAGTAACCATAAGAATGTGTTGGATATTTTATTCAAAAATTGGGCTATATTGCTTAATGATAGTGATCTCAGAGAATGTGTTCGAACTAAACCGAATATTGTTTTTAAGAGAGGGATAAACCTGAAATGCATTTTAGAGTCTAACAGAATCATTGTACATGCAGGGCCTATGAAAAAATGTGGTTCCTGCGCTCAGTGTAGTTTTGTGATGGAAGACCATGAATTCTTGGTGAATGGTTTTAAAATACAGGTGAATAATATGGTATACTGTCATACTGAAAAAGTTGTTTATTGTGCAGTCTGTAACTCATGTGAATGTTTCTATATCGGAAAGACTGAGAGGAAATTTAAAAACAGAATTTATGACCATTTAAGGGATAACAGATTTGGTAAATCCACAAATGCCTTGAGTAAACACTGCACAGAAAAATCAGACCACTCTTTCAAATTTTTCATTGTGGACACTGTTGACTTGGGTAAAAGAGGTGGCCCATGGGGGCTGCTTTTGGAAAATAAAGAATTAATCTGGCAGGTCTACCTAAATGTGGGGCAATGGCCAGGATTGAATGATTCACTCTCCATTGCTTTCCTGTTAAAACTAAAAGCAATGGAAAGGTAAAATATATAAAAAATATAAAAAATATCTATATACATTTTTTTGTATATACTTTCATTTTTATATAAACACCATTTTATAGATTTTATACATTATGTGTGTATTTGTATTTATTTTCAGCATCTTTGCACTTATTAATGTCATTTAAATGCTGTTTTTAAAGAGTGTATTTTTAAGAATATTTTTATGATTGCAGTTCCTGAATATTTATGAGTTCAGGGAGGTCCTTTTTAGTCAGTGCGATGGGATTGTTTTATTACTTAATTAATGCTCTTGCAGGATGTGCTTAAGAGTGTTTCCTGGATTTGCTCTTATCTGATGAAGTTAAGAAAGTTCTGGATGAAAGGGCTTATCTATTTGTTATTTTGGTTTAATAAAAAGTCTTTTTACTGCTCCCAAAGTGCTTTGTGGCCATTTACTACAAGGATTTACTTGAGTTGCTGAAGTGTGTGGTTCCAGAAGTGCTGAATTTGTTTTTCTACAGTTTGTGAATGTTTGTGCTTTTTTAGTCAGTTTTATTGCTTCAGGCACAGATCTGGATACCACACCACCACCTTTATACTCCCAAGACCTGGGAAAATCCATCAGTGATCTTACTTTACTGCTACAAGACTTTAGTCAACATTTGAAAAGGCGTGAGAAATTAAACACCCCCCCAAACAACCAGGAAGTTTTTGGCTGACAGGGGGAAGGTAACCGTTTACTTCAGTTCAATGAGCAGACCAATTCCAATGACGCGGATGAGAGGATGACCGATCTGGAGCCTGTTTCACTCAGGGGAAGTGAAAATAGGACCAGAAGTGCTTTTAACACTAATTCTGATTTAAATGAACATGGAACTGAAGGCAAACGATCACAAACCACAGTCTGTACTGTCAATAGGTACACTAGTATAATTGAAGACTTTAAAGTCACCATCATGATTTAAAGAAATGGGGGAGCCATATCAACTTCAGCAGACACAGCTAGTACCTCATATAGGCATCCCTTCTGTTGCCCCTCTGGTTGAATGCATACCCCCCCCCGGCCCCTGGTGACCACAGACAGTACAGTACAGACGAAGGATCTAACATGCATTCTGAAGCTTCACATTTCAACACCTGGCTTTCTGCTACTACAAGCCTGTTTTCCCAAAGAAATGTAAGTACTACTTCTTATAATGACAATCTAGAGAAGTTTGTTTTATTTATTTATTTTATTTAACATTTGTTAACCGGGAAAGTCCGACTTGGAACAAAGCCAATTTTCAGCAGAGGCCCAGGGAGAAAGGCTCCAGATGCATGTCGTTGTAATGTGGGAGGAAACCGGAGCACCCAGAGGAAACCCACATGAACACAGGGAGGACATGCAGACTCCACACAGAAGGCACCCCAGCCAAGAATCGAACCAGAAAACCTCTTGCTGTGAGGCGACAATGCTACTGCTGCACCACTGCGCCGTTTGATATGTTGCTTTTAAAAAATAAAGACATTTCAACTTGATAACTTATACTTTAAAGAATACCTTAAACTAAAGATTGTGCCTAAGGGCCTCTGCCTGTGGCGGTTTCCTACAGGTTTGATTAGTAACTCTGTATTCCATAAAGAATTGTTGCATTTATTTGACCAGCATGGGTTTGAATACATGGAACTGGTTATAAGGCATAATGAAAAAACTATGCAAAGTTTAACACAGGAAGATACAGAGCTTGATGTACTATTGACTTCTAATTCTGCACACTCTGCTAATAACTTTGAATATGTGCATATTTTTAAAAGCATTGAACAACAGGTAAACACAATTAAAAACAGAAAATTAAATAAAAATGAGCGTGACAAATCTGAATATGAAAGAAATGCTGCATACCTTAAACCCCCGAAATCCCAAGGTTAGGATGACCATGCACAACCTAGAGAGGATATGGTGCCCACTGAGACTTTTTTAGGGGAGGAGGAATTTTCACCAGTGAGACGATCGGAACAATTGAGGGAACGGAATTACAGAGAGAACATCCCACAGGTCCCCCATTATGCCAACAGGGGCCAGGGGGGTATGCATTCAACCAGAGGGCCAACATAAGGGGTGCCTATACAAGGTACTAGCTGTGTCTGCTGAAGTTGATATAGCTCCCCCTGGTTTGTCCATTTCTTTAAATCATGATGGTGACTTTAAAGTCTTCAATTATACTAGTGTACCTATTGACAGTACAGACTGTGATATTTTTGCTAGAGGACTGACTTTTGTTCCTGATAAAAGTACCACTATTGAAATAGCATTATTGGATTTGAAATTGTATACTAGAAAATTGAATCGGAATGTTTTACTTAAAGACTGTAAGTCAATCAAGGATCCCATTAAGTTATCCAGTACCTTTACTCCCCCCCCATTCATCCCTCACTACAGCTTTTTGAAAAAAATGTGAATTAGATATGAGAAATGTTAAAATGGCAAAAAAGCAAAAATGGAATTTAAAACAGGATGAAATTAATAAGTTAAGACAGCTGTCTGGTAATAAGGACCTCCGGATAATGAAACTGGACAATGGGGGTGGGATTGTCATGATGAACATGGTGGACTACAACAATAAAATGGGGTGTTTGCTAGCAGGTAAATCTTACATGCAGTCTTCATTTAATGAACTACATGGTGCATATAAGAAAGTGAGAAGTGTTTACCAGGATTCATTCACTGAATGTAGTCTCTCTCTGGATGAATTAATTTTTTTAAGTATAGCACAGCCTAGGATCCCTGTTATTTTTGGGTTACCCAAGATACATAAAGACTTACACCAACCACTTATGCGGCCCATAGTTGATGCAAGGGGCTCCATTACCCACCCTATAGCCAAATTTTTGAACATCAGATTGAAGGACTTTGTGCAACATGAACCTTTACTATCTAAGGACTCATGGGACTTTTTGAAAAGGATTAATGTGTTAGAATTTGATGAAACAGTCAGTTTCATCACAATCAATGTCAGAGATTTATATACGGTAATGCTGCATACCAAAGGCATGGCATGGTTTTGTGAATTTTTGGTGGGTAAGGGTCTTCCCCAGCCACTGGTTAACACCTATGAGACTTTATTAGAACTAATACTCACAAATAATTTCATTCTATTCAATAATGAACTGTTTTTACAAATTGAAGGTGTGGCAATGGGGTCAGCGTGTGGTGGTTTGTATGCCAACATAATTATGTTGGAATGGGAAAGGAGATTTTTAATGAATACCTTATGGTTTAAGTTCTGTACATTGTATACACAGTTCTTGGATGATGTCTTTATTTGTTGGAATGGTCCGAGAGAAGAGATTCCCCCTATTTTTAGAATATATCAGTGGCACAACCAGTTTTTTAAAGTTCACACATGAGGTTAACAGTGAACAAATAGCGTATCTGGACATCTTACTGAAGAAAGAGTGTCAGTTGAAGGCCTTTGTAGCAGAAATTCATAGGAAAGCAACCACTTCAAACATCTTTCTGCATTTTGATAGTACATACCCATTTAAACAAAAAAAGAGGGGTAGTAATGGGCCAATTTGTAAGGGCAGCCAGGATGGTTAGTTTGTTTGATAACTTCTTAGATGAGTGCGACCATCTGAAAGCTATGTTTTGCAAGAGGGATTACCCATTATGGCTCCTTAATGAAGTCATGATTGAGGTGGTCAACAAAAGAGAAAGAGTTTTTTTTAAACTCTTGTTAGGACACCATGAGGTGATACCTGCCCAGGGCATGCCCCATATTGATGGCTGTTTGGTTAATGGAGTAGGAACTGACTTGACCTAATCCAATGTTGAACAGAATTCATATTTTAAATGTGCTTTTATTACTACTTTTCACAGTAGCATTAAGGATGTGTTAGATATTTTATTCAAAAATTGGGCTATATTTCTTAATGATAGGGATATCAGAGAATGTGTTGGAACTAAACCAAATATTGTTTTTAAGAGAGGGATGAACCTGAAATGCATTTTAGAGTCTAACAGAAACATTGTACATGCAGGGCTTATGAAAAAATGTGGTTCCTGTGCTCAGTGTAGTTTTGGGATGGAAGGCCACGAATTCTTGGTGAATGTTTTTAAAATACAGGTGAATAAGAAGGTGTACTGTCATACTGAAAGAGTTGTTTATTGTGCAGTGTGTAACTGATGTGAATGTTTCTATATCATAAAGACTGAGAGGAAATTTAAAAACAGAATTTATGAGCATTTAAGGGATATCAGACTTGGTAAATCCACAAATGCCTTGAGTAAATACTGCACAGAAAAATCAGACCACTCTTTCAAATATTTCATTGTGGACACTGTTGACTTGGTTAAAAGAGGTGGTCCATGTGGGCTGCTTTTGGAAAAGAAAAAATTAATCTGGCAGGTCCACCTAAATGCGAGGCAATGGCCAGGATTAAACAATTCACTCTCCATTGCTTGCCTGTTAAAACTAAAAGCAATGGAAAGGTCTTCTTCTTTCAGCATTTCTCGGTTAGGGGTCACCACAGTGGATCACATGTCTGCTCATGACTGGCAGTGGAGTTTTACAGTGTTCAGTTGCCAGCCCGGTATCCAACTTTCCACAGAAGGCCCACACATGCACACACCCATGCCTAGAGCCAATTTAGACTGTCCAATCCACCTACAGCATGTCTTTGGGATGTGGAAGGAAACCGGAGCACCTGGAGGAAACCCACGTTACCACAGGGAGGACATACAGACTCCACACAGAAGGCACCCCAGCTGAGTATTGAACCAGAGAACCTCTTGCTGTGAGGCAGCAACGCTAACCGCTGCACCACCGCGGCCGCCCAAAAGCAGTGGAAAGGTAAAATATATAAAAAATATAAAAAAAAATTATATACATTTTTTATATATACTTTCATTTTTATATAAACACCATTTTATATATTTTATGCATTATGTGTGTATTTGTATTTATTTTCAGCATCTATGCACTTGTTAATGCCATTTAAATGTTGCTTTTAAAAAGTGTCTTTTTAAGAATATTTTTATGATTGCATTTCATGAATATTTATGAGTTCAGGGAGGTCCTTTTTAGTCAGTGTGATGGGATTGGTTTATTACTTAATTAATGCTTTTGCAGGATGTACTTAAGAGTGTTTCCTGGATTTGCTCTTATCTGATGAAGCTGAGAAGGTTCTTGATGAAAGCGCTTATCTATTTGTTATTTTGGTTTAATAAAAAGTGTTTTTACCGCTCCCAAAGTGCTTTGTGGCCATTTACTACAAGGATTTACTTGAGTTGCTTAAGTGTGTGGTTCCAGGACTGCTGACTTTGTTTTTCTACAAATTGTCATTTTTCTTAGCAGTTTGTTGTTAGCAGTGAAAGTGAAGGTGCTAAACTTCTTAACACTAACTCAGTTGCTTATTAGTACAGACATTAAAAAATATATATTCTGAAGTGTCCAGGTTAATATGACATCTAGAGCAAACAGGGATGGCACTTTTAAAAATCATGTGCAGTGTACATGGAGTCATTAAAGTAGCTTAGATAATGAGTTTACTGTACATCAGTACCCTGATTGGAGAACGAGCGATCTCCAGCAGGGTATTAATGTACAAGTAATGTACTTACTGTACATCAGTACCCTGATTGGAGAACGAGCGATCTCCAGCAGGGTATTAATGTACAAGTAATCGCCTTACTGTACATGAGTATCCTGATTGGAGAACGAGCGATCTCCAGCAGGGTATTAATGTACAAGTAATGGGCTTACTGTACATCAGTATCCTGATTGGAGAACGAGTAATCTCCAGCAGGGTATTAATGTACAAGTAATGTACTTACCGTACATCAGTACCTTGATTGGAGAATGAGCAATCTCCAGCAGGGTATTAATGTTCAAGGAATGGGCTTACTGTTCATCAGTACCCTGATTGGTGAACGAGCGTTCTCCAGCAGGGTATTAATGTACAAGTAATGGGGCTTGTTGTACATCAGTACCATGACTGAAGAACGAGCGTTCTCCAGCAGGGTATTAATGTACAAGTAATGGACATACTGTACATCAGTACCCTGATTGGAGATTGAGCGTTCTCCAGCAGGGTATTAATGTACACGTAATGGCCTTACTGTACATCAGTACCCTGACTGAAGAACGAGCATTCTCCAGCAGGGTATTAATGTACAAGTAATGGGCTTACTGTACATCAGTACGCTGATTGGTGAACGAGCGTTCTCCAGCAGGGTATTAATGTACAAGTAATGGGGCTTGTTGTACATCAGTACCATGACTGAAGAACGAGCGTTCTCCAGGAGGGTATTAATGTACAAGTAATGGGCTTACTGTACATCAGTACCCTGATTGGTGAATGAGCGTTCTCCAGCAGGGTATTAATGTACAAGTAATGGGCTTACTGTTCATCAGTACCTTGACTGCAGAACAAGCGTTCTGCAGCAGGGTATTAATGTACAAGTAATGTACTTACTGTACATCAGTACCTTGATTGGAGAATGGGCGTTCTCCAGCAGGGTATTAATGTACAAGTAATGGGCTTACTGTACATCAGTACCCTGACTGGAGAATGAGCGATCTCCAGCAGGGTATTAATGTACAAGTAAAGGGCTTATTGTACATCAGTATCCTGATTGGGGAACGAGCGTTCTCCAGCAGGGTATTAATGTACAAGTAATGGGCTTACTGTTCATCAGCACCTTGATTGGAGAACAAGAGTTCTGCTGCAGGGTATTAATGTACAAGTAATGGGCTTACTGTACATCAGTACCCTGATTGGAGAACGAGTGATCTCCAGCAGGGTAGTAAGGTACAAGTAATGGGCTTACTGTACATCAGTACCCTGATTGGAGATCGAGCATTCTGCAGCAGAGTATTAATGTACAAGTAATGGGCTTACTGTACATCAGTACCCTGATTGGAGAGCGAGTGTTCTCCAGCAGGGTATTAATATACAAGTAATGGACTTACTGTACATCAGTACCCTGATTGGAGAACGAGCATTCTCCAACAGGGTATTAATGTACAAGTAATGGGCTTACTGTTCATCAGTACCCTGATTGAAGAACGAGCGTTCTCCAGTAGGGTACTAATGTACAAGTAATGGACTTACTGTACATCAGTACCCTGACTGGAGAACGAGCGATCTCCAGCAGGGCATAAATGTAAAAGTAATGGGCTTACTGTACATCAGTACCCTGATTGGAGAATGAGCATTCTCTAGCAGGGTATTAATGTACAAGTAATGGGCTTACTCTAGATCGGTACCCTAATTGGAGAACAATCGTTCTCGAGCAGGGTATTAATGTACAAGTAATGGCCTTACTGTACATCAGTACCCTGATTGGAGAATGAGTGATCTCCAGCAGCGTATTAATATACAAGTAATGGGCTTACAGTACATCAGTACCCTGACTGGGGAATGCGCGTTGTCAAGCAGGGTATTAATGTACACATAATGGGCTTACTGTACATCAGTATCCTGATTGGAGATCGAGCGTTATCCAGCAGGGTATTAATGTACAAGTAATGGCCTTACTGTACATCAGTACCCTGATTGGGAACGAGCAATCTCCAGCAGGGTATTAATATACAAGTAATGGGCTTACTGTACATCAGTACCCTGACTGAAGAACGAGCATTCACCAGCAGGGTATTAATGTACAAGTAATGGGCTTACTGTACATCAGTACCCTGATTGGAGAACAAGCATTCACCAGCAGGGTATTAATGTACAGGTAATGGGCTTACAGTGTATCAGTACCCTGATTGGAGAATGAGCCTTCTTCAGCTGGGTATTAATGTACAAGTAATGGGCTTACTGTACATCAGTACCCTGATTGGAGAACGAGCGATCTCCAGCAGGGCATTAAGGTACAAGTAATGGGCTTACTGTACATCAGTACCCTGATTGGAGATCGAGCATTCTCCAGAAGGGTATTAATGTACAAGTAAGGGGCTTACTGTACATCAGTACCCTGATTGGAGAGCGAGCGATCTCCAGCAGGGCATTAAGGTACAAGTAATGGGCTTACTGTACATCAGTACCCTGATTGGAGATCGAGCATTCTCCAGAAGGGTATTAATGTACAAGTAAGGGGCTTACTGTACATCAGTACCCTGACTGGAGAGCGAGCATTCTCCAGCAGGGTATTACTGTACAAGTAAAGGGCTTACTGTACATCAGTACCCTGATTGGTGAACGAGCATTCACCAGCAGGGTATTAATGTACAAGTAATGGGCTTACTGTACTTCAGTACCCTGATTGGAGAACGAGCATTCACCAGCAGGGTATTAATGTACAGGTAATGGGCTTACAGTGCATCAGTACCCTGATTGGAGAATGAGCCTTCTCCAGCTGGGTATTAATGTACAAGTAATGGGCTTACTGTTCATCAGTACCTTGATTGGAGAACAACCGTTCTGCAGCAGGGTATTAATGTACAAGTAATGGGCTTACTGTACATCAGTACCCTGATTGGAGATCGAGCATTCTCCAGCAGGGTATTAATGTACAAGTAATAGGCTTATGGTACATCAGTACCCTGATTGGGAATGAACAATCTCCAGCAGGGTATTAATGTACAAGCAATGGGCTTACTGTACATCAGTACCCTGATTGGAGATCGAGCGATCCCCAGCAGGGTATTAATTTACACGTAATCGGCTTACTGTACTTCAGTACCCTGATTGGAGAATGAGCGATCCCCAGCAGGTTATTAATGTGCAAGTAATGGGCTTACTGTACATCAGTACCCTGACTGGAGAATGAGCGTTCTCCAGCAGGGTATTAATGTACAAGTAATGGGCTTACTGTACATCGGTACACTGATTGGAGAACGAGCGATCTCCAGCAGGGTATTAATGTACAAGTAATGGGCTTACTGTACATCAGTACCCTGATTGGAGAACAAGCGCTCTCCAGCAGGGTATTAATGTAGAAGTAATGGGCTTACTGTACATCAGTACCCTGATTGGAGAACGAGCGTTCTCCAGCAGGGTATTAATGTACAAGTAATGGGCTTACGGTACATCAGTACCCTGATTGAGAACGAGCAATCTCCAGCAGGGTATTAATGTACAAGTAATGGGCTTACTGTACATCAGTACCCTGATTGGAGAATGAGCGATCCCCAGCAGGTCATTAATGTACAAGTAATGGGCTTACTGTACATCAGTACCCTGATTGGAGAACGAGCGTTCTCCAGCAAGGTATTAATGTAGAAGTAATTGGCTTAATGTACATCAGTACCCTGATTGGAGAATGAGCGTTCTCCAGCAGGGTATTAATGTAGAAGTAATGGGCTTACTGTACATCGGCACACTGATTGGGGAACGAGCATTCTCCAACAGGGTATTAATGTACAAGTAATGGGCTTGTTGTACATCAGTACCATGACTGAAGAATGAGCGTACCACAGCAGGGTATTAGTGTACAAGTAATGGGCTTACTGTACATCAGTACCCTGATTGGGGAACGAGCATTCTCCAACAGGGTATTAATGTACAAGTAATGGGCTTGTTGTACATCAGTACCATGACTGAAGAATGAGCGTACCCCAGCAGGGTATTAATGTACAAGTAATGGACTTACTGTACCTCAGTACCCTGATTGGAGAACGAGCGTTCTCCAGCAGGGTATTAATGTACAAGTAATGGGCTTACTGTACATCAGTACACTGATTGAAGAACGAGCGTTCTCCAGCAGGGTACTAATGTACAAGTAATGGGCTTACTGTACATCAGTACCCTGATTGATGAATGAGCGATCTCCAGCACGGCATTGATATACAAGTAATGGGCTTACTGTACATCAGTACCCTGATTGGAGAACGAGCGTTCTCCAGCAGGGTATTAATGTAAAAGTAATGGGCTTACTGTACATCAGTACCATGATTGGGGAGCGAGCGTTCTCCAGCAGGGTATTAATGTACAAGTAATGGGCTTACTGTACATCAGTATCCTGATTGTCCAACGAGCGTTCTCCAGCAGGGTATTAATGTACAAGTAATGGACTTATAGTACATCAGTACGTTGATTGGAGAACGAGCGTTCTCCAGCAGGGTATTAATGTACAACTAATGGGCTTACTGTACATCATTACCCTGATTGGAGAACGAGCGATCTCAAGCAGGGTATTAATGTACAAGTAATCGGCTTACCGTACATCAGTACCCTGAATGCAGAATGAGCGATCTCCAGCAGGATATTAATGTACAAGTAATGGGCTTACTCTAGCTCGGTACCTTGAATGGAGAGCAAGCGATCTCCAGCAGGGTATTAATGTACAAGTAATGGGCTTACTGTATAACAGTACTCTGACCTGGGAACGAGCGATCTCCAGCAGGGTATTAATATACAACTAATGGGCTTACTGCACATCACTACCATGATTGGAGAACGAGTGATCTCCAGCAGGGTATTAATGTACAAGAAATGGGCTTACTGTACATTAGTACCCTGATTGGAGAACAAGCGTTCTCCAGCAGGGTATTAATGTACAAGTAATAGGCTTACTTTATATCAGTACCCTGAGTGGAAAATGAGCATTTTCCAGCAGGTTACTAATGTACAAGTAATGGGCTTACTGTACATCAGTATCCTGATTTGAGAACGAGCGATCTCCAACAGGGTATTAATGTACAAGTAATGGGCTTACTGTACATCAGTACCCTGATTGGAGAATGAGCGATCTCCAACAGGGTATTAATGTACAAGTAATGGGCTTACTGTTCATCAGTACCTCACTGGAGAATGAGCGTTTTCCTGCAGGGTATTAATGTACAAGTAATGGGCTTACTGTACATCAGTACCTCACTGGAGCATGAGTGTTTTCCAGCAGGGTATTAATGCACAAGTAATGGGCTTACCGTACATCAGTACCCTGATTGGAGAATGAGCGTTTTCCAGCAGGGTATTAATGTACAAGTAATGTGCTCACTGTACATCAGTACCCTGATGGAGAAAAAGCGTTCTACAGCAGGGTATTAATGTACAAGTAATGGGCTTACAGTACATCAGTAACCTGATTGGGGAAAGAGCGTTCTCCAGCAGGCTATTAATGTACAAGTAATGGGCTTACTGTACATCAGTACCCTGATTGGAGAACGAGTGTTCCCCAGCAGGGTATTAATGTACAAGTAATGGACTTACTGTACATCAGTACCCTGATTGAAGAACGAGCATTCTCCAGCAGGGTATTAATGTACAATTAATGGGCTTACTGTACACCAGTACCCTGATTGGAGAACGAACATTCGTCAGCAGAGTATAAATGTACAAGTAATGGGCTCACTGTACATCAGTACCCTGACTGGAGAACTAGCGTTCTCCAGCAGGTATTAATGTACAAGTAATGGGCTTACCGAACATCAGTACCCTGACTGGAGAACGAGCGATCTCCAGCAGGATATTAATGTACAAGTAATGGGCTTACTGTAGATCTGTACCCTGATTGGAGAACGAGCATTCACCAGCAGAGTATAAATGTACAAGTAATGGGCTCACTGTACAACAGTACCCTGATTGGAGAACGAGCGATCTCCAGCAGGGTATTAATGTACAAGTAATGGGCTTACGGTACATCAGTACCCTGACTGGAGAACGAGCGATCTCCAGCAGGATATTAATGTACAAGTAATGGGCTTACTGTAGATCGGTACACTGATTGGAGAACGAGCGATCTCCAGCAGGGTATCAATGTACAAGTAATGGGTTTACTGCACATCAGTACCCTGATTGGAAAATGAGCGTTCTCCAGCAGGGTATTAATGTATAAGTAATGGGCTTACTGTACATCAGTACCTTGATTGGAGAATGAGTGATCACCAGCAGGGTATTAATGTACAAGTAATGTACTTACTGTACATCAGTATCTTGATTGGAGAATGGGCGTTCTCCAGCAGGGTATTAATGTACAAGTAATGGGTTTACTGCACATCAGTACCCTGATTGGAGAATGAGCGTTCTCCAGCAGGGTATTAATGTATAAGTAATGGGCTTACTGTACATCAGTACCTTGATTGGAGAATGAGCAATCTCCAGCAGGGTGTTAATGTACAAGTAACGGACTTACTGTACATCAGTAACTTGATTGGAGAATGAGCGATCTCTAGCAGGGTATTAATGTACAAGTAATGTACTTACTGTACATCAGTATCTTGATTGGAGAACGGGCGTTCTCCAGCAGGGTATTAATGTACAAGTAATGGGCTTACTGTACATCAGTACACTGAATGGAGAACGAGCATTCTACAGCAGGTTATTAATGTTCAAGTAATGGGGTCACTGTACATCAGTACCCTGATTGGAGAGCGAGCGTTCTCCAGCAGGGTATTAATGTACAAGTAATGGGCTTACGGTACATCAGTACCCTGATTGGAGAACGAGCGTTCTTCAGCAGGGTATTAATGTACAAGTAATGGGCTTATGGTACATCAGTACCCTGATTGGGAACGAGCAATCTCCAGCAGGGTATTAATGTACAAGTAATGGGCTTACTGTACATCAGTACCCTGATTGGAGATCGAGTGATCCCCAGCAGGGTATTAATGTGCAAGTAATGGGCTTACTGTACATCAGTACCCTGATTGGAGAATGAGCGATCTCCAGCAGGTTATTAATGTACAAGTAATGGGCTTACTGTACATCAGTACCCTGATTGGAGAACGAGCGTTCTCCAGCATTGTATTAATGTACAAGTAATGGGTTTACCTTACATCAGTACCTTGATTGGAGAATGAGCGTTCTCCAGCAGGGTATTAATGTACAAGTAATGGGCTTACTGTACATCGGTACACTGATTGGAGAACGAGCGATCTCCAGCAGGGTATTAATGTACAAGTAATGGCCTTACTGTACATCAGTACCCTGATTGGAGAATGAGCGTTCTCCAGCAGGGTATTAATGTAGAAGTAATGGGCTTACTGTACATCAGTACCCTGATTGGAGAACGAGCGTTCTCCAGCAGGGTATTAATGTACAAGTAATGGGCTTACGGTACATCAGTACCCTGATTGAGAACGAGCAATCTCCAACAGGGTATTAATGTACAAGTAATGGGCTTACTGTACATCAGTACCCTGATTGGAGAACGAGCGATCCCCAGCAGGGTATTAATTTACAAGTAATTGGCTTACTGTACATCAGTACCCTGAATGGAGAACGAGCGATCTCCAGCAGGCTATTAATGTACAAGTAATGGGCTCACTGTACATCAGTACCCTGATTGGAGAACAAGCGTTCTACAGCAGGGTATTAATGTACAAATAATCGGCTTACAGTACATCAGTACCCTGATTGGGGAACGAGCGTTCTCCAGCAGGGTATTAATGTACAATTAATGTACAAGTAATGGGCTTACTGCACATCAGTACCCTGATTGGAGAACAAGCGTTCTCCAGCAGGGTATTAATGTACAAGTAATGGGCTTACTGTACATCAGTACCCTGATTGGAGAATGAGCGTTCCCCAGCAGGGCATTAATGTACAAGTTATGGGCTTACTGTACATCAGTACCCTGATTGAGGAGCAAGCATTCTCCAGCAGGTATTAATGTACAAGTAATGGACTTACTGTACATCAATACCCTGATTGGAGAATGAGCGATCTCCACCAGGGTATTAATGTACAAGTAATGTACTTACTGTACATCAGTACCTTGATTGGAGAATGGGCGTTCTCCAGCAGGGTATTAATGTACAAGTAATGGGCTTACTGTACATCAGTATCCTGATTGGAGAACGAGCATTCTACAGCAGGGTATTAATGTTCAAGTAATGGGGTCACTGTACATCAGTACCCTGATTGGAGAGCGAGTGTTCACCAGCAGGGTATTAATGTACAAGTAATGGTCTTACTGTACATCAGTACCCTGATTCGAGAACGAGCTTTCTCCAGCAGGGTATTAATGTGCAAGTAATGGGCTTACTGTACATCAGTACCCAGATTGGGAACGAGCAATCTCCAGCAGGGTATTAATGTACAAGTAATGGGCTTACTGTACATCAGTACCCTGATTGGAGAATGAGTATTCTCCAGCAGGGTGTTAATGTACAAGTAATGGGCTTACTGTACATCAGTACCCTGATTGGAGAATGAGCGATCCCCAGTAGGGTATTAATTTACAAGTACTCGGCTTACTGTATATCAGTACCCTGATTGGAGAATGAGCGATCTCCAGCAGGGTATTAATGTACAAGTAATGGGCTTACTGTACATCAGTACCCTGATTGGAGAACGAGCGTTCCACAGCAGAGTATTAATGTACAAGTAATGGGCTTACTGTACATCGGTACACTAATTGGAGAAAGCGCGATCTCCAGCAGGGTATTGCACTAATACAAAGTTTCCAGCTGGAGTCAGCACCTGTGCATAACTTCCATTATTGCATTATTCAGGACAGCAAGATACAAGTACATCCATCATTAATCAATTCCTTAGCTGTATGATAAAGGTTTTCCATCAGCCACTGTAAATTTTTGACATTAGGATGGATAAGGCTCTAGTTGGTGAATTAGGACAGTGATACCTCTGGACCATGAATTTACTATATAGGTTATGGGTGGTGAGATGCCAAGAAGAGATGGAAGAATTACTGAAACACTAGGGGGTATTTGTAATTAGTGACTACTTCTAGTGTGATGGAAGGGTTACTAAAACACTAGGGATATTTGTAATTAGTGACTACTTCTAGTATGATGGAAGGGTTACGGAAACACTAGGGGTATTTGTAATTAGTGACTACTTCTAGTGTGATGGAAGGGTTACTGAAACACTAGGGGTATTTGTAATTAGTGACTACTTCTAGTGTGATGGAAGGGTTACGGAAACACTAGGGGTATATGTAATTAGTGAGTACTACTAGCATAATGGAAGGGTTACTGAAACACTAGGGGTATTTATAATTAGTGACAACTTCTAATACGATGAAAGGGTTACTAAAACACTAGGGGTATTTGTAATTGTAATTACTTCTAGTGCAATGGAAGGTTTACGAAAACACTAGGGGTATTTTTAATTAGTGACTACTTCTAGTGCAATGGAAGGGTTATGGAAACACTAGGGGTATTTGTAATTAGTGACTACTTCTAGTGCGATGGAAGGGTTATGGAAACACTAGGGGTATTTGTAATTAGTGACTACTTATAGTGCGATGGAAGGGTTATGGAAACACTAGGGGTATTTGTAATTAGTGACTACTTATAGTGCGATGGAAGGGTTATGGAAACACTAGGGGTATTTGTAATTAGTGACTACTTCTAGTGCAATGGAAGGGTTACTAAAACACTAGGGGTATTTGTAATTAGTGACTACTTATAGTGCGATGGAAGGGTTACTAAAACACTAGGGTATTTGTAATTAGTGACTACTTCTAGTGCAATGGAAGGGTAGTGAC
This sequence comes from Protopterus annectens, assembly GCF_019279795.1. Classification (NCBI taxonomy): domain Eukaryota; kingdom Metazoa; phylum Chordata; order Ceratodontiformes; family Protopteridae; genus Protopterus; species Protopterus annectens. Next base: position 29,877,242 of record NC_056745.1, read on the forward strand.
TACTATGGAAGGGTTATGGAAACACTAGGGGTATTTGTAATTAGTGACTACTTCTAGTGCAATGGAAGGGTTACTAAAACACTAGGGGTATTTGTAATTAGTGACTACTTCTAGTGCGATGGAAGGGTTTCTAAAACACTAGGGGTATTTGTAATTAGTGACTACTTCTAGTGTGATGGAAGGGTTACGGAAACACTAGGGGTATTTGTAATTAGTGACTACTTCTAGTGCCAGGGTGCGAGTAGCTTGTGACACACTTGCTCATTGTCAGGTGCTCGTAAATGCAAGTGCTCTAACTCCCATTAGCCTGATCTTACTTAACTACTTTAGCCCTTTAAAACCCAACCCTATGAAACTGTGTAGCCCTACCAGAGTCATAACTCCAACGCTAAAACTCCCATCCACTTCCTAACCTGAATCATCACTTCCTAAATCAAAAGCTACAACTCCCTTCCCTAAACCTAAATTCTCTGACCAGTCCCTAACCCTAAACTCACCTGCTTCTCTTGCTCTAAAACTTCCCTCCTCCTCCCTAAACCTAAATTCCCTTTCTGATTACTGCCTAAACTATTACTCCCAGCCCCTCCTACTTCCTCACAACTGCTGCATGTACTTTCAGCCTGAGTTTGAATAAGCGTGTTCGTTTAAGGTGCAGCAGCTTCTTATGTGACTCATATTCATGTTTGAGTCCAAACGGTGGTCTGCAAGAGTTACAGGATGCTGAAGGTCCTGGCTTTTAGACAGTGCTCTCTGATGGTCTGCAAGAGTTGGGATGCTGAAGGTCCTGGCTTTTAGACAGTGCTCTGATGGTCTGCAAGAGTTACAGGATGCTGAAGGTCCTGGTTTTAGACAGTGCTCTACGGTGGTCTGCAAGAGTTACAGGATGCTGAAGGTCCTGGCTTTTAGACAGTGCTCTACGGTGGTCTGCAAGAGTTACAGGATGCTGAAGGTCCTGGCTTTTAGACAGTGCTCTACAAAAAAATCAGGACTTGAGTACTTATAGTAGAACCAAAATTTATATTGTTTTGTTAAGCTATATCCCATGTATGTAAGCTGTGAGGTAATGACATGCCATATTGAATAAGCTGACTGTCATGTGGCTGTTAGCACATTGAATGTAGCAGTGCATGTGTTCTGGTGTTATTCCACTGCTTGTTACATGAGGTGTGTCACACAGGTATGCTGGAATTATGCTGCTTACAAGGTGCACTCATTATCCTAATCAAAGGCAGCATGTAGTTGGGAGCACTCTGAGGCAGGACATAGTCAGTGTCACTCTGAGGCAGGACATATCCAGGTGCACTCTGGGGCAGGTCATAGTCAGGTGCACTCTGAGGCAAGATGTAGTCAGTTGCACTCTGAGGCAGGACATAGTTGGGTGCAATCTGAGGCAGGTCACAGTCAGATGCACTCTGAGGCAGGACATAGTTGGGTGCAATCTAAGGCAGGATGTAGTTGGGTGCACTCTGGAAACAACTAAAAGGCTGGCCAGTTCACCTTGGATCCATGATATGAGGTGGGGTACAGCAGACCGGTATTGGGAAGTTCCCAGTTTGTATTCAGGTCAATAAAGTTTTAATGCAAGTGGAATAAGTCCTTCCAATCATGTATGGACAGAGTAACATTTAAAAGACAAAAGGTATATTACAAAAAATGCAAAAAAAAAAAAAAAACTTTTATTTATGCACTTACTAACATTACTGCACCTAAAACAATTAAAAACAATAATTAAAAAAATGTACTAGTTTGATTATTTAATTGTCATTACTTGTAACAGTTTTTGAGTACAACAGTGGTATCTGCCAGTACATTCACTGTGAAATTAGCAGAGAAATTAAATCAATTCCAGGTTATAATCCCTTAAGGTCCATGTATCTACTGAATGCCAGGGTAGGTCTCTCTTCCTCCATGACCATGCACTGGATAAAAGGAGGCAATCATAGAATGACTGAATCACTTGAGGTCAATGATTTTGCGTTAATAATGGAGTCTTTGTACATTATGGAAAGAAAACACACTCAGCTCCATTCTTCATTATTCACTTAATCTGGATAAAAAAAAAATAATAACCAGATTAAAAATCAGTAACCATCTTGTTTTAAATATGTTCTTGTAATTTAAACCAAATGATGCATATGCATTGCAAATATCTGCAGTACTGACTTTTAAACCAATTAGACTGAGTTTTATATATTCGTTTGTTCCCCAAGGTAGAAGGTAGCTCACAGCCGTCCATAGTACCACAAATCACCAAGAACCAGTCAAAAAACAAACAGTACAAACCAGCTGTAACCACAGACACCAAGGAGTCACAAATAGGTTCAAACAATTACACTTTAATCGAACTGAGCACTTTCATCTAATATAACATCTTATATACAAGACATATATATATATATATTAGTTATATCTAATATAACTTCTGATGAAGTCTATGTTATATTAGATGAAAGTGCTCATTTCAATTAAAGTGTAATTGTTTGAACCTATTTGGGACTCCTTGGTGTCTGTGGTTACAGCTGCTTTGTACTGTGAGTTTCATATATACATCCCCTGTTCAATGAAAAGGTGTAGACCTAGTCTTACTTTCAGCACATTTTCTAACAGAGCACTCTGAGTCAGAGCTACACTGTTAAGCAACCTGAGCATTACAATAAAGGACAAAAATGACTACAGTCACATGTAGTTACAAGGTACACAGTCAAGAAGACCGTAAAGAGGCTTAACCCAATTTTCCAATTTCCCCAAAGTATTGCCTGGTTAAATGAGTTGGTCAAGGTCTCATGACTGTCAAATAAAAGTAGAAAGATCCAAACCCTGTGCTCCTGGAACAGGAAGAAGCACATTAACAGATGAGAGTGTTATCCATCTGCACTAAATACCAAACTAAATTAATTCATCTACCTAGTGTGGGAATTGAACCAACAGCTTTCCAATCTTCCAGCAGCAAAGATAAATATGCTTCCTCTTGCCCTACTGAGATGGAAAAGCTGAATGAAGGAGGAGAGCAATATGTGGCATTTAGCAAATAAAGCATTGTTTCAAAGTCAGATTTGTGTCTTAAACTTCAGTTTTTCCCTTGAAAGTAGTCTAACTCTCAACCTAAGCACTTAAAAAGCATCCTACAGTCCAGCACTTGCTCAGACCTAATAGCAAGCACTAATATACCCCGACACTTGATTGCCCAGCAGGGCAAGGCTCATTATTCACCCCTCGCCAATCAAACGACTAAGCAGCTCACCCTACTCTTCAGCCATGACCAAAGGGAATTTCAGGTATACTCTCCAGTCCAGCTGGTGAACCTGGGTATCCTGAAGCAATGTTACAACTGTCTCATGTACACAGACAACCCTCTCCTCCTACCACAAAACATTAACATATGCGAGAGATGCAATTATATAGCTAAATTGGAGGCTAAGCTCTCTCCACCCAAGACTGGAACAGGCAGTCATGAAGAGAAGGTTAACACTTGCACCACATGTCCAGCCTCACACAGACCTACTAAACCAGCACTGGCAAAAAATACACATAAATACACAAAAGCATAATTGAAGGCTCTAAATAAAAACCTGCAAAAGCATCAGAGAGCTCCAAAGCAGACACCCACAAAACCTGCACCTCCCGTCACAAACCAGACAACACATAAAACACAAAATCAATGTGCTGCAAAATCACAGCCCTTAAGGCGAAATAACATACCTAACACACTAGTAATAGGTGACTCTATAGTCAAGCACACTGACGTCCCACTCACTAGGCTGGACAAGGAGAAGGTTACTGTTAGCTGCCTGTCAGGAGCCAGAATCTGCCACATAACACAAGCACTCAGGTCACTCCAGAACAAGTACAAATATGACTCTGTCATTGTTCATGTTGGTGTGAATGACCTAAAACATAACTCCCTGGACTACATGAAAAGAGACATGGAAGAGCTCTCTGATCATGTAGCCCAGGTATGACCCTGACCCTGAGTAGCATCCTGCCCTCATCAAGAATGATACCGCAGTATAAAGAAAAAATTATCAATTTCAACAATTGGCTAAGCTTCTGGTGTCATTCAAAGGGGATCCAGTGTCTGTCAGCCTGGGACGACATGCTCGACAAGCCTCAATGCTTCACAAGAGACGGCTTGCACATATCACCCCTATGCTTTCAAATATTGGCCAAGGTTCTTGCTGTCCCCATAGTGCCTTTTTTAGGCAAAGCTCAAAAGTCAAACTCACCTCCATAAACAGCACAAATAAAAAAATGAGGGTTATGCTGCTCAAAACTAGGAGTTTAAATCTCAAAATGCACATGCTTGAAGTACTCCTCAGTATGGAGGACGTCAACATCTGTGCAGTAACTGAAACCTGGCTCAAGGCTCCACAAAGCACCCCAGCACTACTGGGCTACAACTCATACCACACATGTTGGCCACAGAGCATGGACTGAAACACAAAAGGAGGGGGTGTATCCATATTCATCAAGGATGCCTACACCTCCAGGTTAGTGGCGCAGCATGAAACCTCTGAGATCATCCATGTGTAACTAACATCAGGCAAATCTGCAATGCAAATTGTGGCCTGCTACAGATCACCCTCCATGACCCAGGACCACCACTCTGCCTTTCTGGAGACACTGGAAAACATGAAGGTCCTACTGAACACCCTGATATTGGGTGATTTCAATTACTCTACTGTTAACTGGGAAAACTACTCAAGTACAAACTCCCAGGTCCAGCACTTCCTGGAAATTATCAATTCAAATGCCCTGGATTAGCTGGTAAACTCCCCTACCAGTGGTGAAAACATATTGGACCTGGTCATCACCAACATGGGCGACAGGTGTTCCGTACCAGAGGTCAACCCATCACTGGTTAGATCAGACCATAAACTAATCACTCTGGATGTCCACACAACACCACCACCCTCAACCAAGGAAACCACAGTGAAAAACTTTTCTATAGCAAAATTCACCTTACTTAAGACAGAGGTGGTAAGTTTCACAGCCCTCACGCTAAAGGATAACAGTGTCCAAGAAGCAGGAACCTTTACAAGTGCACTCTATGAGCACCTACAAGGATGCATGGATCATGCCATCCCTAGCAAAACCAAGACTCACTCCCCTAAGAGAAGGAAACCAGTCTGGTGGATCCCTGCCATAAACAGGCTATACAATAGAAGGAGGAAACTAGTTCAGAAAAAAAGCAAATCCCAAGAAGGAAAGACATCCCTGATCAGTATCATTAAGAAACTAAGGTCCCTCATAAAATCATCCAAGGCTAACTTTGAAAGAAAAATAGCCAGGGATTCGAAAGATAACCACAGCTATGTTAGCTATGTCAAGAATCTAAGTGGCAACTCACAGATATGTTCTGAGCTAGTGCAAAATAGCACAAAATATACTGAACCTACTGATATTGCCAACATCTTGGCAGATAGATTCTGTGCAAACTTCACCCGCCTCTCACCCCCATAGGGCCCACAACAATACCGGAAAAGTGTAGTGTCCTGGAAATCACAGACCCACAGGTGAAAACAACCCTTTCAAAAGCCAAAAGTGCAGTGTGAATGGGGCCAGATGGTGTCCCAGGCTGCGTCTTGCACGAACTACAGAACAAACTAACCCCCACCTAAACAGACTGTTCAACCTCAGCCTCTCCACAGGCTACATGCCCATAGAATGGCACATAGCAATGGTTATTCAGCTCCACAAAAGAGGGGCCACAACTGACCCTGGTAACTATTGCCCCATAAGCCTGACTAGCCTGGTCTGCAAGGCTATGCAGTGCATCATCATGGAACTCATTAACAAAGACATTGGGAACCTCCAAACACTTGACCTGACCCAGTTCGGCTTTGTTAAGGGCAGATCATGCCTACTAAACCTGGTTGACTTCTTCAAGACAGTCAACAAGGCCATAGATGAGGAGAAGGTGGTTCACACAGCCTACCTTGACCTCGCCAAGGCTTTTGACACCATTCCCCACTCAGGAATTATAGAAAAACTCACCAGCCTGAACATAATCCCCTACGTCACAAGATGGGTTGCCAACTGGCTTACAGACAGAACTCACATGGTAAGAATAGCAGGCTCCAGGTCCAACTCTAAACCAGTCACAAGTGGTGTCCCACAAGGCTAGGTCCTGGGACCCCTACTGTTTGGTATATACTTCTCAGAAGTACAGGCAAACACAGGAGGACTATGGCTAACCAAGTTCACCAATGACTGCAAACTGGGAGCCATAATTGACTCTCCAGCTGACACGGACATTCTCCAAAAGGGCCTTACTGAGATGGACACCTGGTGTCAAAGTCATGGTCTCAAGCTAAATGCCAAAAAATGCATAGTCATCTTGTTTGGGGGTAACAAAATGCCCATAAATTACCACATAAGTGGCAGCCCCCTTAATACAGAAGAGGTAATAAGAGATCTGTGGACCCAGGTAGATAGTAATCTCTCCTTTGACAATCATATTGCCAAAGTAGTTAGGAAGTCCTTCTATGTAGCCCATCTAATTACTAAAGGGTTCGCATCTAGAAATAAAGAGGTTATAGTGCCCCTCTACTCATCACTCATCAGACCCATCATAGAGTACAATGCCCCATTTGGGATGTACCTCACAAAACACTTCCAATAGCTGGAAAGACCACAAAAGTACCTCAGCAAGAGGATTGCTGGCCTCAAACATATGTTCTATGCAGCCCGACTAGAAAAACTCCGGCTGTACTCAGTGGCATATCGCTTACTCAGAGGTGATCTCTTCCTGACTTACAAACCCATGTCCAACTCAGAACTGATTGACATGCTCCACCTAAAGAAATCCAAGTCACTGCGAGCCACTCCCTCTAGTGAGCTAAACCTTACCACAACAATAAATAGAACATGCTGGAGGGATAGATTCCTGTCACAGAGACTCCCCATGCTTTGGAACAAAATTCCTAACTACATTAGGCAGAGCCCCTCACTAACACTCTTCAAGAGAAACCTTGACGAGTGGATGCGTAACAGAAAATACACCCCTGGGATTACTTCATTGGCTCTTCTTGTCAAAGGCTCAGTTAATTAATCAATGGGGCAGCGAAAGCTGACACACTCTGGCTAGGCTTATAAATGCCCTCGGGCAGATAGCCTAGTACCTACCTATGAACCTAAAAGAATAGCAGCCGGCACAGATTATCATCATAAACCTATAGCTAGCATGTAGCATATTTATGAAAATTAAAATTTTCTGCACAATTCCTGTTTTAGCTACTTTAATGTCATAATCATATACCATTGCTAATACAACTATCAAATCATGCATCAGATGAGGGGCTGGGGGATTTGCTTTTTGGTAATCTGCTTCTAAGATATCTTAAGGCAAGCCTATAGGAAAGGCTGACCATTTATCATATGGGTAAATTGTCATTTTTCATTAACAGTTTGTTATTTACAGTGAAAGCCCTACACTTCTTAATGCAAACTCAGTTCCATATTAGGACATACATTAAAAAAAATATATTCTGAAGTATCTAGGTTAATATGACATCTACAGCAAACAGGGGTGACACTTTTAAACATCTTGTGCAGTGTACATTGCATCAGGAAAATTGTGTACAATTCTCTGTCTGAATAAGGTCTAGACAGATAAGGGTGCTGTGCTACCAGCAGCATAACAAGTATTGTCTGTTCGCGTATACTGGAATGTTGTCCTGTAAAACTTAACTCACTCACTCCAATGGATCTCAGGAAGTTTGCACTGTAACTTCCAATGGGCGGAGCCTAAACCTTCTGACAGAATCAAATTATGCCCTCACATTTCAAACAGATGTTCATATCTCTGGAACCATAGGGGTTATGAAAGAAGTATAAATGGCAAACTCTTCAGCACAAACTATTTTTATAGTTGTAATATTCTTTAGGTTCTAAGTCCTAAAGCAAATTTCATAAGTCACAGATAATACTGTAACTATTACATTTGTAATATTTTGCAAACAACTAATATTTCAGCAAAAATTCAAGTTACACACATACTATCAAAAGCATTTTTTATTCATCTAGCTAAGAGCATTCATACAAGGCTAAGGAGTTCCGTCTGTCTTACTTGGTTGTTGAGATATTTAGAAAAATGTGAAAATTATATCTATATAAAGTAATATCATAAAAATGAGAGTTTATATCTATTTACCTGTACTAGACAGAGGTCAAATATTAATGCAGTTGTGTTTGTCATTGTGCAAGCCTTAAGAGGAAATCTTTTAAAACCTTGTAGATAGCATGGTTTTGGAATTATTGATGCAAACATGAACAAGCAATATTTGACACCTAGAGGCATCAGTAGGAGCTAACTGTAGATACACTTGGAAGCATCACTCAGATGTAATGAGTTAAAGTTACCATCAATATCCTGCAGTCTCTGAATAGCTCACTCCTTAAAGATGCTTGTGTAACTGCAAGAATGCAGCCCCTTAGTGAAATATATCTTTCTGCACTGATAACAGATAGTCTGCACTGATAACTGATAGCCTGCACTGATAACAGATAGTCTGCACTGATAACAGATAGTCTGCACTGATAAAAAGAAGTTATGTCTTACCATAACATTCCATCTGTATTGTTAATCCTCGCTCAGTCATTATATACGGGTCGGTTCTGACCTCAGAACCGAGCTGCCATTTTCCAAGCTCGTGTCAGCTTCAAACTCTCAAGCTAAACTCTTACCCATAATCCCCCTCTCACTGTTACCTCAGATTGAGCTTGCAAGTCAAAAGAAGGGAGAGGCTACTTCTGGTCAAATAACCTAAGAAAAACGGATGGTGAGATCCACTAGAAGCCACAGGAGGGGGAAGGAGGGATGACTGATCGAGGATCAACAATACAGATGGAACGTTATGGTAAGACATAATGTCTTTATCTGATATTGTTAATCCTTGTTCATTCCTTACATACAGGACAGAGTCCCCAGCTACCTCTATTCCTGGGAGGCTCTTATGGAAAGACATTCCTGAGCACCATAGAGCCAAAAGAGGATCTTCCTTTGGAGGCCAAATCCAATTTGTAATGATTGATGAAGGTATGAGGCGTAAGCCAAGTTGCCGATGCACATGTCATGTAGAGAAGCTCTGACATGGAAAGCAGCAGAAGTTGCCACCGATCTTATAGAATGAGCTTTCATGGTGGTAGGCAATGGGATATTACGTTGTGTATAAATGAATGTCACACAGTCCTTCAGCCATAAAGCCAATGTGACCTTAGCAACAGCAGATCTCAATCTGGGACCAGAAAAGGCCAAATATAACTGGTCAGATTTATGAAATTACTTGGTTCTGTTCAAGTAGAAGCGGATTTGCCTATGAATATCTGGAGTGTGTAGGCAATACTCTCCTCTATTTGAATGACTGGGAAAGAAAACTGGCAATTCAATGGTTTGATTAATGGACATTTCAGAAATGACTTTTGGCAAGAAAGAAGGGTTAGTTCTCAAAGGCACTCTATCTCTGTGAAAAATCAAGTATGGGCTCTTGATGCATAAGGCCTGAAGCTCAGAGATTCATCTGGCAGAAGTAGCGGCAACCAAAAATAGGGTTTTCCATGACAAAAATTTGAGGTCGCAAGAAGAGGCTGGCTCGAAGGGTGGCACAGTTAAGGCTTGTAGAACTAATGACAGGTCCCAAGGTTGTATATGTTCTCTAAAAGGGGGCTTCAAATGATTCACACCTTTTAAGAAGATCTTGCATAATTTGTGTTACATAAGAGATGAGTCTTGGACACCGTTATAGAAATTAGATATTGCAGCCAAATGAACTCTTATGGTAGAGGCCGACAGACCGGAGTTCAATAGATTGGCTAGGTACTCCAGTACTATCGTCACTGGTGCTGAAAATGGATCTACCTGCTTTTCTTTCAGCCAAAGGCTAAACCTTTTCCACTTGCTTAGATAAGTAATTCTAGTGGAAGACTTATGAGACGCAATGAGAATGTCTCGTACTGGTAAAGAAAGATCGTTCTGCCTGGCAATCAAGGGAATTGGAGGAGCCAAGCCGTGAGCTTCAGGCCTTTCAAATTGGGATGAATTAGGTTCTGCAGATGTGAGATCAACTCCGGGGTTGGACGGAGACTCCATGGTTGATCTAACAGGTGAGGCCAAAGGAAGGGGAACCAGATCTGATGAGGTCAATATGATGCTATGAGGATCACCTTGCTCTTCAACTGATGGACTTTCTTCAGAAACTGAGGAATGAGGGGAAAAGGTGGGAATGCATAGAGAAGACCCGAGGGCCAATCGTGGACTAGAGCATCCCTGGGTGATTGTTCTGGAGGGGGAATCAGGCTGAAGTAGTTGCTGCATCTAAATTGGCCGGGGGTGTAAAGAGGTCGCAGCAAGGACGGCCCCAGCGGTGGAAGATCTCTGTCGTCACCAGGGTATTCAGGGACCACTTGTGAGGTTGTAGAATGCACCTGCTGAGTCTGTCTGCTATCACGTTGGAACTCCCAGGAATGTGCGTTGCTAGTAGAAAGCGGTTGGTAGCTACTGCCCATTGCCATATCCTCATGGCCTCTCGAATAAAGGGGGTGGGATTTGGTTCCACCTTGCTTGTTGATGTACCAGACAACAGCCATGTTGTCTGATTGAATTGCAATCATCCCAGATGGCAGCAGGGGATGGAATGCTTGCAATGCTAGAAGCACTGCCCTCAGCTCAAGAACATTTATATGCAGTCAGGCCTCCAGCTTGGACCAAGTGCCCAACAGCTGTAGGACAGAGTGAGCTGTGGATTTCTCTCTTGACAGCATTGGGATCAGCTGTTGCCTTATCCTTCAAATTCTGTGTTCTGGCAGGGATGCTTTGCAATTCTTTGTGTCCAAGGTAACTCCTATGAATTCTGTTGACTGAGATGGGGTGAGGTTTGACTTTTGCCAGTTTATGGTTATGTCTAGCCTCTGTGAGGAGAGGAGAGAGTATGCCAGGGCCTCTTGTAATAGCTGTTTGGTGGGGGCGGAAATGAGCCAGTCGTCTAGGTATGGAAACACCTGCAATCCTTGCAGTCGCAAATGGGCTGTGACGGCTGCCATGCACTTTGTGAACACTCTGGGGGTTGTAGAGAGTCCAAAGGGCAGCACTCTGAACTGGTAGTGATTTGCTGCTGCACGGAAATGCAGAAATCTTCTTTATGGCCTGTCCACTTTTATGTGGTAGTACGCATCTTGAAGATCTGTTGAGCACATCCAATCATCTTTTTCCAAAAGCGGGAGGATAGACTGTATTGTGACCATCCAGAATTTTTGTACTTTCATGAACTTGTTCAATATGTTGAGATCCAAGAATGGCCTCCAGTTCCTGGTTTTCTTTGGCACCAAAAATAGTCGTGAGTAGAATCCGGATCCTATCTGGTCTGGGGGGACTACTTGGATGACTCTTTTCTTAGCATCTTTTCTATTTCTGCTGCTTCCCTTTGACTGGGTGGAACATCAGGAAGGTTTTTTTGAAGAAACAGGACAAAGATCTAAGGGAATATGATAACCTCTGGTTATAATCCTTTGTATCCAAGAATCGGTGGTGATGGTTAGCGAAGCAGAAGGGTACAAGGAGAAACGACCCCCAACTACCTCCAGAGGAAAGGAGTTGGGCCGCTCTTCAGTCATCAGTGCCGAGATCACTGTCTGCACCGACACAAACGTTGGTGTAGAAGTAGTAGATGTCGGTACTGAGACTGGAACCGACAAAATGGAAGTCATCAGCTGAGGCGTCGGTTCCGAGAGAGGTGTCGGAACTGAAGCAGTCAAGGTCTGTGCTGACTGAGAGGTTGGTGCCGATACAGTAGCAGTAACGGTCTGCACCGAGGAGCCCTCGGTGCCGATATAGTGGAGGCTGCAGGGAAAGCCGGAGTCGAAATTACCAAAGGATCCGAAGGCCACAGTGCCGAGGGTTTAGGTGCCAAAAGCACAGAGGCTGACAGGGAGTGCTCCGGAGTGGAGATTTTAGCCTTTTTTTACTTTGGTTAGTGGGAGGCCCCAGCCGGGGACGAAGGCAAAGATTTGGCCTTAGAAGGCACATCCAACAACTTTTTGTGGGTTCTAGGAGGGGTTGAGACCTCCGACTCAGAAATAGCCTCTGAAAAGGGTGATTTTAGAAGTCCCTTCAGTATCAACTTGGTTTTTCTTTCTAATAGAGTCCTATTAGAATATTTTTCACAAATAGTACAAGGTGGATCAACTGATAAACGGGGAGCCCCCGAAAAATAAATGCACAAAGCATGTGCATCAGAGGTAGGGAATTTGTGTCCACAATCAGAACAACTTTTAAACCATGAACGCCCTTTCTTCTCTGCCATAATAGACAAAAAGGGATAAAAGAAAGGGTACCAACAATGGTACTAAAGAATACCAAAAGGTATGAGAGGAAAAGATTACCAGTGATGGTAGTAGATATACCTCACCATAAAGAGAGTAAATAAACAAAGGAAAGCCTGAATAAAACATTGTTGCTAGATGCAATAGGGTAAGAGGCAAAGGAATATAAAGTTTTATGAGAGAAAAATTTTTACAAAAAGGCATTCAACAACAAATAACTGCACTTAGCTCAAGAGAAGTAGCTTGACACGACCGGATGGCAGTGCGGCAAATGAAATCTGAGGTAACAGGGAGAGGTGGATTATAGGTAAGAGTTTAGCTTGGGAGTTTGAAGCTGATGCGAGCTTGCAAAATGGCCGGCTCGGTTCCGAGGTTGGAACCAATACCCTTATGTAAGGAATGAATGAGGATTAACAATATCAGATCAGATAGTCTGCACTGATAACTGATAGTCTGCACTGATAGTTTGCACTGATAACTGATAGTCTGAACTGATAACAGATAGTCTGCACCGATAAAAGATAGTCTGCATGGATAACTGATAACTGAGAGTCTGCACTGATAACAGATTTTCTGCACTGATGATTGATAGTCTGCACTGATAGTCTGCACTGATAGTCTGCATTGATAACAGATAGTCTGCACTGATAACTGATAGTCTGCACTGATAACAGATAGTCTGCACTGATAACTGGTAGTCTGCACTGATAACAGATAGTCTGCACTGATAACTGATAGTCTGCACTGATAACTGATAGTCTGCACTGATAACAGATAGTCTGCACTGATAACTGATAGTCTGCACTGATAACTGATATTCTGCACTGATAACAGATAGTCTGCACTGATAACAGATAGTCTGCACTGATAACTGATATTCTGCACTAACAGATAGTCTGCACTAACAGATAGTCTGAACTGATAACAGATAGTCTGCACTGATAACTGATAGTCTGCACTGATAACTGATAGTCTGCACAGATAACAGATAGTCTGAACTGATAACAGATAGTCTGCACTGATAACTGATAGTCTGCACTGATAACAGATAGTCTGCACTGATAACTGATAGTCTGCACTGATAACAGATAGTCTGCACTGATAACTGATAGTCTGCACTGATAGTCTGCACTGATAACTGATAGTCTGCACTGATAACAGATAGTCTGCACTGATAACTGATAGTCTGCACTGATAACTGATAGTCTTACTGATAACAGTCTGCACTAATAACAGATAGTCTGCACTGATAACTGATACTCTGCACTGATAACAGATAGTCTGCACTGATAACAGATAGTCTGCACTGACAACAGATTGTCTGCACTGATAACTGATAGTCTGCTCTGATAACAGATAGTCTGCACTGATAACAGATAGTCTGCACTGATAACTGATAGTCTGCACTGATAACAGATAGTCTGCACTGATAACTGATAGTCTGCACTGATAACTGATAGTCTTACTGATAACAGTCTGCACTAATAACAGATAGTCTGCATTGATAACTGATATTCTGCACTGATAACAGATAGTCTGCCCTGATAACAGATAGTCTGCACTGATAACTGATAGTCTGCAATGATAACTGATATTCTGCGCTGATAACAGATAGTCTGCACTGATAACAGATAGTCTGCACTGATAACTGATATTCTGCACTGATAACAGATAGTCTGCACTGATAACAGATAGTCTGCACTAACAGATAGTCTGAACTGATAACAGATAGTCTGCACTGATAACAGATATTCTGCACTGATAACTGATAGTCTGTAATGATAACAGATAGTCAGCACTGATAACTGATAGTCTGCACTGATAACTGAAAGTCTGCACTCATAACAGATAGTCTGCACTGATAACTGATAGTCTGCACTGATAACAGATAGTCTGCACTGATAACAGATTTTCTGCACTGATAACAGGTAGTCTGCACTGATAACTGATAGTCTGCACTGATAACAGATAGTCTGCACTGATAACTGATAGACCAAAAAGAATATATCAAGAGCAACGCAATGAAGGGCATAAAAACAAACTTAGATATCCACAAAAACGATACTCCAAGATGATTTTAAACACAACACAGTAGGCCTGGTTTTGACGCCGAATGACACACAAGTACATGCCTTACATGGGTCATCTAATGTTAGAATAGAGAGCAACAATTCCGATATTGCATCGGTTGTTGATACTAGTCCTGTAGTTAGAAAGAAAGTTTCTTCCAACCATCGTGGCAGCTTTGTTGGCCCTCACATTGCTTCCTCTGAAGGAACAAGTGTTTCTACTAATCAGGTCTTTGATTCCAGACACCCTTTCCCCATCAGATCGACTTCGGGGGAAGGGAGGAATCGATCGATGAGCAGAGGGCGGCAGAAGAGGAAACTCTCCCCAGACCGCCCTCAGAACTTGAGTATCAAGAAAATGTGGGGGATCAGGAAAATGGATTAGTATTTAACTTGTCGTCAGTTATGTTGTCACATGATGAATTAGATGTTCTTTCACGAGGGTTGTCTTTTATCCCCACATGTCATAGTGACATAAGTGAAACATTGAGGGATTTCAAGTTGTTTATTCGGAACCTATCATTGAAATTGGAATTTAAAGGACTTGAATATGGTCATAATATTAAAAAACCCAGTACATATGTACCCGTTGTCCCACCTTTGATAGCAGCTTATAGTAAGTTAGTAGAAGATGATCTTTACAAATTAGAAAAGACTATTTGTAAACATAATAAAGGCACTAGGGGTGTGAAATATAATTTGAATTATAAACAGAGAAGAGCTCTTGAAACGCTAAGACATAATTCTGACATTATCATACGACCAGCAGACAAGGGGGGAGGGATGGTTGTATTTGATATAGAGAGATATAATGGGGACATGTTTGCAATGTTAAGTGACCGTAATTTCTACATCCCTGTCACTGTTGAACAAGTTAATGGTATCAGTGGCAGAGTTCATGATATGATACTTGACCTCTTGAAGAGTGAGGAAATTGATTTCAAGTTGTTCACATTCTTGGAAGTGTTGCACCCCCATATCCCTATTATTCAGGGACTCCCGAAGATCCATAAAGATCTGGTACACCCCCCTTTGAGGCCCATTGTGGCGGGTAGGGGGTGGTCTACGGAACCACTCTCCATCTTCTTGGAAGATAAGTTGGGACCTATAGTTAATAATAATATCTTTATTTTGCGTGACACTAAGCAATTTCTTTTGGATTTGTACGAATTTTTAGGGTCCAATGTTACAGAGACCAATTATATTTTTGTCACGATGGATGTACAATCATTGTTCACGGTGATACCCAATGCAGTGGGTATAGAGATGGTTGACAGCTATCTCAGGAGGGCATCCAGTTTAGGTGACCGTGAGGTAGATTTACTTATGACGTTTCTAGAGGCCACACTTGAATCTAATGTTTTTTGCTTTCTGGACCACTTGTTTTTACAGAGGGATGATGGCTATGGGCACTTCATGTGCCAATAGCTACCAACCTAGTTATGGCTGAGTGGGAAGTTAGATTTATGTTCCAGAATATGCTTTACAATAGATTTGTCCCATTCTACAGATGTTTTGTTGACGATCTGTTTATGTTATGGGAAGGTACTATGGAGGAATTGGCTGATTTCACGAGAGAGCTTAACAACACTACTGATTTTTTGAGATTCACAGTAGAATGTTCTGAGAATAAGTTATCTTTTTTGGACATATATGTAGAAAAACTAGATGGGGGTTTGATCAATACAGGACTTTATAGGAAGCCCTGTCATAGGAATGCAATATTACACTGGCACAGCATGCATCCGGGATATGTTTATAAGAACATAGTGCGTGGTCAAGCCATGCGTGCTTCGAGATATAATCCTATAGCAACATGTTACGAAGATGAAATTAATGACTTGACCCATATATTTAGAGAACGTGGATACACAGAACATGACCTGACTGTTAGTATTAGAGAAATGGACAATTTAAGGAGAGACAGGGCGGCCCCGTATTTCTCTCACAAGCAGGTTGTGGTACCTGGAGAAACATCAGATGTGGGAACCAATGTTGTTTCCAATGGAGTTATGTGTCCCATTTTTTACACTTGTGATGTAGGGGTTGTGAAAGATGTTATTAATTCACATTGGCACATTTTATCAGTAGACCCAGTAGTCAGAGAAATAGTGGGTGATAAACCCAAATTCATCTATAAGAACAAGATGAATCTTAGGAAATTACTGTGTTATCCAAAGGCACCTTATATGGTTCCAAAGGATGGTATTCGATTAACTACACCATGTAAACACTGTAATTTTTGTTCCTATATAGATTCTGATCCCATTTTTATTCATCCTAATGGTTTGGGTGTTTTTAGAATGTGGGCAGGTGGTGATTGTATGTCCACCAATGTTGTGTACCTGGCCACTTGTACACTGTGCCCCGCCTTCTACATAGGCAAGACCAACAGGTGCCTCAGGGATAGGATGTGGGAGCACATATATCACATGAGGAAAGGTACAACTCACAACGCATTGGCGAAACATGTTATAGACCATAGCAGTGATCATTCCTTCAGGTTTAGAATTTTGGAATTAATGCATAAATCTCATAGAGGTGGTGATGTATTTAATCTGACCGAATCGAGGGAGAGTGATTGGATCATTCGACTAAGGTCAGATATGCCTCCTGGTTTGAATGGAAAGGTTCCAATTAAACCTTATTTAAAGATGAGGCGGCTAAAAATCAGAGGTTGAGGGATTGTGGTATTGCCTTACCAATATATTTATGTTTTTCATATATATATATTAGTGTTCTAGGTTTGGTATGCAGTTAGTAGTATGGTAATACATGTTTTTATGTATAGTTTAGTATGTTTTTTAGTTATTAATGATATGTACATATATACATTTTTTTCTGCATATTTTTTCCTGCATACTACTTGGATTATTTTGTATATATTCACATATGCACTGAGTCAAGATGTGTCTTGGTACTGATATGCATTGTGTTATATGTTTTTATGCTTATGTGTATAGTTTCTTGTGTGCGTTTTAGCACGCAGTGGCTGTTAGTAATATGAGTTAGTTAGCAGCTGTTTTATTATTGATGTTATTTTGCTTTAAATTTTAAATTAAGTTTCCCGCCTTCCAGGTTATTTAAATTGAATTTTAATGTTTGGTCTTGGTCTGATGAAGCTCACCGCGAAAGCGCTAACCTCTGTGCACTCAATTAAATTCGTTTTAACATCATCTTGGAGTATCGTTTTTGTGGATATCTAAGTTTGTTTTTATGCCCTTCATTGCGTTGCTCTTGATATATTCTGTTTGGTCTATAGTTATTTACATTTGCTGCATATCAAGAGCATTTACTCCTTTTGGATTCTTTCATCTACTGATAACTGATAGTCTGCACTGATAATCTGCACTAACAGATAGTCTGCACTGATAACAGATAGTCTGCACTGATAAGTGATATTCTGCACTGATAACAGCTAGTCTGCACTGATAACAGATAGTCTGCACTAATAACTGAAATTTTGCACTGATAACTGAAGGTCATCTCTGATAACTGATAGTCTGCACTGATAACAGATAGTCTGCACTGATAACTGATAGTCTGCACTGATAACAGATAGTCTGCACTGATAACTGATAGTCTGCACTGATAACAGATAGTCTGCACTAATAACTGATAGTCTGCACTGATAACTGATAGTCTGCACTGATAAATGATAACAGATAGTCTGCACTGATAACTGATATTCTGCATGGATAACTGATAGTCTGCACTAACACAGAGTCTGCACTAACTGATAGTCTGCACTGATAACTGGTAGTCTGCACTGATAACAGATAGTCTGCACTGATAACTGATAGTCTGCACTGATAACATATAGTCTGCACTGATAACTGATAGTCTGCACTGATAACAGATAGTCTGCACTGACAACTGATAGTCTGCACTGATAACTGGTAGTCTGCACTGATAACAGATAGTCTGCACTGATAACTGATAGTCTGCACAGATTAAGGACCCCTGACATTTTTTCTTTGCCTTCCAAACGTCAGGTCAAAGAAACCTGCTACCCCAGAACGTTTCTTCCAGTAAACAAAGGAATTTGAAAGTATGTTCCACCTTAGTTCTGACCATTAAGCTTACTTGTTGTCTTGTACTTACCAAGTATAGAACACTTTTGAGTTACTGGGTTAGGAAGCCAGCAGCCATACTTTTCCCTGAATCTACTTTTAACTCTCCCCTTGAACTGCATTATCTCAACCTCCTTTACCAGTCAATGTTAATTTGGATATCTGTCTGTATCCTACTCCCTGTCCACTAGGCGGTGCCCTATTTCAGCCTCAGGCTCCAACTCTTACACCCCTTCCCTTACATCCTTCTCAGATTTCACCCCATTTCATCCCTTGGCTAATCCTCTTGCTGTGTTACAATCCCTTTACTTTCCTCTCCTGACTATAGAGCTTCTTTTCTTACCCTTTACCACTCCAGTTTCCTTGCCTTACTACAGCTTTCCCTCACTCTACTTACCTGGTTACTTTAGCATGCCTCAGACATCTGCTGCTCTCTGATTGTCTCCATAGAATCTTTCTTTACCTGCTGAGCCCTCCGTCAGCTCTTCCCTTGGCTCACTCCGCTCCCTACCCTACCCCAAATTCCACCCACCCCAGTACATCCACATATATACCTACCTAACCACACCCCTCTCCAATTATAACCCAACCACAACTAACCATTCATCTCTCTTTTCTCCCTATACTTCATTCCTTAACCACACCCTTTCACTTATACCACTTAACTTGTCTAACAATACCACACCCACATCACTTGTAATAGCAACTAAAGTTAATATCCACCTTTAAAATGTATAAACTCCCCACCCTAGTACTCAAACATACCATATTTGTGTTCTCTCTTTCTCTCACTCTAATATTAGCACACCTTACTACCTTCTATGAACAACCACTACATTCACACCTTAACAAACCATATTTACCAACTTATCAAAAAGGAATCTGTCAAAACTAGAAATCTCCTACCACAAAATAGCCAGATTTGCCACAGGAAACCCCTACAGAACCCACCACTGTACTAATTTAAAACAACTAGGCTGGCTGGAATATCGGTAGCAACTAAAAATTAACCAACTTGGCATAGCCCATCAAATTCTGTATCAACCTGACAAAACACCTATACTATCCAGTCTGATTCATCCATACCATAACCTAAAGTCCCTAAGATCTGCACAGAAACTTCTTATAGACACTGTCAAGTCAAACAACAAGGCCGGAGACTCCCTTTTTTCTAACACTGTTGGAAAAGATTAGAACCTGCTTCCCTCTGAACTTTCATCTATTCCCTCAAAATCTCCCTTTAAAAAGAAACTCAAGCTATACCTCAAAACACAATGGCTGTGCCCCTGTACTAATCCTGACAAACTTTACTTCACCCCTGACTTTACATCACATCTGCAAATTCCCAATTTCTATGTAAAATCAGGATCCACTGACTTAACTCCTTTTAAATATCTACTTGTCATCTTATTTTCCTATATCCCTACTCTCTGTACATGTTATTGTATTCTCCATGTATGTCATGAGCTACAATTCTTTTGTTATTCCATAACTATTGTACTATTTACTTTACATGTAGTTCTTTAATGGTTTTTACTTAGTATCATTAGAGATTATAATTTTTGGAGCTTATCTCCCCGGGCCTCTACTGAAAATTGACATATATCCAGCTAGATTAGCCCGGTCAACAAATGTAAAATAAAAATAAAATAAAATAAATAAAATAAATAACTGATATTCTGCACTGATAACAGATAGTCTGCACTGATAACAGATAGTCTGCACTGATAACTGATAGTCTGCACTGATAACAGATAGTCTGCACTAACAGATAGTCTGAACTGATAACAGATAGTCTGCACTGATAACTGATAGTCTGCACTGATAACTGATAGTCTGCACTGATAACAGATAGTCTGCACTGATAACAGATAGTCTGCACTGATAACTGATAGTCTTACTGATAACAGTCTGCACTAATAACAGATAGTCTGCACTGATAACTGATACTCTGCACTGATAACAGATAGTCTGCACTGATAAAAGATAGTCTGCACTGATAACTGATAGTCTGCACTGATAACAGATAGTCTGCACTGATAACAGATAGTCTGCACTGATAACTGATAGTCTGCACTGATAACTGATAGTCTGCACTGATAACAGATAGTCTGCACTGATAACTGATAGTCTGCACTGATAACAGATAGTCTGCACTGATAACTGATAGTCTGCACTGATAACAGATAGTCTGCACTGATAACTGATAGTCTGCACTGATAACTGATAGTCTGCACTGATAACTGATAGTCTGCACTGATAACAGATAGTCTGCACTGATAACTGATAGTCTGCACTGATAACTGATAGTCTGCACTGATAACAGATAGTCTGCACTGATAACTGATAGTCTGCACTGAAAACAGATAGTATGCACTGATAACAGATAGTCTGCACTGATAACTGATAGTCTGCACTGATAACAGATAGTCTGCACTGATAACAGATAGTTTGCACTGATAACTGATATTCTGCACTGATAACAGATAGTCTGAACTGATAACAGTCAGCACTGATAACTGATAGTCTGCACTGATAACTGATAGTCTGCACTGATAACAGATAGTCTGCACTGATAACTGATAGTCTGCACTGATAACAGATAGTCTGCACTGATAACTGATAGTCTGCACTGATAACTGATAGTCTGCACTGATAACTGAGAGACTGCACTGATAGTCTGCACTGATAACTGATAGTTTGCCCTGATAACTGATAGTCTGCACTGATAACTGATATTCTGCACTGATAACAGATAGTCTGCACTGATAACTGATAGTCTGCACTGATAACTGATAGTCTGCACTGATAACAGATAGTCTGCACTGATAACAGATAGGCTGCACTGATAACAGATAGTCTGCACTGATAACTGATATTCTGCACTGATAAAAGATAGTCTGCACTGATAACAGATAGTCTGCACTGATAACAGATAGTCTGCACTGATAACAGATAGTCTGCACTGATAACTGATATTCTGCACTGATAAAAGATAGTCTGCACTGATAACAGATAGTCTGCACTGATAACTGATATTCTGCACTGATAACTGATAGTCTGCACTGATAACCAATAGTCAGCACTGATAACAGATAGTCTGCACTGAGCACAGATAGTCTGCAGTGATAACAGATAGTCTGCATTGATAACTGATAGTCTGCACTAATAACTGATAGTCTGCACTGATAACAGATAGTGTGCACTGATAACTGATAATCTGCACTGATAACTGATAGTCTGCACTGATAACAGATAGTCTGCACTGATAACTGATAGTCTGCACTGATAACTGATAGTCTGCCCTGATTACAGATAGTTTGTACTGATAACTGATAGTCTGCACTGATAACATATAGTCTGCACTGATAACTGATAGTCTGCACTGATAACATATAGTCTGCACTGATAACTGATAGTCTGAACTGATAACAGATAGTCTGCAATGATAACTGATAGTCTGCACTGATAACAGATAGTCTGCACTGATAACTGATAGTCTGCACTGATAACTGATAGTCTGCACTGATAAATGATAACAGATAGTCTGCACTGATAACTGGTATTCTGCACGGATAACTGATAGTCTGTACTAACACAGAGTCTGCACTAACTGATAGTCTGCACTGATAACTGATAGTCTGCACTGATAACAGATAGTCTGCACTGATAACTGATAGTCTGCACTGATAACAGATGGTCTGCACTGATAACTGATAGTCTGCACTGATAACAGATAGTCTGCACTGATAACAGATAGTCTGCACTGATAACAGATAGTCTGCACTGATAACTGATAGTCTGCACTGATAACAGATAGTCTGCACTGATAACTGATAGTCTGCACTGATAACAGATAGTCTGCACTGATAACTGATAGTCTGCACTGATAACAGATAGTCTGCACTGATAACAGATAGTCTGCACTGATAACTGATAGTCTGCACTGATAACAGATAGTCTGCACTGATAACAGATAGTCTGCACTGATAACTGATAGTCTGCACTGATAACTGATAGTCTGCACTGATAACTGATAACAGTCTGCACTAATAATAGATAGTCTGCACTGATAACAGATAGTCTGCACTGATAACTGATAGTCTGCAATGATAACTGATATTCTGCACTGATAACAGATAGTCTGCACTGATAACAGATAGTCTGCACTGATAACTGATAGTCTGCACTGATAACAGATAGTCTGCACTGATAACAGATAGTCTGCACTGATAACTGATAGTCTGCACTGATAACAGATAGTCTGCACTGATAACTGATAGTCTGCACTGATAACAGATAGTCTGCACTGATAACAGATAGTCTGCACTGATAACTGATAGTCTGCACTGATAACAGATAGTCTGCACTGATAACTGATAGTCTGCACTGATAACAGATAGTCTGCACTGATAACTGATAGTCTGCACTGATAACTGATAGTCTGCACTGATAACAGATAGTCTGCACTGATAACAGATAGTCTGCACTGATAACAGATAGTCTGCACTGATAACTGATAGTCTGCACTGATAACAGATAGTCTGCACTGATAACAGATAGTCTGCACTGATAACTGATAGTCTGCACTGATAACTGATAGTCTGCACTGATAACAGATAGTCTGCACTGATAACAGATAGTCTGCACTGATAACTGATAGTCTGCACTGATAACAGATAGTCTGCACTGATAACAGATAGTCTGCACTGATAACTGATAGTCTGCACTGATAACTGATAGTCTGCACTGATAACAGATAGTCTGCACTGATAACAGATAGTCTGCACTGATAACAGATAGTCTGCACTGATAACAGATAGTCTGCACTGATAACTGATAGTCTGCACTGATAACAGATAGTCTGCACTGATAACTGATAGTCTGCACTGATAACAGATAGTCTGCACTGATAACAGATAGTCTGCACTGATAACAGATAGTCTGCACTGATAACAGATAGTCTGCACTGATAACTGATAGTCTGCACTGATAACTGATAGTCTGCACTGATAACTGATAGTCTGCACTGATAACAGATAGTCTGCACTGATAACTGATAGTCTGCACTGATAACAGATAGTCTGCACTGATAACTGATAGTCTGCACTGATAACTGATAGTCTGCACTGATAACAGATAGTCTGCACTGATAACTGATAGTCTGCACTGATAACAGATAGTCTGCACTGATAACTGATAGTCTGCACTGATAACTGATAGTCTGCACTGATAACAGATAGTCTGCACTGATAACTGATAGTCTGCACTGATAACAGATAGTCTGCACTGATAACAGATAGTCTGCACTGATAACTGATAGTCTGCACTGATAACTGATAGTCTGCACTGATAACTGATAGTCTGCACTGATAACAGATAGTCTGCACTGATAACAGATAGTCTGCACTGATAACTGATAGTCTGCACTGATAACAGATAGTCTGCACTGATAACTGATAATCTTACTGATAACAGTCTGCACTAATAACAGATAGTCTGCACTGATAACAGATAGTCTGCACTGATAACTGATAGTCTGCACTGATAACAGATAGTCTGCACTGATAACTGATAGTCTGCACTGATAACAGATAGTCTGCACTGATAACAGATAGTCTGCACTGATAACTGATAGTCTGCACTGATAACAGATAGTCTGCACTGATAACTGATAGTCTGCACTGATAACAGATAGTCTGCACTGATAACAGATAGTCTGCACTGATAACTGATAGTCTGCACTGATAACAGATAGTCTGCACTGATAACAGATAGTCTGCACTGATAACAGATAGTCTGCACTGATAACTGATAGTCTGCACTGATAACAGATAGTCTGCACTGATAACTGATAGTCTGCACTGATAACTGATAGTCTGCACTGATAACAGATAGTCTGCACTGATAACAGATAGTCTGCACTGATAACAGATAGTCTGCACTGATAACTGATAGTCTGCACTGATAACAGATAGTCTGCACTGATAACTGATAGTCTGCACTGATAACAGATAGTCTGCACTGATAACAGATAGTCTGCACTGATAACAGATAGTCTGCACTGATAACTGATAGTCTGCACTGATAACAGATAGTCTGCACTGATAACTGATAGTCTGCACTGATAACAGATAGTCTGCACTGATAACTGATAGTCTGCACTGATAACAGATAGTCTGCACTGATAACTGATAGTCTGCACTG
This sequence comes from Protopterus annectens, assembly GCF_019279795.1. Lineage (NCBI taxonomy): Eukaryota > Metazoa > Chordata > Ceratodontiformes > Protopteridae > Protopterus > Protopterus annectens. The sequence goes on from NC_056745.1 coordinate 29,901,906, forward strand.
ATAACTGATAGTCTGCACTGATAACAGATAGTCTGCACTGATAACTGATAGTCTGCACTGATAACAGATAGTCTGCACTGATAACTGATAGTCTGCACTGATAACTGATAGTCTGCACTGATAACTGATAGTCTGCACTGATAACAGATAGTCTGCACTGATAACTGATAGTCTGCACTGATAACTGATAGTCTGCACTGATAACAGATAGTCTGCACTGATAACTGATAGTCTGCACTGATAACTGATAGTCTGCACTGATAACTGATAGTCTGCACTGATAACAGATAGTCTGCACTGATAACTGATAGTCTGCACTGATAACAGATAGTCTGCACTGATAACTGATAGTCTGCACTGATAACTGATAGTCTGCACTGATAACTGATAGTCTGCACTGATAACTGATAACTGATAGTCTGCACTGATAACTGACAGTCTGCACTGATAACAGATAGTCTGCACTGGTAACTGATAACTGATAGTCTGCACTGATAACTGATAGTCTGCACTGATAACTGATAGTCTGCACTGATAACTGATAGTCTGCACTGATAACTGATAGTCTGCACTGATAACTGATAGTCTGCACTGATAACTGATAGTCTGCACTGATAACAGATAGTCTGCACTGATAACTGATTCCTGAAGCTCCTTGATTGTTTTAATTTTCACAGCTACCTGATGCTGTCCCTGCAAGGTGCCATATTTATTCTAGTCTGGTGTGTTATTCTTGGTCTGGACATCTACTAAAATGAAAAATGCACATTTATGAATGCACTGCCTATGAGTAGACAAAAGGTGTCTTCATGGTCTTCTACTGGAAAAGCAAGACAGTGCACATGGGAAATGTTAATAAATGCCAGGCTCTGAATTGCAGTATTGCATAGCATAAGGTAATCACTCCACAGAAACACTGTCTAACCTCATTAACACAAAACAGGATACCACCAGCTCTGCTTCTGGATGCATTCTGACTGCCTAGAAAATGCTAGTCATACTAGTTATACATGCAGCCTTCATAGTTCAAAGTGCATTTTTAGATCTAATAGGGATTCAGTCTGTAGCATTTTACATGGAAGTGCTGTATTGGAATTTATACATTTTAGAAGCAGGGAAACAACAATAATCTGTGCATGAAGTATTATAGCCAGAATACAGAGAACATCTGCACTGTTTGTTTATCCATAATGTAGGAAAGGAGCAGCGCTGAGCCTTAGCAAGGCCCACCACAAAGTACGAGAGGTGCAACGCTGAGCCTTAGTAAGGCCCACTATAATGTTTGACAGGTGCAACCTGAGCATTAGTAAGGCCCACCATAATGTAGGAAAGGTGCAACCCTAAGCCTTATTAAGGTCCACCATAATTTAGGAAAGGTGCAACGCTGAGCCTTAGTAAGGCCCACCATAACATAGGAAAGGTACAATGCTGAGCCTTAGTAAGGCCCACCATAACGTAGGAAAGGTGCAACACTGAGCCTTAGTAAGGCCCACCATAACGTAGGAAAGGTGCACCCCTGAGCTTTAATAAGGCCCACCATAATATAGGAAAGGTGCAATGCTGAGCCTTAGTAAGGCCCACCATAATGTAGGAAAGGTGCAATGCTGAGCCTTAGTGAGGTCCATAATAAGTGCAACAGGCACCTACTCCACCTCTGCAACACCCATTCATCTAGTAGTATGAAAACAGCTTGTAATATGTAAAAGGAGATAATTCAAATGATTGTTTAAGCTGCCAGGATCTTTAATTGCACAAGAAGTGCAGGTTATTCCAGGAGTGTCAGACATTCACAAGTTCTAGCTGTAGAGTAGCACAGACCACCTCCTTGGTTTTGTACAATACACTATTCCCCACCATGGCTAAGTAGTTCAGAACAAATTTATCTCAATGAAAGAGGGTGACAGACACTATTCTGACTGTCCTGGAATTCATCATCATCTTCACATTGCTTTGATTGGTTGTTTTAGGACCAATTCACATGGACAATAGAATTCAGTAAGCCTCTTTTAAAGAATATTCTCATAAGGAACAAAAGTGAGTTTATAGACACTGAAAAAAACTGGAAAACATGTTGAAGTGGAGTTAAATTCATTCTTCTAAGTTTTTCCATGTACAGCTATGCAATTTGGAGATTTTTTCGCAGCTGAAGTTGTTTAATTGTAATTAACAGCAGTTATGATGTTGAGGATTATATGGGACAGTACATGACCACTCCTTGCTGTATGGGACAGAACATGACCACTACTTGTTATATGGGACAGTACATGAATACTCCTTGTTGCATGGGACAGTACATTACTGGGACAGAACATGACCACTACTTCTGGTATGGGACATTATGTAACCTTTCCTTGTTGTGTGGAACAGTACGAGACCACTCCTTTTTGTATGGGACAGTACATGACCACTCTTTGTTGTATGGGACAGAACATGACCACTCCTTGTTGTGTTGGATAGTACGAGGCCACTCCTTGTTGTATGGGACAGTACATGACCACTCCTTGTTGTACAGGACATTACATGACCACTTGTTGTATGTGACAGTACATGACCATTCCTCATTGTATGGGATAGTACACAACCACTTCTGAAGATGTTGCTTTTCATATTCAGAATGTCTTGCTAATCTGTCAATGTTCTACCTCATGTGAAATTCATCTTAAAGTTCAGATGGCTTGGAATGCAGTGTTAATTATGTTATGAATGAATCACTCCTCTGCTGTTCCATACAGAATTATTTATCTGGAGTGAACAAAGGTGTGCTTTATTTTTCCACTGCTTGTCCTTCCAAGTTTATCCCTTTTTTCCTTCATATCACCTAACTCTTAACTAATGATCTTTTTCTGTAATGGAGTCAGATATCAGCAGATCTGTTTCCCATCTCATCTTCCTTCTTGTTAATTTAATTACATTTACAGTATAAATTAGCCATGCATACAGCCTTCAGTGAAAATTATAATATTAATATTCTTCTGCTTATTATACAATAACTGGCCATTAACATTCAAAAACGAACATGCTGATTGGTCAACGAAACCAGTGTGCCCATTGTAAATCAAGTATATACCAATGGAAAAATGTCCAGTCACCCGGACTTTCTTCTATTAATATATACTACTGAAATTTTACTTTTCTTTATTTTAAAAAAACTTACAAAAAACAGAGATTTCAAAAGAATGAGACAGATGGTACAGAGAAAAATACAAGGGTAATTACATGTGTTATGCAAAACTAGAGAAACATGGGTAAATCCAGCATTAGCCACACCCAGCTATAGGTTATTACTATAGCATTTTCTTTCTAAGCTTTCCTGTATCAACCTTCACACTTGAAAACACTACTATCCTCCTATTTGTGTATCTATTTATCGGTTTATCTGTCTGTCTGTCTTCCTATCTGTCTAGCTATCTATAGATAGATAAATTATACACAGTAGTCATAACTCTGTTGCTCAGTACATATGTACAGTTGTGTTAAAACAAGGTAACTGTACTGCTCTTTTGATTATTTATAGGATCATAGGAAGTTTCTAGGCTATTGGCCCTCAGGCCCTTATAAGCCTAGTCAAGAGTTTAGCCTATGTTTAGACAAGTCAGCACCCAATGCCCATGTTCAGCAGGGACATAGATGAAATTTGAGGGGTATATTTTCTGTTTCCCATTCACTTATCCAGGTTATATTTAAAAAGGGTTAAAGAGGTACTCTGCTTGATGTGCAGAAGGAGTCTATTCCACAGATGGGGGAGTCTCTGGGACACAAATCTGTCCTGCCAACTAGTCCTATTGATGTCACAGACCAGGTTTAGGTCATGCATGTGGATTACTTGAGTGGAGCTTGAATTGCGGATATGCAGCAGTCCCATCAAGGTGGGGTCCCAGATCACCTTGTATGCCAGACAGAGGTCACCTCTGAGGAGTCTATATGAAAATGAGTAGAGGGACAGGGCTTTTAGCCTATCTGTGTTGGGTAGATGTTTGAGACCCTGGATTCTCCTGGTGAGGAACCTCTCTGATGTGTCCAGCTGTTGCATGTGCTGTACGAGGTACATGACAAATGGAGCATTGTACTTAATAATGGGCCTTATAAGGGAAGAATACAGGGATGTTATGACCTCCTTGTCCCTGGATGAGATACCCTTACTTTTGAGGTGGCTCATGTAGAAAGCTTTCCATACAATGGAAGCAACATGGTGTTCAAAAGTCATGTTGCTATCAACCTTGATGCCTAAATCTCTCACTACTGATTGCTTGCTTAGGACATTGTCATTAATATGTTAATTTGTGGGGACGTCACTCTCCCCAAAGGGGATGATGATGCATTTTTTGATATTCAGCTTGAGGCCATGTTTCTGGCACCATTCATTTGTTTGGGTGAGACCCTCTTGGAGGATGTCCACATAACTAGGGGAATTGATGACAGCTCCCAGCTTGCAATCATCTACAAACTTGGTCAGTCATAGCCCACTGGTTTTGGCCTGCACCTCAGAAAAGTATATTCCAAATAACAGAGACCCCAAGATTGAACCCTTGGGTATGCCGCTCATTATGGGTCTACTGCTTAAGGTGGTTTCCCCTATTTTGACTAGGTGGGTTCTATCAGGGAGTCAGTTTGCTACCCATCTGGTAACATATGGATTTGATGCCTAGTTGAGAGAGTTTATCTATTATGCCCAAGTGGAGAATAGTGTTGAAGGCTTTAGTCAGGTCAGGGTAGGTGGTGTGCACTGTCTTCCCATCATCAATGGCTTTGGTGACTGTCTCAAAGAAGTCAACCAAATTTAACAGACATAACCTCCCCTTGATGAAGCCAAACTGTGTGGGATCAAGTGTTTCGAGGTTGCTAATGTCCTTGTTAATGAGGTCCATGATAATCCATTCCATGGCCTTGTAGATCAGGCTAGTTAGGCTGATGGGTCTACAACTTCCCAGATTGGTGGACTCTCCACCTTTGTAGAAAGGGATGACAATGGCTGTCTTCCACTTAGTTGGGATGAAGCCGGTACTCAGGTTTTTGTTAAATAGGGCGCTTAATGGTGCTGCAAGTTCCTGCCTGAGTTCTTGCAGGATGCAGCCTGGGATGTTATCAGGTCCCACGGAGGCTGTATTTTTTTGCCCTTGAGAGAGCAGTAATGACCTGTTCCCTAGATATAAGAGGAAGGAGGCAGGTACTGGGGATGTCCTGATTTACTGATTGGTGGAACAGAGGGATGAAGGTTTCAATGAATTTGTCATCCAGCAAGTTTGGTATATCTACACCACTTGTATATGTGGTGTCCTTGACCACCAGTTCTGAACAGATCTGAGGGCTTCCTTTGAGATTGCAGACATATGTGAAGAATGCCTTATGATTATCTCTAGTAGATGTGGCCAATTTGGACTCGAAGTTGGCTTTAGAGGATTCTACTAGTGCTCTTATGTGCTTGCTCAGGTTAAGGAGTGCTTGCTTCCAATTGGGCACCTGCTCCTTCTTGGTCCTGGACAGCAATTTTTTCCTTTTGTTATACAGTTTATTTATTGCAGATGTCCACCAGCCAGGTTTATTCATCCTTGAGGAGAATGATTTAGGCCTGTCGGGTATTCCTGATTCCATGAGGCTATATAAATGCTCATATACTGCTTTGGTGTAGTTTTGGATATTGGTGCCAGTTCCTACAGAGGGGAAGGGTACTGTGAAGCTGTTTATACCATACCTCAGGAGGCTGTAATCAGCTTTGTAGAAGCTTTTTTGTCTGACCCTAGCTAGATGGGGGTCGGGGGAAATGGTGACTTCGAAAGTGACCGCTTTATGGTTGGATTTTACCAGGTAGGATGATACCGTAGGGATGCTGCAGTGGTTACTCATATTGGTTAATACCAGGTCCAAGATATCACCTCTCTTGGGTGTATTGACTAGCTGCTCTAAGGCATTTGCAGGAATCTCTGGGCATAGTAGTTCTTCCAGTCTATGTTTGGATAGTTAAAATCACCCAAGATCAGGGTAAAGGGTTGAATCTTGGTAGATTTGAAGAGGTCCTAAAAGCCAGAGTGGGCATCTTGAGTCAGATTTGGGGATCAGTAGCAAGCTATGATTTTAATAGGGATCTTGTCAATGGTTAAATGCACATGGAGTGTCTCCTGTTTGTCATACTGTTTGACCTGCATGGAGGTGTATATGTCTTTAATATATATTGAAACTCCACTCCATTGGCTTTACTGCCCACAGTTTGTGGTCTGAATGTATGATAGGATGAGTAACCACGTATGGCGGGGGTGCTCTCTGCAGCTTTGAACCAGGTTTCTGTGACTGCAAAGATGTCAGTATCTTCCAGGGTTAAGAATGGTTGCAATGAGTTGGTTGCAATGAGTTCAGTTTCATGTTTAGACTCCTAGCATTTAGCAGCATGACCTTTAGTTTGGTTTTTGGTGAAATGTTTATGTTGGTAGTTTTAACCTCATCACTTTTCCAAAAACAGGCACTATGGGGGAGACAAGAGCCTTTGCCAGAAGCCTGAAGCCCAAGTGAGGCAGATGCAGGCTATCTCTGGTAAAGCATCGTGGTCTGTTGATTATATTGTCTCAGGCTGTCGGTTACTGGAGCCCCCTGGAATGACACCAGAAACTAAGCCAATTGTTAAATTCAATCATTTTATGTTTGTATTGAAGCATCATTCTGGGTGACGGTAGAGTGCTGCTTAAGGCTAGGGACATAACTGCCTAGGACACATATACAGTGAGCTCAATCATGTCTCTGCATATAGTCCAGGGAGGTACATCTCAAGTCATTCACGCCAACATGGACTATGACCGAGTCATAACAGTACCTTTTGTTGAGAGACTTGAGTGCATATGTGATATGGAGGATTCTGGAACCTGACTGACAACTAACTGTGACTTTCTCCTTATCCAGCCTGGTGAGAGGCACATCTATGTGTCTCACAATGGAGTCTCCTATGACTAATATGTTGGGTTTATGGTGAAGCCTTAGTGGCTGTGAGACACAGGTGTGTGGGCTATGCATGGCATGTGGTATGGAGGGTTGTGGAGATCATGTGTGTTTTTACCTCGGAGATCTCCTTTGTTTGGGTATGCTTCTGTTGAGGACCTTCACATATGGTTGTATTTTATCTAGTCTAATACAGAAAAATAAGCAAGTGACTTTGAATTGGATGATTGTTTAAACCAAAGTGACACTATTTCATACTATTTAGACTGTTTTACTTCTTAAATACAGGCTGTATTTAATAACACTACCATTGTGCTTTGAAATGTGTTAACTAGTGGGCTGCTCTGACTGTGTTATGGTCGTTTTCTATGATTACTGCTGCTCTGCTGTATAGAAAATAAATGTCCTTAACAATGCTATATTCTACTGGCTGAAGGACCCTCTACTTAGCACATATGCTAACTTGTGTATCTATCATCAGGTTCTATCTCCCTCTATCTGCTAGATCCATGAAAGGCTTGAACGCTAGAAGGAAACCTCCCCTGCTGAAACCTAACTGGAATCTTTCCTGCACTGTCCCTCGACTCTGAAAAGATCTGCCAAGGTTAATATTACCTTATCCTGTCTGTATGTACTATATTTTTTAGCTGTACTGGTCTACAGCATTACTATTAATCTCTCAAAGCCCCACAATCAGCCCTATAATAGTAAACTGGGTAACTCATATATCTATCTTTAAGGATTACCTAGTGAACATATCTCAGTTTCTAAGCCCTAAAACTATAAAAATAGCAGAAAATTGGAAGAAGAAAGCTCAATGTGCTAAACAGCTGCAAAAAGTGATTACTAAAAGTATACTACATAGAAATAGTATACTAATGGCAAAAACAAGGGTAAGAAAGTATTTAAAAAAAGCCTCATTATATTTACATGTTTATACAGACCTTACAGATCTCGTGGTTAGGTTAAGCCTTGCTGTGCTCCACCCTGCCCCCAAATTCCACCCACCCCTACTAGTCTTAAATTTATAGTTCTAAAACCACTCCCCCTCTTTCTAGAAGCAATCACCAACTCTCCAGGCATTATCAGGACCCTCCCTACCTACCTATCCTAATTATCCCTCTACTCAAGTCGGGCAAAAGTCAAAGCTAACATCTAGGCAATGCCTCTGCTATTGGCTGTGAATCCTCTCAAATTAATGCTATTATACTGCCTACTACCCTTGATGGTAATTCCATATCTTCTCATCATCTACAAAAATCTGTCCTACCTAGGCTACCACTACCCAAGAAGCCAAACCACCACTCCAATAATACAAATTAAATTAGACCACTTAAAAATCAACCTTATGACTAACTCCTTGGATACAAAATACCACCAACCCATTAGATCCAGATATATCAACCCCAAAACCAAGAATTACCTAATACTAATATTTAAATTCCTAAAGCTCACAATTAGACTACATGGAAACCTCACAAGGGATGGGGACATTCATCAAAACCCTGGCCCAACCTCACTAGTCGATCCTAGTCCCAATTCTACTATTCCCACTAACTTATAAACTTTAAATAGACCTTTAAACTCACTCCTGGTTAGTCACCTATTAGAAGCTTAAACAATAAGGTCCACCACCTGCATGCACTCCTAGATACACATTCCTTGGATATACTATGTCTTACTGAAACCTGGAGAAAACCATCAATGGCAGATAATGAGGTTTAACCCTCAGGTTATAATATACTAAGGTTAGACCTTACCACTAGGAAGCGACGAGGGGTAGCTGTACTATACAATACTACTCTAGATGTGACCTCTGATTTCACGTAACCACCCTGTGTTGATAATGCTGAAATTCTCATTACCAAGCTTCAAATTAATAAAAACAACAGTATAAACATAGCCTGTGTCTACATTCCTCCAGATAATAATGCAAACACCCGAGAAGATATCCTCTCTTGGCTGTCTAGTAACTACCCTCAAGAAACCATTGTTCTAGTAGACTTCAGCATTGATTGGAATATTTGTTCCTCAGAATCTCTTACCATCCATGTAAATCTATATGGATTTACCCAGATCATATCCTCTCCTACTAGGATCAGTAAACCTAACAACAAAGATAGAATCCCAGATTGGATACTCATTATCAGCCATCCCCATATGTATAGGGCCAGTAACCTAGCTGAAGACATAAGTGACCATTTATTTACCTATGTAATCAGGCATAAGACTGCCACCCCCCACCAATCTACTTACAAAACAATTAGAAACAACAAAAACTTTAACCTCACTAATTTCAAAAATGAACTCAAAGCATGCAATTGGGCAGTGCTAAAACATCTGCCACTTGAAGAAGCTGTATTATATTTCGACACCAAATTCCTAGCCATCCTTGATATCCATGCATCTGCACATTCTATAAGAACTAAAGCAAAAGTTGCACCGTGGCTTTCAAAAGAAACCAGACAAATTATATTACTTAGAAACAAAGCTTGGGCCACTTGGCGTACCACAAAATCCCCCTTAGATCAACTTAGATATAGACAACTAAGGAACACCACAAAAAAATCTACCACGCTAGATAAAAAAAATATTTACTGCCATTTACAACAGAAGCATCAAAACAATCTGCAAATGTTTTAGGTAGGCATAAATAAACGTATTCACCCAGGGCAATCCACAGCTCATACCCCCTCGGCTACCATCCAAAAAGCTTTGGAAGATGTTGCCAATACCTTTAATAGGTTCCTTACAGAAATATCTAGTCACTAGCTAACCAACTATCTTCCCTTTAACTTTCAACCAGTTTCCACATAGGTTCATAGGTTCATAGGTTGGTACTAGGCTCTTGGCCCTAGGGCCTATGCAAGCCTAGCCATAACAATTCCCTTGATATTTCTTTCCACAATATTTACTTCTCAAGGCCCTTGTCTTGCAGGGTGACTGGCATGATCCCCGGGGTGAATTTCCTATCTCCCATCCAATCATCAAGGTTCCTTTTGAAGAGGGCCAATGAGGCGCTCTGCTTGATATGTATGGGCAATCTATTTTTTAGACAGTCAGTATATGGCATCTTCTTTAGGCCTGTGATTCTTTTAGTGAGGTATTTCTGTGGCCTTTCCAGCTGTTGCAGATGTCTTGTGAGGTACATACCAAATGGGGCATTATACTCTATAATGGGTCTAATGAGAGATGAGTACAGTGGGACAATGACCTCCTTTTTTCTGGATGAAAAGCCCTTAGTGATGAGGTGTGCAACATAGAAGGATTTCCTGACTGTTGTGGCAATGTGGTTATTGAAAGTGAGACCACTGTCCACCTGTGTCCCTAAGTCTCTCATCACACTTTCGATGTTTAGTGTCCTGCCACCTATTTGGTAATTCATGGGTACATGTTTTTTTTTCAAAGTGGATAACTATACATTTCTTGGCATTAAGCTTGAGCCCATGGCTCTGGCACCAGGCATCTGTTTCAGTAAGGCCCTTTTGTAGAATATCCACATCATTTGGGATTCAATAATGGCTCCCAGTTTGCAGTCATCTGCAAACTTTGTTAGCCAGAGTCTCTTAGTGTTGGCCTGTACTTCAGAGAAGTAGATGCCAAACAAGAGTGGTCCCAGGACTGAACCCTGAGGTACTCCACTTGTCACTTGTCTGGAGCTGGATTTGGAGTTGGCTACTTTTACTGTCTGGGTTCTGTCAGTAAGCCAGTTAGCAACCCATCGAGTGACGTAGGGATTTATGCCCAGCTTAGTAAGTTTATCTATGATTCCAAAGTGGGGGATGGTGTCAAAGGCCTTGGCGAGGTCCAGATAGGCTGTGTGGACTGCCTTACCCTCATCCACAGCTCTGGAGACTGATTCAAAGAAGTCAATCAGATTCAGGAGACAAGATTGGCCCTTCACAAACCCAAACTGGGTGGGGTCCAGTGTTTGAAGGTTGCCAATGTTTTTGTTTATAAGTTCCATGAAAATGCGTTCCATGCCCTTGCAAATCAGGCTTGTCAGACCGATGGGACGGTAGTTTCCAGGATCCAAGGTGGATCCTCCCTTGTGGAGCAGGATAACTGTAGCTGTGCGCCACTCAGTGGGCATGAAGCCTGAGGTGAGGCTATGATTAAACATGACACTTAGGTGAGGTGCCAGTTCATTTTGTAGTTCATGTAGTACACAGCCTGGGATGTTATCTGGTCTCATGGATGCTGTATTCTTAGCTTTGGAGAGTGCGGTTTCTACCTGTGTGGCCGTGATTATCGGAATTTGGCAATCTTTTGGTATTGAGATGAGCCCTTTAGGGGTGAGAGTGGGGTGAAGTTGGCACTAAATTGATCTGCCAGGATATTGGCAATATCCTTGGGATCAGTATATTTAATGCCATTTTGTTGTAACTCAGAGCAGATCTGGGCATTGCTATTTAGATTCTTGACATAACTATAGAATGCCTTGTGGTTGTATTTGGAATCTTATGCAATTTTATTTTCGTAACTAGCTTTTGAGGATTTTATGAGGGATCTCAGCTTCTTACTGAGGCTGGTGAGGGAGTTTTTTGCATCCTGGGATTTTCCTCTTTTTTGCAACAGTTTCTTCCTTCTGTTGTATAGTTTGTTTATAGCAGGGGACCACAAAATTGGCTTCCTTTTTTTGGAGAAGAGCATCTTGGTTCTATTTGGGATGGCACGACTCATGCACGAGTGGATGTGCTCGTACAGTGCCTTAGTGTAGGATTCTGCAGTCAACTTCCAGATCCCATCTGCGTGGGTGTTGTGAAGTTTGTCACCTCTGACTTCAGTAGCTTGAAGTTGGCTTTGGAGAAGTTTTTTAAGGAGGTTTCCTTACTGGGGGATGGGGGTGGGATGTGGATGTCAAGGGTGATTTGCTTATGGTCAGACCTGGCCAATGACGGTGTGACCACTGGTGTGGAGCATCTATCTCCCATGTTGGTAATGACCAGGTCTAGGATATTAGAGCCCCTGGTGGGACAATGGATTAGTTGATCCAGGGCATTGGAATTTATGAATTCCAAGAACCGTTGGGAAAAGGAGTTGGTACCTGAGTAGTTTTCCCAGTTAATGGCAGGGTAGTTGAAATCACCCAGTATTAGGGTGTTTGGTTGTATCTTAATATTTTCCAGTATGTTTAGAAAGGTGTAGTGAGAATCTTGGGGCATGGTTGGGGATCTGTAGCAAGTTACACTTTTGATTGCAGTCTTACCTAGTGTTAGTTGCACCTGGAGAATTTCAGATGCAATGTGTTGGGCAACTTGCCTGGAGGTGTGAATATCCTTGGTGAATATGGACACTCCTCCACCTTTAGTGTTTTGGTCCTGGTTTTGTGGCTGAAAAGTGTGGTAAGAATTGTAGCCTTGTATTGCAAGGGTGCTCTCTGGAGCCTTGAACCAGGTCTCAGTTACTGCACAGATATTGATGTTCTCCATTTTTAGGAGTGCCTCGAGAGAGTGCATTTTGAGGTTTAGACTTCTAGCATTGAGTAGCATTACCTTCAGATTTTGCTTGCTTCTATCTGTTACAATGGTGGTTTTATCCTTTGAACCTTGCCTAAAAAAGGCACTATAGGGGTGGCAAGAGCTTTAGCCAGTAACCTGAATCCTAGGGGTGACAGGTGCAGACCATCTCTGGCAAAGCATCGTGGTCTGTTGATCATGTCTTCCCAGGCAGACAAATACTGGATCCCCCCATCACTTATGCGTGCCCTAATCAAGAAACTAAAACCAACCACCCTTGCAGCAGATCTCCTCCCAGCTGAGTATCTACAAAAATCTGCGGATGCCATAGCATACCCAATCTCTATCCTGATCAATAAAACTATATCAGAAACCACTATCCCCTCCATCTAGAAGACAACCCATGTTATTCCACTCCACAAAAGGGGCAGTTCCACTGAACTGTCAAATTACAGACCTATAGCCATTTTGTCACCCCTGGCTAAAACTATGGAGAAGTGCATCCATAAACAACTCCTGAGCCATCTCATTCAGGACAATCTCCTGGCTAACTCAAAGCATGGTTTCAGACTATTCCACAGTACAACCACGGCCCTTGTCTCCTTCTCCAATGTTATTAATCAAAACTGAAACAACAATAAGCTTTCTTCTACACTCTTTCTTGATCTCTCCAAAGCCTTCAACATGGTCAGCCACCAACTACTCATACACACACACTTAAAACTATTCCTCTAGATGTCCGGACTATCCAATGTTTCAAATCTTATCTGAGTGGTAGACAACAAGTTGTACTATGTCAGAACAAACTATCTTCCCTTCTACCTATCACCCTTGGGGGTCCCTCAGGGATCTATATTAGGACCCCTATTATTTTCTATCTTTATTAATGACCTGTACATAGTCATTCCAACAGCCACCTGCATTCAATATGTGGATGACTCCACTTTGATTTGCTCTTCCACCTCCCCTTTAAGTCTGCAGACTCTATCCTAAAATGTTTTTAACACTGTCGAATATTGGCTCTGTAATCAATGTCTCCTATTAAATCCTAACAAAACGAAGCTTCTACTTTTCTCCCCCACTCATATAGCCTCCTTTCCAACCTTAACTATAAAATCTAACAATGGCACTGTCATTGTCCCAGATCCCTGTACCAAACTCAGGTGTTACAGTTGATAATAACCTCAAGTTTGATGCGCAAATTAATCAAACTATTAAAAAGGTTAATAAAAAACTTGGCTCACTATACAAGATCAAACCTTTTCTCACTCCACTAGCTAGGATGGTAATTGCCTATACGCATCTACTTTCCACCCTCCTTTATGCATCCCCTCTCTTCACGAACTTGAGTAAGTCTGACCTTAATAAACTCTCTAGCTACTTTAAACATATTGCTAGATTTGCCACTGGAGCAACATACAGAACACACCACTGTCTGAACCTAAAGACTCTAGGGTGGCCAGAATTGCCTATCCAACTTCAGTACAATCAGCTAATAGTAGCACATAAAATTCTCTACCAACCTGAAAGCACACGTGTACTTACAAAAATTATCATTCCTTACAGCAACTTCAAGACACTTCGCTCATCCAACAAATTACTAGTCCAAACCCTCAAAACCAATAACTCAGCTGGAGACTCTCTATATGCCAATTCTGTTGGCAAAATATGGAACTCACTTCCTGCTGAGCTTCCTTCAGAAACCGTTCTAAACCAATTCAAAAAAGTCTAAAACGGTACTTTAAAAGGCAATGGCTATGTTCTTGGTCTAATCCTGACTAACTCTGGCAATATAAAGATGTGCTAAAGAGGTCTTTTGGCCACCCCCTACATTGATTCCTAATTGATATACTATAACAAATCATATTTATATATGACAGAATGATTGACTTTTATCCTGTGCATTGTATCTGTAACAGTGCTTTAACTTGTTTAATGTAACAGTTTTTCTGCATGTATGTATGGAGCTGTTCTCCCCGGGCCTCCTCT
>NC_056745.1:29916774-29939274 GCF_019279795.1 Protopterus annectens
ACAAATTTATGTTTTTTCTAAAAGAAGGCTGACCAGAATCAGTGTAGCTCTAAAACTGTCCTTTATCCATGTTTTGTTTAGTGTACAGTAGGCCTGTCAGAATCAGTATAGCAATAAAACTGTCCTGTTTCCATGTTTTGTTTAGTGTACAGTAGGCTGACCAGAATTGATGTAGCTCTAAAACTGTCTTTTGTCCATGTTTTGTATAGCCTACAGTAGACTGGTCAGAATCAGTGTAGCTCTAAAACTGTCCTGTGTCCATGTTTTATTTGGTGTACAGTAGGCTGGCCAGAATCGATGTAGCTCTAAAACTGCCCTGCGTCCATGTTTTGTATAGTCTACAGTAGGCTGGTCTGAATCAGTGTAGCTCTAAAACTGTTCTGTGTCCATGTTTTGTTTAGTGTACTGTAGACTTGTATGAATCAGTGTAGCTCTAAAACTGTTTAGTGTCCATGCTTTGTTTAGTGTGCAGTAGGCTGGCCAGAATTGGTGTAGCTCTAAAACTGCTCTGTGTCCATGTTTTGTATAGTGTACAGTACAGCAGCAAGGCCAAGGGTCACTGTGATGCAGCCTGAGGTTTGCTGCTTACAGACTGCTAGAGAATCCTATATGAATTTCAGCGGTTACTGCTGTGAGACTGTTATATAATCCCATATGACCTAACAAAGAAAGGAAAAGGCAGTGCTGAAGGACATAAGCCTAAAATGAATTGCTATATAATTCCATATGGAGAATGACAGTCTTGGCTTATGGGCTGCTATATAACCCTACACGGTCTCAATAGTGTCTGATTAGAGACTACTAGGTAGTCCTATATATACTCTAACAATCACAGCTGTGGGACTGATATATGATTCTATATAGACTCTTAAGAGTCACTACTGAAGGACTGTTATATTATCCCATATGAAATCCATTATCACATAGAAGGACTGCTATATAGCACCATATGGACTGACAGTCACCAACTGAGAGACTTATAATTCCTTTCTGTATGAACTCTGATAGTCAACATTAGTAGACTGCTGCACTTAGCATTCGGTTACACTAACACATAAAATAGTTTAAGCTAAAATAAGGTCTGCACCTTTAAAACTTTAGCAGCTACTATGGGATATAATGACTTTTGGGGATCTCTACTTATGTTTCTAGCAGCAGTCTGAATTTCACTGCTGAGAAGGTGCTGCATATTGCTTTATGGACCCGTAAGATTCACTACTGATGGACTATTAAATTATCCCATATTATACCATGGCCCCCCATTAATATTCCAAAACGTGCATGCTGATTACCTTTTTATTTTATTATGAGTGCAATCATGAGTGCTGGAGCGTTTGTGGATTATATATATATATATATGTATATATATATATATATATATATATATATATATATATATATATATATATACATACACACACACACACACACATATGTAAAACACTTAGGTCTACTTAACACTTTATTATGCTGACTTAAAAAGCTTCAGTAGCAGAGATACTATGTTACCGTATGACATGATTTTGTGTGTTTTTTTTTAAATATCAGACAAGAAGAAATATCTTAAACATGCATTGCAGACTCGTTATTACTGAGTTACCTGACCTGTTATTTCTTCTTTTATTTTAAATCTTTATTTTTTTTAAATTGCAGTTCAATTTATGCATGAAAGCAACACAGTCTGCCAAAAATAGGGAATTCAATCTAGTAAAAAAATAATACAAATTTATGTTTTTTCTAAAAGAAGGCTGACCAGAATCAGTGTAGCTCTAAAACTGTCCTTTATCCATGTTTTGACATCATGACATCTCCGTTGCTTATTTTAAAGCTGTCTCGCTATGTTAAACCCATTTAACATAGCGAAACAGTAAAAAGCAGCGAAGATCTTGCTTTCTCAGTTGCTTTTGGCCACAGCTTTGATGTACTGCGTAGGCATGCGCAGTACATCAGAACTGCCGCGGATACCAGACAGCTGCGGAAGGGCAGCAAAGAGGCATTATACAATGCCATTATTTAAGAAAAGTAATTATTTCTTTTCTTAAATAATGTCATAGTATAATAGCAATAACCCACTTCTGGGTGTGGGTAATGCGGGATTTACCCACGGTTGTCTTTGTTTGATCCCTCGGGCTTTGCCCTCGGGACCAAACCACGCCAACCGTGGGTAAATCCCGCATTGCCCACACCCAGGCGTGGGTTATTGCTATAATGACTCCCAGCTGTATTTCTACCTGAATGGTGTTTCGAATTGCTGACAATCTACTAAATAATACCATATGAGCTCAGCTGTTATGCTGACCACAGCCTAATAAGCACTTTAATGGGATTCCTCTATACTTCCTTATGGAACCCATTTTTGGGGGTTGTGTTACTAGAAGTTCTATACGTCTTTATGGAACCCATTTTCTGGGGTTGTGTTACTGACTGCAGTTTTATAGTTACTTTTGCGGAACTCCCATAAGAGTTTCGTAGTTTCATTGTTTGGTATAACTGCCATGGCCCTAAGGCCTTATAAAATCACAGACCCCACATTAAAAGAATACATATTATTACCAGTTTGTCTAAATTTAATTTAAATATCTGTAAAGATGAATAATCCTGAGTCATATATAATCCAATATGTACTGTAATAGTCTTGTACAGGTCTTTGCTAAATAATTTCAGATGTGCACTGATAGCACAGAAGGACTGCTATATAACCCATGTGAAATGTAATAGTGTTGAGGCAGTACTATATTACCCCATATGGACTTCAGTTGCCACTGCTTGGGCTGCTATACGTACTCCTGCATGATGCCTTGTAGTAAATGAATTCTTCATTCATTAGCTACAGTTTGATTACAACAGCTGAGGTGCTGCTATATAAATACATGTGCTATTTCATCTGTCTTAGCTATAGTCAGCCAGTCACTGCTGGGGGCTACTGTGCAATTCCAGGTGTTATTACAGCTAATTATTGTCTGAAGGCTGACTGCTACTACTGAAGGGCTTTTCTAGAGTCTAAGATGGATTTCTGAATGTGTTGTCTCTCTAGAGTCTAAAAGTTATATTTATGAGAGCAGCTACATAGCATTCCCATATGGATTGTTAGTACTAAAGGAAGTGCTGATCTCACCAATCCCTATCAGGACGCTCTCTTGCCAACACTATAACTGTTTCTGCTGAAACTATTGTGCTCACATATTTTGGTTTGTTCCACTCTGAAAAATAGGATACCATGTTTCACTCCAAATCCCTGAGACCCCTTTCCATTGAATGAACTAGTGGATACCAACCTAGAAACCTCCTCAGTTTCTGCATGGCATTTCCGCACAGCATACCTTTATCCTTTGTCCAAAAGGTTTGCAGAGGATACGAATCCCAGCCCAATGACACCATCTGTCTGTGGTGTTTTTTTCCTAAGAGTCTGAGATGAGTGATGCAGAGAGGGTCTGCACGAAGATTCATCCTGTAAGCCACATGTTACGTCTTCCTCCCACAGTAGGGGAGATGAAGAGAGAGATACTGTTCACTGCATATGGTTGTGTGCTACATGTACACCCCTGCAATGCTGTATGAGGGAGCTTCACCCCCTTTCTCATTATAATGTCTCAAGGTGCTGCTCCACCTTTAAATAATTTGCAGAAGCTTTTCCAAACTTTCATCACTCTGCTCAGAATACAGTGTGGTCTTTCATTCTCTGATATGCCTTTTAGTTTCAATGTGTACTGCACGTACAGAAAGATAAAGCATATGTACCATACCCTGTCAACTTCAGTGACTGCAGGTGGGCTAAACTTTTATTAAAGGCAGAGTCATAAAGTTGTGTGGGACATATTTGTGAGAGCTGGTGGAGAAAGTAAATCTATAACTGAAAGTATTAAAGCATAGTGTGTCTTTGTGAGTCCGTAATCGAAAACAGTAGGAACAGACCTTTGTACATGTTAAAGTGTAGTGTGTCTTTGTGAGTCCATAATCGAAAACAGTAGGAACCGATCCTTGTACATATTAAAGCATAGTGTGTCCTTTTAAGTTCATAATCGAAAACAATAAGAACAGATCCTTGTACATGCTAAAGTGTAGTGTGTCTCTGTGAGTCTGTAATAGAAAACAGTGGGAACCGAACCTTGTACCTGCAGTATTATTGTCCTTGATCCCTCAGATAATAACAGGTAAAACACGCATGACTTATTCACAGAAACAGGTTAGTTATCAAAGGGAGGAACTGTTATTTCTGTCTAAAACTAGCTCTCTCACTCATAGCCTTACTTATACCTGCCACAAATGTCCTTTCAAACAATTCTGTAGTGCTCATCTGAATGGAAAGTTGTGTAACTGATTAGATGTGCATGGCTTTAGATGGTTAGCATACAATGCTTTTAATTTTGGTCTGTAACAAAGTAAACCATTTTTGTATTCTAACTCACCATATGTGTGTTGTTTCTTTACAGCTCAGAAGGCAGCTCCAACAGTGTTTCCAGTTGCTTCATGCTCTGAACCAAGCCCAGACGGATTCATTTCATTGGGTCTTTTAGCAACTGAGTTCTTACCAAACGATGTAAGTTTTACTTGGAGATCCCAGCTATCCATTGACGCCTCACTCTTTCTGCCGAAGACGTATCCATCCGTGATAAGCGCCAAGGGAACATACATAGGCAGCAGTCAACTTCTGTTACCCTTCACAGAATGTCAGAAACCGAATAACATTTTCTGTGAAGTTAAACACTCATTGGGGAAAGTATACCCCGTCATCTGTCCAGGTAAAGTAAACTTGACATTTGTTATATGTCTGTTTCCTCAGTGTAAACTGTGACACAGTAGAAAATATTTTGTTTGATTCACAGTGAACCTTTCAGGCACTGAAGCTCCTGACAGCTTCATCAGTTCATTCTTCATTTATTCATTCACTCATTTAGGTCAAACCCCACCTAGTCCTGGACAGCTAGGTCGCTAATACAGTCAAAACAGTCTCACCCAGTCCTACATAACTTAGTCATTCAGCTAATGAAGCCTTACCCAATTCTGGGAAAGTAAATCATTCATTCAACTTGTCATCCATTTCTTACCCAGTTCAGCACAGTAAGTCATTTAGCCAATGAAGTTCCATCCAGTCCTGGGCAGCCAAGTCATTTGTTCAGCCAATGGAGACCCAGTCAATCCTGGTCAGCTAAATTATTAATCCAGTTGAGTCCCACTCAGTCTTACACAACCAAGTCACTCATCAGTTCTGCATGTGGAGCCCCATCATGCATTCAGATATTGAACAAAGTCATTAATTCCTACACTAGAATCCTGCCTGAATGAGGAGAGTAACATCATGACTTCCATCTAACAATGGAGACTTCATCATCTCTAGTCAGTGAAATCATCCCTTGCAGTATTACAAGTGTCCTGCCTAAAGCACAGCAAATCAGTCAATCATTCAATTATTCACTCATGCATTCATTTATTCACACCTTGACACAAATGTTCATTCATGCATTCATGCATTAATTCATTCATACTTTGAAAGATTCATTCATTCATTGTAAAACTGCAGATCTCACTAGTCCTGGTCAACAAACTCATTCATTTCAGCAATGCTGTTCATCAGTCCATTGGAATCTCAAATAGGAAATTTGTTTCTTTGTAACTTTTTCTCCTAAGCGGAACCCACACTTGAAACAACCATTGATACAAAACACACTGGCTGCTGATATCGAATTAGCTGCCAAAGTTATTCTGCTTTTGGTTTTCTGCAGTTACTAATGAAGGCCAAAGTAAAATTCTTATTTAGTGATGAAAGGGTACATTACAAGTACTGAAACTGTGAGCTGCTTTGTTCAGCCAGGACACAAACAAGTAAGACATGGTTAGATGTGACCACTGCTGCTTGTTTAGGAAATTGCCTTTGTTTTAGTTCTCCATTTCAGTAGGAGTGCTGCCACAGTGTTGCCACCTTTATGGCAATGAAGTTATGTGGTCTACAGTTATAGCACTATATTCTCAGACACCATATACATCTTTTTCACAGAAACATATGAAGATGCTGATGCAAGAGGGTACATTGTTGACCTGGGTGATGCTGCCAGTCATTAGCAAACATCACTGCACTGCCAAGGGCTACTATTTCACTTATCTGCCCAGGCACTGCTCAATCTATCCATTGCCCTGCACTGCATTACCTCTGCAGTACATTTCAAGGTCCCACTACTCTCTCTGTGAAAGATAATTTCCTAAGTCAGTTTTACATCAGCTCAACAGTGGTGTAAGTTTACATTTCCTTTACTTCCTTCAAGTGATCTATCCATTCAGGCTTCCCCCAGTTTGCTGTTCAATTCATCATCTAAGTCTTAATTGCCTATACATAGTGAATGGTAGAACATCACAGCGATTTTGTTTAAATGCTCAGGACATTAAATCCCAATATATGGATTAAAATATTATCTGGTTTGTAGGTTGCGGGATTCATACTACAGCAGACAAGATTTACATAGTGATTATATTATTTACTTATTTAGTAAATGTTTATGTGCATTGTACCATGCAGAGTATTAAAAGAATCAATTTAGAATTAAATGTCATTCTGTTGAAGGGGTGTGAGATGCAGAAAAGCAAAGAATGTGCCCTTTGTAATGAGAACTTATTTGTCACAGTTGCCACAGTAATGTTTTTCATACTTAACTACTCATTTACAGCATGCTTGTTTTACTGCCCCAGCTCTTGCATTTTGAATATGTTCTCATCTTATCTTTTCTTTGGTTGCTTCTAAAAGTAAGTTGTGTAGTTCATGTCTAACTACTAAGGTTTTATGCTTTGTTTCATAGACTTTACAGTGATACTTCCAAAGGTATCCATCTTTCTACCAGCAACACAGGAGTCCACATTTATCAACCTCGTCTGCTTGGTTGAGGGTTTCAGACCAAAAAATGCAAAGGTTACATGGTCCAAAAACAGGCAGCCTGTGAATACGGGGGTATTAACTTTTGCAACAGTTTTAGATGAAAACAAGAATTTCACTACAACCAGTAGTCTGAGAATAACACGTGAAGACTGGAACAAAGAAGCTGAATTTATGTGTCAAGCCTCACATCCGAGGTGGAATGAGACAGTGACAAAAAACATCAGCAAACTACGTAAGTAATGTAAAACTGATCCCCTCTGCTCAGCGTAATGAATCTTAAGTTTAGGAATTGTGTTGCCTCATATGTAAATTGTAGAAACACAAAACGTATTGGCAGAAAGTATTGTATTAGTAAGCTCGGATGCATGACTTTATTATCTCTACAGAGGCCCTCATTTTGCTTGAGTCACTAAATTGTTTAAACAGCCCTACATGCAGCCTGCCTGCTTCCTCACTGTTTGATGCCGTCTACTAATATAGCTGGCATTATACCACATGGCAGAGTGCCTCACTTCTCTGCTGCCTCTTTGTTTTAGGATCCCATTGATTATATCCTCCACAAATTACACTATATATATATATATATATATATATATATATATATATATATATATATATATATATATATATATATTTATTTATATACTATATGTTGTCCCTCTGTCAGAGGACAGTGTATTCTTCATCCATTGCCCCTCTATCAGAGGACAGTATAGTCTTCATACCTTTGTCCCTCTGTCAGAGGACAGTGTATTCTTCATCCATTGCCCCTCTATCAGAGGACAGTATAGTCTTCATACCTTTGTCCCTCTGTCAGAGGACAGTGTATTCTTCATCCCTTTGTCCCTCTGTCAGAGGACAGTATAGTCTTCATCCCTTTGTCCCTCTATCAGAGGACAGTATAGTCTTCATCCCTTTGTCCCTCTGTCAGAGGACAGTGTATTCTTCATCCCTTTGTCCCTCTGTCAGAGGACAGTGTATTCTTCATCCATTGCCCCTCTATTAGAGGACAGTATAGTCTTCATACCTTTGTCCCTTTGTCAGAGGACAGTGTATTCTTCATCCCTTTGTCCCTCTGTCAGAGGACAGTGTATTCTTCATCCCTTTGTCCCTCTGTCAGAGGACAGTATAGTCTTCATCCCTTTGTCCCTCTATCAGAGGACAGTATAGTCTTCATCCCTTTGTCCCTCTGTCAGAGGACAGTGTATTCTTCATCCCTTTGTCCCTCTGTCAGAGGACAGTGTATTCTTCATCCATTGCCCCTCTATCTGAAGACAGTGGTACTTTGCCTTTCCTTGTTATCAGATTTTTTTGTTTGTTTGTTTTTCATAACAAGAACCCATTCACCACTTTTTGTACAGTATGTTTGTGCCCCTCAGAAAGTTTTCATTACTACACTCTCTACTCCATCCTGGTTGCCTTTGTTTTACTACTTCCATTTAGTAATTGTCTCTTGTCACTTGTTACTTTCTGTACTGTCTTGTAAACCATGTGTTTCCTCGGAGGATTTGTTTTTGTAACATTTACCCTTACTATACCCATCCCACTCATATACTTTCACATGTTCTCTTTCTGTGGCCAAACTATTATCATCCCACTCACATATTCCACACATTCTGTTTGTGTGGCCCCACTAATATACTTTGAACATTCTGTGTGTGTGGTCTTCCTGTACACATCATCCCACTCACATATTCCACACATTCTGTTTATGTGGCCCCACTCACATACTTTGAACATTCCATTCATGTGGTCTTCCTATACGAATTATCCCACTCACATATTTCCACACATTACATTTGTGTGGCCCCACTAAACGAGCCCCACTAATATACTTTGAACATTACATCTGTGTGGTCTTCCTGTACACATCATCCCACTCACATATTCCACACATTCTGTTTGTGTGGCCCCACTAATATATTTCGAACATTCTGTGTGTGTGGTCTTCCTGTACACATCATCCCACTCACATATTCCATACATTCTGTTTATGTGGCCCCACTAAACGAGCCCCACTCACATACTTTGAACATTCCATTCATGTGGTCTTCCTATACGAATTATCCCACTCACATATTTCCACACATTACGTTTGCGTGGCCCCACTAAACGAGCCCCACTAATATACTTTGAACATTACATCTGTGTGGTCTTCCTGTACACATCATCCCACTCGCATATTCCACACATTCTGTTTGTGTGGCCCCACTAATATATTTCGAACATTCTGTGTGTGTGGTCTTCCTGTACACATCATCCCACTCACATCACATCATCCCACTCACATATTTCCACACATTACGTTTGTGTGGCTACCGATCCTAAGTAGGTTCTTCTTGCTGATATTTAGATAGCTGTCATACTGCCTTCGTATTTTACATTTGCCTGCACTCATTTAGATAATAAAGCTATGTGCTCCCTCTGGCAGCAATAGTGGGTGAGTCTGTGGTTCTGGGTAATAAAACAAGGTTCTACAGATTCTAAACTAAGAGCTCAGTGAGGCATATTGGGAAGGTAGTTTGGAACAGTAGCAAATACATAAAATGGAAATACCAAAAATGGTGTGCAGACCTGAATAACAGCTGTTACAGATCCTGATTAATCCATTATGTATTCCAGTGCTCTCCTGTTAATAAATGGAAAAATATACTCAAAATACAACGACTTTGACAATGGAGCTTAAAGCGTTTATATTTAATAGCACACAGGTGTCTCATTTCAAGGGCAACCCTGACCACTCTCTGGTTGAACTGATTTTTTCTTTTGCATAGTATTCAAATGGAAACTGAGAGATTCAACCCAGGACTACAGAATATAATTTACCTGCCTGTCTTAAACCTCTGTACCTGACGATAAACACACTATGTTAGTTATCTGCATAAAGAGAGGTTAGTAAGATTAAGCCCCTTTATATTCCAATATAGCTACATAATAAACTTACTAATAAAGACATTATGACTAATACAATATTGCAAAATGAAGCACCTTGCCCTGTCTAGTCTGACAAATCTAGAATTTCACATTCAAACACACCTAAAGTACTTAAATGAAACACCTTTCCTGTCTAGTCTTACAAATCTAGAATTTCACATTCAAACACTACTAAAGTATTTAAATAAAGCACCTTCCCTGTCTAGTCTTACAAATCTACAATTTCACATTCAAACACACCAAAACTACAACACAGGAGGCACAATAACAAATGGCACCAGTACCCCAATATATAAATGTCACCAGTACCCCGAACTTGTAAATATATAAATGTCACCAGTACCCCGAACTTGTAAATATATAAATGTCACCAGTACCCCGAACTTGTAAATATATAAATGTCACCAGTATCCCAAACTTGTAAATATGTAAATGACACCAGTATCCCAAACTTCTACATAAATAAATGGCACCAGTACCCTGAACTTGTACATATATAAATGGCACCAGTACCCCAATATATAAATGTCACCAGTACCCCGAACTTGTAAATATATAAATGTCACCAGTACCCCGAACTTGTAAATATATAAATGTCACCAGTACCCCGAACTTGTAAATATATAAATGTCACCAGTACCCCGAACTTGTAAATATATAAATGGCACCAGTATCCCAAACTTGTAAATATGTAAATGACACCAGTATCCCAAACTTCTACATAAATAAATGGCACCAGTACCCCGAACTTGTACATATATAAATGGCACCAATACCCCAATATATAAATGTCACCAGTACCCTGAACTTGTAAATATATAAATGGCACCAGTATCCCAAACTTGTAAATATGTAAATGACACCAGTATCCCAAATGTCTACATAAATAAATGGCACCAGTACCCCGAACTTGTACATATATAAATGGCACCAGTGCCCCAAACTTGTAAATATATAAATGGCACCAGTACCCCGAACTTGTAAATTTATAAATGCGACTTAGAGAATCAAGACCCTTCATTTCAATCTCCAGCAATCTCTACGTCTCATGTGTTAATTGATTGGCTAAAATGTAAATCAAGAGGTCACTAACAGACAACTACCTTTCACTCCCTCTTCAGCTAACCCTACAGACCAAGAACCCTGTATAAAGACCAGCTGCATAAATTTAAACTCTCAGAAAATATGCTTCTTCAAACACAAAACACCCCAGAATCATATTTCAGACATAATCACCATTATGAATTATTTATCACTTACTTAGATGATATAAAAAATCTATCCTGAAATGTTTAGATTTACTTTAGATATGTGTCCAGTTTAGCAACCTATGACATGTTAGGACAACCACTGGTGTATTTGTGTCCCTGTATCTAAGCATTTGCAAACTTCCTTGCAGATAATAAGTGGGAAAATCAGACACCTTCATTAGCTCAGTAGGGATAACCTACAATGTTGTAAATATTAACATGAGGTGTTCGTCAGACAGTTGTCTTGCGTGTACTATTTTCTCATACACTCGTGTGTGCATTCCTTATTACAATTTTGTATGTACTTCTTGTTTATCATTGCCACTTTCATCATGGCTAAAAAAGGGTCCCCAGACCAGTCCACCAGCCCAGTTTACAAAGTAAAATAAATAAATAATGCACAGTAGCAGTTATTTTTTAAAGGCCAACATTTTGTCAGTTTTTTGTGACTACTATCATTCATATTTTATTTCTAGTTGTTCCAGGGTGCACTCTTGAAGACGTGAAGGTCATTGGAATTGCACCATCCATTGAAGATATTTTGTTGGCCAAATCTGCACATGTTTCATGTTTAGTGTATGGATTATTGTCCCCAGAAAACTGTAATATTTCTTGGGCTAGAAGCTCTGAACCTGAAGGAAGTTTCAAATTTCCATTTGAAGAAATACCAAATGAAAATGGTACATTCAGCATCATTAGCAAAATGCCCATATGTCCAGCAGAATGGAACTCTGAGGAAGAATTTACATGTATTGTGGAACACGAATCCCTGCCCACTCCTGAACGGGTCACTATCAAGAAGCACAATGGTGAGTATAAGAGCCTTCAGAATGCTCTTCCTTATGTTAAAGTCTGTAAATCTTCTGTAAAAACAGTTTAAGTTGTGATGGAGTTATGCATGGGATGTTTTACTTCTTGAAAGGTAAATTAATGAAAAAGTCCCAAAAGTAACTTTCATCAGAGAAGCAGAATGTGCCAATAAGTTTGTATCTGGATATAATGATTCTGTTTTGAAATCATCATTTACTTTCTTTTCCGCATGGTTCACATACTGCTTTTTTATTAAAACTTTGAAAAAATTTCTTGACCTACATTTAGTTCCTTCAGTTTTCAAGCGTTTCTTTAAATTTAAAGCAATCATTTAAAAATGCATCATTACATATATTTATCTCTAAATAAATAATTTACAGAGTAATCCTGAAGGGCTATGGATGCATACTCTGATGCAGATAATCCAATCGGTTTAATGAAATATAAACATGAATTTGCAGACAAAAGGAATAACAATTAATTATAGCCATCAGTGTCATTAACAGTTATCCTCTAACCAGGGTCTATGTAATATAATCAAAGTTTTACAACTTTGAACACCATATGGTCGAACCTATATGTTCGAAGTTGTAAAACTTTGAATATGTGAAAAAAAATTTAAAAACTTCCCTGATGGCATTAAGAAAGTGGGAAAGCCCCCCTGCACCACCCACATGGGGGGCTGTGCCCCCCACACCCCCCGTTCTTTAAATATACCAACTCCAAGACCGCTCTTCAATGCAGTACACTGTGGAAAGGAAATATTTCCCTTTATTACACTGTAGTACGATCTCGGATTTGGTATATTTAAAGAGCAGGGGGGTGCAGGTGGGCTTGCACCCTTGCTTAAAGCTGTTGGGTATGTTTTTTATTATTTTCATTTTTTTTAAGGTATTTGAAGTTTTACGACTTCGAACATATGGGTTTGACCATATGGTGTTCGAAGTTGTAAAACTTCGACTGTCTGATATAGAACCCTCTAACCAAATGACTTTATTCACACCCAAATAGTAATTTCATAGAAATGGTAATCTACATGTATTTCCCAATTTCATAAGACAAAGAGTGAAATAATACTCCTTCACAAGTAATATGTCAGAGATTGTATTTAGAAAGTCGGTGCTCTCTGGAAGCACCTGAAGAAAACAGTTAAAATATTCTACTGTTTAAAAGACATTAAAATAAAAAAAGAATCTTATCCAAGTAAGCTTGAGGTTTTTAGCATAGATAGAGATAAATAGATGGATAAAGATATATAATTACAATCAAAAATATTGAAGGCACATCTTACTGAAAAAGTTTTTGGTGGTTGTAATTAGGCTGAATTCACAAATGACTGAATGCTCACTTTATTGTGTTTATGAGTAGGAGCGTACATGAAAATGAAAGCTTGACTGAAAAGGTTAGAGTAGTTAGTGTATATGTGTGAGTGTACATGAGTTAGTGTATATGTGTGCGTGTACACGAGTTAGTGTATATGTGTGAGTGTACATGGGTTAGTGTATATGTGTGAGTGTACACGGGTTAGTGTATATGTGTGAGTGTACACGAGTTAGTGTATATGTGTGAGTGTACACGGGTTAGTGTATATGTGTGAGTGTACACGGGTTAGTGTATATGTGTGAGTGCACACGAGTTAGTGTATATGTGTAAGTGTACACGAGTTTTTGTATATGTGTGAGTGTACATGGGTTAGTGTATATGTGTGAGTGTACACGAGTTAGTGTATATGTGTGAGTGTACATGGGTTAGTGTATATGTGTGAGTGTACACGAGTTAGTGTATATGTGTGAGTGTACACGAGTTAGTGTATATGTGTGAGTGTACATGAGTTAGTGTATATGTGTGAGTGTACACGGGTTAGTGTATATGTGTGAGTGTACACGAGTTAGTGTATATGTGTGAGTGTACACGAGTTAGTGTATATGTGTGAGTGTACACGGGTTAGTGTATATGTGTGAGTGTACACGAGTTAGTGTATATGTGTGAGTGTACACGAGTTAGTGTATATGTGTGAGTGTACACGGGTTAGTGTATATGTGTGAGTGTACATGAGTTAGTGTATATGTGTGAGTGTACACGGGTTAATGTATATGTGTGAGTGTACATGAGTTAGTGTATATGTGTGAGTGTATATGAGTTAGTGTATATGTGTGAGTGTACACGGGTTAGTGTATATGTGTGAGTGTACACGAGTTAGTGTATATGTGTGAGTGTACATGAGTTAGTGTATATGTGTGAGTGTACACGGGCTAGTGTATATGTGTGAGTGTACATGAGTTAGTGTATATGTGTGAGTGTACACGGGTTAATGTATATGTGTGAGTGTACATGAGTTAGTGTATATGTGTGAGTGTATATGAGTTAGTGTATATGTGTGAGTGTACACGGGTTAGTGTATATGTGTGAGTGTACACGGGTTAGTGTATATGTGTGAGTGTACATGAGTTAGTGTATATGTGTGAGTGTACACGGGTTAGTGTATATGTGTGAGTGTACACGAGTTAGTGTATATGTGTCAGTGTACACGGGTTAGGGTTAGAGTAATGATTAGGTGAGGGAATAGATTTACTGTTTTGTATGTTTGGTGTTGTGTTTGTTGTGTGCCCATTTGTCTTGTTCATTGGCACTCTTAGTGAAAAGGTTGTTAGTAAAGTACTGTGTGGGGTAGTGTTGGGGCAGGGGTGTGAATAGTGTTTGTGTTAGTACACATGAGAAAGATGATGCGGGGTAGCACATACACCAAAAATATGCACACACACACACACACATTCACCCACATGCACCCCCCCCCACACACACACACACACACACACACACATACATACAGCCCCCTCCACACACACACACGCATGTGTGTGTGTGTTTGTATATGTTTATATACATGCATGACTGAGAACATTGCTGCAGACAGCTGATAAACTAACCATTTGCAGATGGAACTAAGAGAAATTAAATTTATGCTCTGCTGTCTGTTGCACAGCAGTATAGCGCTGTCATCATGGCAAAGTATATGACTGAGTCACTTCTGATAACTACTTCGCATGAAAATCCAGTTTGGGGGTTATGGAATTCTTCATGATTTTCCTATTCCACAAATGTCACATACACCTTGTAAATAAAACCCTAAACAATATGACTGCCCCTAGTCTTACAATCAATCTGCTCCATCGCTTAATAATTCAGACTAAAGCTAATAGCTAATCTAACTGAAAAAAAAGTAGTTTTGCTCTACTTTACCTACCACACTATCACCTGACATGAAATGTGACTTCCCTACCACTGAATTACCATCTCACCCTCCTATCAATCACTACCAGTAGTCTACATGATAAATTATGTAAATAAATTGTAAATAACTATTATGTCATTCCTCAGCAGGCATAAAAGTCTTGTTACTTTAACATCTAGGTAAGTTGTATATTTATAAGTTTTATGACCCCATTACTACAATTTGTATATATTAACATTCATTCATAAAGTTCTCCAGTGACATGTGAATCTCTTACTGGATTACTCGTATTTATATAACCAGGCAGATTCTGAAACAGGTTCATATGAATCAATATGTTACCTTTATTACTGAATACATTAAATAAAATAAGTAAATAAGTGATAGGCGTAACACTGTAACACATCTCAGCTGGATATGACAGTGTAACACGTCACAGTCATAAAGAGCAAGTTTCCTTTCCTTCCTGTTTTATATTCACAAAGGCCAATTCTTGCATCTGTACTTTATTCAGTCATGGTATTTTTTAGAAGGTGGCCCTGTCCTTAATGAAAGCGGTTATCATTGTCGTATTTTTTAAATCTAATGATGACTGTTTGTGGCGGCGTGTTTTTCTCATTACATATAGGTTTATAGGTTCATAGGTTCATAGGTTGGTACTAGGCTATCAGCCCTAGGGCCTATACAAGCCTAGCCATAACAATTCCCTGGCTATTTCTTCCCACATTATTTACTTTCCTGGACCCCTGTCTAGCAGGGCGACTGACGTGATCCCTGGGGTGAATTTCCTTTCTCCCATCCAGTCGTCAAGGTTCCTCTTGAAGAGGTCCAAAGAGGCACTCTGCTTGACATGTATGGGCAATCTATTCCAGAGTCTGGGGAGTCTCTGGGTCAGGAACCTATCCCTCCAGCATGTTTTGTTTATTGTGATGACAAGGTTTAGATCCCTGGGCGTGTAGCTCTGAGGGATTGGGATTTCTTTAAGTGTAGCATGTCCAACAGCTCTGGGTTTGACATGGCCTTGTATGTTAAGCAGAGATCGCCTCTGAGTAGATGATATGCGACAGAGTATAGCTGGAGTTTTTAAGGTGGTCAGCGTAGGGCATCTGCTTTAGGCCTGTGATTCTTTTAGTGAGGTATTTCTGAGGCCATTCCAGTTGTTGCAGATGTCTTGAGAGGTACATACCAAATGGGGCATTGTATTCTATAATGGGTCTAATGAGGGATGAGTACAGTGGGACAATGACCTCCTTTTTTCTGGATGAAAAGCCCTTAGTGATGAGGTGTGCCACATAGAAGGATTTCCTGACTGTTGTGGCGATGTGGTTATCGAAGGTGAAACCACTGCCCACCTGTGTCCCTAAGTCTCTTATCACACTTTCTGTGTTTAGTGTACTGCCACCTATATGGTAATTCATGGATACATGTTTTTTCCCAAAGGGGATAACAATACATTTCTTGGCATTGAGCTTGAGCCCATGGCTATGGCACCAAGCATCTGTTTCTGTAAGGCCCTTTTGTAGAGTATCCACATCATTTGGGGATTCAATAATGGCTCCCAGTTTGCAGTCATCTGCAAACTTTGTTAGCCAGAGTCCCTTAGTGTTGACCTGTACTTCAGAGAAGTAGATGCCAAACAAGAGCGGCCCCAGGACTGAACCCTGAGGTACTCCACTTGTCACTTGTCTGGAGCTGGATTTGGAGTCAGCTACTTTTACAGTGTGGGTTCTATCAGTAAGCCATTTAGCAACCCATTGGGTGACATAGGGATTAATGCCCAACTTAGTAAGTTTATCTATGATTCCAGAGTGGGGGATGGTATCAAAGGCCTTGGCAAGGTCTAGATAGGCTGTGTGGACCACCTTACCCTTGTCCATGGCTCTGGAGACTGATTCAAAGAAGTCAGTCAGGTTCAGGAGACAAGATCGGCCCTTCACAAACCCAAACTGGGTGGGGTCCAGTGTTTGAAGGTTGCCAATGTCTTTGTTTATAAGTTCCATGATAATATCGAAGCACAATCGTTATCATTCAGTAATTCTCCCACATTTCTACAAGCAAAGAACTTGCCTAAGAAAGTCACTGAACAAGACTTTTATTTAAAAATAATTTGTAATCAAACAGTAATTGTTGCATTCCTTTATGAATTATTTTTAAATAAAAATGCGACTCTGTGAACTCCTGAGACATTTTTTTCTGCTGGTGGAAATGTTTTCATTTCAGTTTTTTTTTTAGTTGTTTTTTTCACTCTCACATCTATTATTGACTTTAGTAAATCTGTTGACTCCTTTTACTTGATGACGTTTGTACAGTCTGTGCATAATGCCATAGCTGGAGGAAAGTTCCAATCTTATTTACACTTGCTCCAGTGGTATTATTTACTGATTGCACATGACAAAACGTTTTATGTTTTTTTTCCACTTTTTAATCTGCAATAAATGGTGCAACAGTAATTTGTGACCTCAGTAATTAATAGATTGTTTGGAATTGGTTGATATAATGGGAAAAACAACTCCAGGGACCATTAATATTGGGTCCCTGGAAAACATGTTCATATTCTGAAAGCATATGAACAGTTTATGGACCATACCTGATATCAGCCGTTAACAATGAATCAGTGCTGTAGAGTAATTTCACAAAGGTTGATGAGGAGCATATGACTTTTTTGTTACTTCTGGAAGCATCTGACTATTCGGTTCCTCAGAGGGGCATGAAATATTGAAGTCAGATATAGTGTACACTGCTAGTTCTCAGTCCATTGAGATACATTTGGGAAAGGGAAGAGGAAATAATAAAAGATATTTATGGACATTGTAATGCCCTTGCACTGGCTCAGTAATCAAGGAGCCACAGTCCTCACCACTAGCACCAGTGAGGGATGTACACATTGAGAGGATGACAAGTACACACACGGTGAAGTGCAATTTCCCTTAAGAACACACAGAGATCACAGTCAGTCCAGTGCTGGATTCTCCCTCTTTCTCCAGATATACAATAAGACTCCCCACTGGCACAACTATAGGGTTAAGATCTCAGCTGAGTGGCCAAGCTAAGACCTCCAGCACCCTCTCTCTCCAACCAGTGCTTCATGTCTGTGCCCAAGTAGCTGACACACACACACTTTGAGATTTGATTGATATACAAACAGATACAAACTGAGAAAGGCTGGTGCAGGTTTACTAGCTCTGCCCCCTTCTGCCCAGACTATAAGGTATTACCAGCTGCTACCAGCCACCCTTACTTATCAGCTACTATAAGGCCCTTACAAAAGGGTGTCCAATTGTTCTGTGTAATGTTACTATTATCCAAATGGTAAGTGTGATCAACGCCAAGGCTATTTAGGAGTGGCATATACAGTGTCACCAAACACATATGCAAGTACTCTAAGAACTTTAATATCTCTAAACAAACCAGCCACAATTAAAAATATTAAATATATTTAATAATAAATAATAAAAGAATAAGACAATACTCAAACAATACAGTAAATACAAGGTTCAGAATCACAGAAAATATTTTAAAACAACATTGCAGGACAGTTGCAAATAAATACAGAAAACATCTGAACTAATATTTACTATATTCCTATCTAAGAGATATCACTGTACCCTAGACTTACTTACAGAGTAAGGCAAATGCAGATGAGAAGTGCTGAATGGATGTTTCTATATCCAAGACAAGATACAAAATGCCCAGACTTTCTCTGAGAGAGTCCTTAAATTAATAATACACATTACTGCTGGGTTAGCTTGGATGACATCACTCTTTATCACCTGCCTTCAGTTCCCAGGCTAACAGAAATTAACATCATTTTTAACATTGCTGTGTGAGAAGTAGATATCTCTCAGAAGTTTGCAGAACATGGAAGTTGTAAAATAATGAAACACTTTTTACATTTGAAACCTAGTAATTATTTCTGTTTCAAGACAGTAGGAAAACCTCTAGGACTATTCACACCGTGCTGTGTTATGTGCATGGTTACTGAGATTTAACACAATTGTAAAACACTTTACTTTTCAACTTATTTTCTTGAAGTTTTGCAAGTTATTTCTGCATGTTCCAGCTTCTACTATTAAAACATACAATTGCACAGGTATGTATATACTTTATATACATTTCTGTTCTTTTCCAGTAGGGTACACTGTGGTTACATTCTTGAAACTCAGTACATAACATACAGTTCTCTTACATTTGTAGGACAAGCATATGAATCATATTACTATTCACAAATGACATGATTATTTACAAAATTCCAGATAGCTGTACTGGCAGGATTCCCCTGGTGTCACAGACGTAAATGATCAGGACTACAGTCATTACTGTCTTCCTGCCTCCACTTTCCCTTAAACTTGTATTCCATTTCAGGATCATGATAAGGCAGAGATGATCCTGAAAATACTATGGCAAGACATACTTATTATCTAACATTTGTTTACCGGGAAAGTCCAACTTGGAACAAAGACAATTTTCAGAGGAGGCCCAGGGAGAAATGCTCCAGACACATGTCTTTGTAACGTGGGAGGAAGCCGGAGTACCCAGAGAAAACCCACACAAACACACGGTGGACATGTAGACTCCACACAGTAGGCACTCCATCCGAGAATCAAACCGGAGAACCTCTTGCTGTGAGGCAACAATGCTACCACTGCACCACTGTGCCATCAGATAGATTTTGAATGTTATTCCACCCATCACAAAGACCCAGATCCACAGATGCACACATGCAGAGATAGGGACAAAGCAAAATAGTCAATCATCTTAAACAGCATGTATTTATAATGTGCTAGGAGCCCAGAATGCTGAGAGGAAACTGACTTGTACACTTTGTACAGTCAGAGTCCATACAGACAGTAGCTGGTTGTATTGTGAATGGTGAGTAGTAACATACTATGTAACAGTATTTTGCTTGCACATCTGTGGGGTACTTTATGCCATTATGTGAAAATGTCCAAAGGTACATGTAGGGGAAACAAGTCAGTGCAGTGAAAAGGAGACTATTAGAACATGTTCAGGATATAAATAATCAAGGAGTACTTTACCCAATAGGTATACATTTTGTGGAGAATGGCTATAAATTGGTACATATAAAATGTATAATAATATCATTACAGAAATCAGTTAATCTAATGAGTTGTTTACAACTGCTGATGTACATAGGAAGTTATGTTATATTATAATATCAGGTGGACCAGCCATGGGGTTTAAGTTTAGAAATTAATTGGCTATCTTTATGAATGAGACATTGTTAGATATTTAATTGTTAAATTCACGACAATGACTTCTTATAAAAAAGTGGATGTCTTATTTGCTTTGTTTGTCTCCTTGACATATGTACCAGTGAGGTGCCAAGGTATTTTAATTAAAAAATACAAGTTATTGTGCTCATGATTACAATGCCTTGGATAAATATATGATGCTAACCTTAATTGTAAGCTTAACTTTAAATGCTAATTGTACAGATGTCATGATACCTACTGATACAGTGCCCCAGATACATCCATAATTTTAAATGTAATCCTAACTCTAACTTTAATATTCAAATGTAATGGTATTCATCTTATTTTCAAGCACCATTGCAAATAAAGCTAAAACCCTAACTGCTTATATGTTTCATATCCCAGTTCTAATAGCAGCTTTGATAGCTTGCATGATCTTATAAACCTTAACCCTAATCCTTCTGCTCATGTTATTTTAAACTTAAAAATTCTTACAGTCACACATGTAATAGTAAAGCATTTAAGAAGTAATTCCTGCTTTTGTCACCCCATGGGTCAATCCCTAACGTTAGTAGTATCCCTAACACATACCACAAGCAAACATTTAAGTCTGAGTGCAATCCTAACCAACCTTAACCCTAATCCTAACTATAACCTTGTTTGCAGGTGGTAGTTATGCCGCTTTTCTCTATGTTTGTTTACCAGCAAGTGATGATCCTTTATGGATCACATGTCACAGTAGTAAGTATTAATACAGTACTTACAGAGTGTTTGGAGTAATAAGTCAACTTATATGTGCTTTGTGAGGTGAGAGGAAACTGGAGTACTTGGTGAGAATACATGCATACATGGGGAGAATATGGAAACACCACATTGGCAGTAACCTGAGGTCAGCATAGATTACACCTCCAGGAGCTGTAAGGTGAAAACCTTAATCATATGTAAATGTATGCACCAAGTCCTGATTCTTATACCTGGATGCTGCTGGTCATCACTCACATAGTCCTACAAAGTAACCTCAGCAGTACTGTGTTTTTGTTTCCTACCCAGTTGTCCTGTCTTCTGCATGTGGTGCATAAAACATGTAAGCAAATCATGCTAAGACAGCAGTATCAGGTTTTAGTCCCAGGTCCCATGTGACAAGTTCCCATTCTGAGCCGTCACTCCTAAAAACACGCCCAGATGTCTTCTGTCATCATTGCCCAGGCACACCCCTTGTAGTTCTGTCATCATTGCCCAGGCACACCCCTTGTAGTTCTGTCATCATTGCCCAGGTTAGTTTCTGTCATCATTGCCCAGGCACCAGGCAGTAGTTCTATCATCATTGCTCAGGCACACCCTCACACCCCCTGTGTCCTTCTGTCATCTGCCCCCCCACACCCCATTCTGTCTGTCATCATCGCCCAGGCACACCCCTTGTAGTTCTGGCTGAGTAGGGCTAATGCACTCATTTAAAGTCAGTGAGAAAACTGCTACTATGTGAAAGTCTTCATTTAATTGCATAAGAAGCATTTTCTATAGCACTCTAAATATGTTGTGTCTCTGAGCCTCACTTTGTTTCTATAGGTACCCCCAATGTTTGCTGCTATAGTAAGCATTCTGTTCCATACACTTTATCTCCATTCCTCCCTCACACGTTACTGCTGGTTAGTATATATTGACATAGATACAGAACCTTAGTATTTCAGAGACTAAAGTACCTCACAGATATGCCTACCTCATCACTCTGTGTATAGTAGTCAGTGAGTTAGCTGTTGGGATAGTGTCTTGATAATGTGAAGTGTACCTCTAAAGCTTTAAGCAGTCATGATGGAAACTCAACCATCATCACACCTCTTTAATGTTAGTGTGGATCAGAGTGCTGTTCCAATTCTTCTTAACTAATGTTTGCACCTAGCAGCTGTGAGTATAAAACATGTTGCTATAAAATGTAACACGTGCTATAATTATCAATTTCTACCATCAAAGCAAACGGGAGCATTCTACCTGGGGCTTTCTCCAAGTGTAATTTAGTACCCCAACAAGCTCTGAGACACAGTTAAGATGTTGTTGTAACATTACTTATAGTGCACAGAAAAGCAAGAAATAATACAAATTCACAAAAGTGTGATAAGAATGCTATAAAATGAAAAAGAGCTGATCACATCATTTATTTGCAGGGGGAATACTGAAAAAACCCAAGATTGTTCTTCTTCCACC
>NC_056745.1:29944274-30056774 GCF_019279795.1 Protopterus annectens
GTGATCTGAAACATGAGAATTGTCCTTATCAATGGCCAGAATTTGGAAGACCAGTTGTAGGTGTGACCTGTATGGGTAGCGGGGGTGAATGTGGCATAGCAGCATGTAAATGTCCCTCATGAGTGATCAGAAGACACCACAACACTGTGATAACTGCCCTCGTCACCCCAGTACTGTGATAACAGTGACGCACCAAAATGAAGAAGTACCATATAAATGACCTCACAAGTAGTCTGAGGGTACTACAGCACTGAAATGTACCGTGATAACTGTGGTTAGCAGTGACCCCAAGATGGAAAAGCAGTTCATGAATGATCCTCACCTGGGATCTGATGATACCCCAGCACTATGGCAACTATATTTATCCGTGACTATGAGAATGGAAAGCAGTCATCAGTGATCTGAGGGTATCCCAGCACTATGACAACTGCCCTTAGCAGTGATCCCGAGATACAGGAGCATTACATGAATTATCCTGAACTGTGATCTGATGATACCCCAGCACTATGATAACAGGCATTAGCAGTGACTCCCAACAAGGAGAAGCAGTACATGAGTAACCTAAAACTGTGGTCTGAGGAATATGCCAGCACTGTGATAACTGCCCTTATCACTGATCCCAAGATGGAGTAGGAAAATATCGCGAATCATGACCAGTGACTCAAAGGTGGCACAGCTGCTTGAGAATTGCACTTAAAAGTCAGTAGTGATCTAGAGGTTTTAACAGTGAGGATGAGAATGACATTGTACAAAGGTCTTGAATAGTGACTTAAAGATGGCTTAAAAGTGTAGAAAGTGGTGGAGCAGTGCTGAGAAGCATTACCAAAGTAGGTATCAGGAAAATGGCATTGAGACATGGAACATGGTCCTAACCAATAATAAGGTGGTACCATAATTGTGTGACTGCTTGTTAGCAGTGACCAAGGTCATAGCAGTGTGTGGCCCTTACCATGGTCCTGAAAGTGTTGCACTAATGTGAGAAGCAGTTCTTACCAATGATTTTAAGCAGGCGCCACTTGATATTAAATCAGATAAGCCATTCATAGGTTCATAGGTTCATAGGTTCATACTAGGCTATCTGCCCGAGGACATTTACAAGCCTAGCCCATCGTTTTGTGGCTTGCGCCACCTCTTTAGTATGGGGAACTATACCCATTATTTTGCTGCGCCTCTGTCGAGCAGTGACACTGAGGTAATCCCTGGGGTATATCTGCGATCTCCCATCCATTGGTCAAGATTTCTCTTGAACAAGGCCAGCGAGGTGCTCTGCCTCACATATACCGGGATTTTGTTCCACAGCATAGGGAGTCTTTGGGTGATAAATCTATCCCTCCAGCACGTCCTATTAATAGCCGTGTCAAGGTTTAAGTCTCCGCCCTTGTGGCTCTGATGGATCTAGATTTTTGAGGTGAAGCATATTCATCAAATCTGGGTTTGACATGGCCTTGTATGTTAGGCAAAGGTCACCTCTGAGCAAGCGTGGCGACTGAATAGAGCTGGAGTTCTTTCAGTCGGGCAGCATAGGACAGATTTTGAGACCCTTTATCCTTTTGGTGAGGAACTTTGTGGCCTCTCCAGCTGCTGCAAGTGTCGGGTCAGATACATTCCGAATGGGGCATTGTACTCAATCATTGGTCTGATGAGTGATGAGTAAAGGGAGACCATGACCTCCTTGATCTAGATGAGAATCCCTTCATGATAAGGTGGGCAATGTAGAAGGTCTTCCTAACTACTTTAGCTACATGGGTGTCGAATGATAGACTACTATCAACCTGGGTCCCCAGGTCCCTGATAACTTCTTCTGTGCTCAGTGGATTGCCACCTATTTGGTAGCTAGGGGTAACCTTGTTTTTCGAAGGGTATGACTATGCATTTTTTGGCATTTAACTTTAGGCCATGGCTCTGGCATCAGTTATCCATTTCTGTGAGACCCTTCTGAAGGATATCTGTGTCAGATGTGTTTTCTACTATGGCCCAGTTTGCAGTCATCTGCAAACTTTGTCAGCCATAACCCTCCTGTGTTTGCTTGTACTGGAAAAGTAGATGCCAAACAAGAGTGGGCCCAGGACTGAGCCCTGTGGGACACCACTTGTGACAGGCTTTGAGTCTGACATGGCGCCAGCAACTCTGACCCTGTGGGTTCTGTCACTCAGCCAGTTTGCAACCCATCTTGTGATGTATGGGTTAACATTTAAGCTGATGAGTTTTTCAATGATACCAGTGGGGTATTGTATCGAAGGCCTCGCCAGATCGAGGTAGGCTGTATGGACTGCCTTTCCTCATCAATGGCTTTGGTGACTGTTTCAAAAAGTCAACCAAGTTTAAAAGGCATGATCTGCCTTTGACAAAGCCAAACTGGGTTGGATCCAAAGTCTGCAAATTCCCTATGTCTTTATTTATGAGGTCCATTATGATCCTCTCCATGGCTTTGCAGATAAGGCTTGTCAAGCTAATGGGCCGGTAATTTCCAGGGTCGGTGGAGGCACCGCCTTTGTGAAGTGGGACCACAGTTGCAGTGCGCCACTCCCTGGGTACGTATCCAGAGGTAAGACTTTGATTAAACAGCTGTCCTAGCTGTGGGTTTAATTCATCATCATTCCAGTCAAGCCCCTCTAGATATTTTAATTTCTCCCACATGAATGCTGAAGTATTCCAGTAAAACTGCAAAGACAGTAGATGCTACCCTATCAATCACCAACTCCACTGACTCCAGGACAGCTGATTAGGCTGAAAAGCTATTAGATGCCTATGCAAACCCCAAAGGCAGATGTTTCCTTCCTGCATAAAAAGCTGCACTGACATGATCCTGTAATGTTGTGATAGAAACTTTAGCTGTACGGCAACCAGCAAGTGGCTGTTGAGCTTCTCCCCACTTACGCAGGGCCTTCCTGAAAAATGGCCTGCATAGGAGAGAGAGTGCACTGTCTGATCAAGGTGCATGGGCCAAAAATGAAGATGTGTGTAGATGGAAGCCCAACCCAAAAGTCATGGCTCCTTCCCTAGCAATGTGGACGCAGTCTATATCCTAAAGCTAACTGCCATTTGCTAATCCAGCCATTCATTGCCATCACCATGGCATCCCACATGACCATCATATTTTTCCTGTGGATGGTGAGTCTGTGCACACTTATAGTGTTTCAAGTGCTATAAAATCCATCTAATCATCCCATAAGATGTACTAGTATCGTTACAACCCTTCCCAGAATACCAGAAAACTGCAATAAATAGAACTTGGTAAATGGTTAATGCACAGCTAGAACTTATAACATCTCAAAGTATGATGAGTCATGAATTACCATGCATCTAGTCTATTTCCACTGTCAATACTGAAGGAAACTGTATAACATCATTCGTACTCTGCATTTGCCTTTTTACTTATTGCATGCTTCTCCAAAGAAGTAGGCCACAATATGCTGCATAGGACACTGAGAACCCCACATCTTCCTACACAGCAGGCCAAGTTAGGACTGCATAAGATACTGAGAACCCCATGTCTTCGTACACAGCAGGCCAAATTAGGACTACATAGGACACTGAAAACCCCACGTCTTCCTACACAGCAGGCCAAGTTAGGACTACATAGGACACTGAAAACCCCATGTCTTCCTACATAGCAGGCCAAGTTAGGACTACATAGGACACTGAGAACCCCACATCTTCCTACACAGCAGGCCATGTTAGGACTACATAGGACACTGAGAACCCCACGTCTTCCTACACAGCAGGCCAAGTTAGGACTACATAGGACACTGAAAACCCCACGTCTTCCTACACAGCAGGCCATGTTAGGACTACATAGGACACTGAAAACCCCACATCTTCCTACACAGCAGGCCATGTTAAGACTACATAGGACACTGAGAACCCCATGTCTTCCTACACAGCAGGCCAAGTTAAGACTACATAGGACACTGAGAACCCCACATCTTCCTACACAGCAGGCCAAGTTAAGACTACATAGGACACTGAGAACCCCATGTCTTCCTACAAGGCAGGCCAAGTTAGGACTACATAGGACACTGAAAACCCCACATCTTCCTGCACAGCAGGCCAAGTTAGGACTACATAGGACACTGAAAACCCCACATCTTCCTACACAGCAGGCCAAGTTAGGACTACATAGGACACTGAAAACCCCACATCTTCCTACACAGCAGGCCAAGTTAGGACTACATAGGACACTGAAAACCCCACATCTTTCTACACAGCAGGCCAAGTTAGGACTACATAGGACACTGAAAACCCCACGTCTTCCTACACAGCAGACCACATTAGGACTACATAGGATACTGAGAACCCACATCTTCCTACACAGCAGGCCACGTTAGGACTACATAGGACACTGAAGACCCCATGTCTTCCTACACAGCAGGCCAAGTTAGGACTACATAGGATACTGAGAACCCCACGTCTTCCTACACAGCAGGCCAAGTTAGGACTACATAGGACACTGAAAACCCCACATCTTCCTACACAGCAGGCCAAGTTAGGACTACATAGGACACTGAAAACCCCACATCTTTCTACACAGCAGGCCAAGTTAGGACTGCATAAGATACTGAGAACCCCATGTCTTCCTACACAGCAGGCCAAGTTAGGACTACATAGGACACTGAAAACCCCACATCTTTCTACACAGCAGGCCAAGTTAGGACTACATAGGACACTGAAAACCCCACATCTTCCTACATAGCAGGCCAAGTTAGGACTACATAGGACACTGAGAACCCCATATCTTCCTACACAGCAGGCCATGTTAGGACTACATAGGACACTGAGAACCCCACGTCCTCCTACACAGCAGGCCAAGTTAGGTCTACATAGGACACTGAAAACCCCATGTCTTCCTACACAACAGGCCATGTTAGGACTACATAGGACCCTGAGAACCCCACATCTTCCTACACAGCAGGCCAAGTTAGGACTACATAGGATACTGAAAACCCCACATCTTCCTGCACAGCAGGCCAAGTTAGGACTACATAGGACACTGAAAACCCCACATCTTCCTGCACAGCAGGCCAAGTTAGGACTACATAGGACACTGAAAACCCCACATCTTCCTACACAGCAGACCACATTAGGACTACATAGGATACTGACAACCCCACGTCTTCCTACACAGCAGGCCATGTAAGGACTACATAGGACACTGACAACCCCATGTCTTCCTACATAGCAGGCCAAGTTAGGACTACATAGGATACTGAGAACCCCACGTCTTCCTGCACAGCAGGCCAAGTTAACACTACATAGGACACTGAAAACCCCACATCTTTCCTACACAGCAGGCCAAGTTAGGACTACATAGGGCACTGAAAACCCCACATCTTTCTACACAGCAGGCCAAGTTAGGACTGCATAAGATACTGAGAACCCCATGTCTTCCTACACAGCAGGCCAAGTTAGGAATACATAGGACACTGAAAACCCCACATCTTTCTACACAGCAGGCCAAGTTAGGACTACATAGGACACTGAAAACCCCACATCTTCCTACATAGCAGGCCAAGTTAGGACTACATAGGACACTGAGAACCCCATATCTTCCTACACAGCAGGCCATGTTAGGACTACATGGGACACTGAGAACCCCACATCCTCCTACACAGCAGGCCAAGTTAGGACTACATAGGACACTGAAAACCCCACATCTTCCTACACAGCAGGCCATGTTAGGACTACATAGGACACTGAAAACCCCACATCTTCCTACATAGCAGGCCAAGTTAGGACTACATAGGATACTGAGAACCCCACTCTTCCTACACAACAGGCCAAGTTAGGACTACATAGGATACTGAGAACCCCACGTCTTCTTGCACAGCAGGCCAAGTTAGGACTACATAGGACACTGAGAACCCCACGTCTTCCTACACAGCAGGCCACATTAGGACTACATAGGACACTGAAAACCCCAAGTCTTCCTACACAGCAGGCCAAGTTAGGACTACATAGGACACTGAAAACCCCACATCTTTCTACACAGCAAAAACAACAAAACCCTGTAGGAAAGAAGAGGCAGCAGTACTAAAAGTCTTCCAGAGCAGATAGTTCAAAATACATCTAGGTATAAATCTTTGCCCTGTGTGCATTGCAAAAGAGACAGTTAGGAAAATGATAGTTTAAAAAACATAATACCTTTAAGTCTTTCTTTTTTTTTCTGGTGGTAAACTTGGCTCTAGATGATTGACACTGTTGAAGTGACATCCTAACCCCGTGTGGAAAAATGGGAAAAAGGGGGTTGTTAGATGAATAGATGGAAGAAGGATAACACTATAAATGCCAACGTCACTGTCAGAAGTCTGCACAAACACTTAGTGTGCCATTTACACTGTGAACATCACTGTCTGAAGTCTATATAAATACACAGCGTATCATTTACACTCAGAACGTCACAGTCTGAAGTCTGTACAAACACTAAGCATGTCATTTACACTGTGAAAGTCACTGTGTGAAGTCTGTACAAACACTAAGCATGCCATTTACACTGTGAATGTCACTGTGTGAAGTCTGTACAAACAGCGTGTCATTTACACTGTGAATGTCACTGTGGGAAGTCTGTAAAACACTAACCGTGTTATTTACACTGTGAATGTCACTATGTGAAGTCTGTACAAACACTAAACGTGTCATTTACACTGTGAATGTCACTGTGTTAAGTCTGTACAAACACTCTGTCATTTACACTGTGAATGTCACTGTGTGAAGTCTGTACAAACAATAAGCATGTCATTTACACTGTGAATGTCACTGTGTGAAGTCTGTACAAACACTGTGTGTGTCATTTACACTGTGAATGTCACTGTGTTAAGTCTGTACAAACACTCTGTCATTTACACTGTGAATGTCACTGTGTGAAGTCTGTGCAAACAATAAGCATGTCATTTACACTGTAAATGTCACTGTGTGCAGTCTGTACAAACACTAAGCATGGCATTTACACTGTGAACATCACTATCAGAAGTCTGTACAAACACTAAGTGTGCCATTTACACTGTGAACATCACTAAACAAAGTCTGTACAAGCACTAAGTGTGTCACTTACACTGTGAAAGTCACTGTTTGAAGTCTGTACAAACACCAAATGTGTCATTTACACTGTGAACATCACTATCAGAAGTCTGCACAAACACTAAGCATGTCATTTATACTGTGAAAATCACTATCAGAAGTCTGCACAAACACTAAGCATGTAATTTACACTATGAACATCACTATCAGAAGTCTGCACAAGCACTAAGCATGTCATT
Organism: Protopterus annectens; assembly: GCF_019279795.1. NCBI lineage: Eukaryota > Metazoa > Chordata > Ceratodontiformes > Protopteridae > Protopterus > Protopterus annectens. The sequence continues at coordinate 29,951,528 of NC_056745.1, forward strand.
TACACTGTGAACATCACTATCAGAAGTCTGTACAAACACTAAGCATGTCATTTACACTGTGAAAGCCGCTGTCTGAAGTCTGTACAAACACTAGGTTTGTCATTTACACTGTGAACATCACTTTCTGAAGTCTGGACAAACACTAAATGTGTTATTTACACTGTGAATGTCACTGTCTGAAATTGTTACAAGCATTAAGCATGTCATTTACGTTGTGAACATCACTAAATTATGTACAAACATTAAGCATATCATTTACACTGTGAACGTCGATGTTTGAAGTCAGTGCAAACACTAAGCACATCATTTACACATGAACTTCACTGTCTGAAGTTTGTACAAACACTGTATCATTTGCATTGTGAATGTCACTGTCTGAAATTGGTACAAACATTAAGCATGTCATTTACACTGTGAAAGTCACTGTTAGAAGTCTGTACAAACACTAAGCATGTCATTTACACTGTGAAAGTCACAGTCTGAAGTCTGTACAAACACTAAGCATGTCATCTACACTGTGAATGTTACTGTCTGATGTCTGTAAAAACACTAACTGTGTCATTTACTCTGTGGACATCACTGTCTGAGGTCTGTACAAACCTTATGTGTGTTATTTACACTGTGAAAGTTACTGTCAGAAGTCTGCACAAAACCTTTGTCTGTCATATACATTGTGAAAATCACTGTCTGAAGTCTGTACAAACACTAAGCATGCCATTTACCTAAATCAACTATTACACCATCAGTAACTATCCCTTAATATTCTGGAAACTCTATTACTCTGATTTAGAGAATTGTTCATTCTAAGTAGCAGTAATTAGAACAATAGCAATACCAAGCCAAAGCCCATTTGAAACTGTATTAAATAACTCTGATTTAGAGAATCTTTCATTCTATGTAGCCATAGATGGGACAATAGTAATACCAAGCCAAAGCCCAGTCGCTATTTTTAAGCCGCTGGCTATTCTTTTTGAAAACATATTACTGAAACCTAAAAACAAAAACTCATAGCTTGCACAGTGCATTGATACAATAGTATCCACTTCTTATAATCTAAAATAAATGAATTAAATCCATCAGGCTGCAGTGAAGTTAAGAAACAGGGTATCTCATTGCTACTGCATGGTGGATTTCCAAAATAAATCACGTACATCCCCATGTATGCACCATTTAAGCCACTACATCACTTCTCCCCAGTGCAGCTTTTGTCATCCTCTCTGAGAATTCCTGCAGAAAATAAACACACAGTCTCTTCATTAAATGACCTGCTGCTCAGTCAGAGAGTCCCCCACCCCACAATTCCAGGAGCTGTCTCATAACTTTCACTGAGTTTCCCCACCCGTAAGTTTAGATGCAAGCTGCTCCCACTTCTGTATGTCTCAGACAGTGTTCACTTAGTTCTCCCTTAAGGAGGCTTCCTCTGGTTGCCGGTCCCTCTTCTGTATCTCTCATACAGTGTTCACTTAGTTCTCCCTTAAGGAGGCTTCCTCTGGTTGCTGCTCCCACTTCTGTATCACTCATACAGTGTTCACTTAGTTCTCCCTTAAGGAGGCTTCCTCTGGTTGCTGCTCCCACTTCTGTATGTCTCAGATAGTGTTCACTTAGTTCTCCCTTAAGGAGGCTTCCTTTGGTTGCTGCTCCCACTTCTGTATGTCTCAGACAGTGTTCACTTAGTTCTCCCTTGAGGAGGCTTCCTCTGGTTGCTGCTCCCACTTCTGTATGTCTCATACAGTGTTCACTTAGATCTCCCTTAAGGAGGCTTCCTCTGGTTGCTGCTCCCACTTCTGTATCTCTCATACAGTGTTCACTTAGATCTCCCTTAAGGAGGCTTCCTCTGGTTGCTGCTCCCACTTCTGTATCTCTCATACAGTATTCACTCATTTCTCCCTTAATGAGACCTCCTCTGATTTCCATCTCCATTCAAAGAGGGGATAATGTTCCATGCCTAGACTAGCAGTGCAAACACTAGACAAGCTACCTCATCCGGAAATGAATACAGCAAACATTTCATGTGAAGGTCTGTTACCTCAGTATGATCCCAAGGCCTGCTGCCATACCAATTTCCAATCTGCCTGAATCCTTGGGCATCAATATCCCTGAATTATCGGACAGCAATATCCCTGAATCCTTGAGCACCAATATTCCCGAATCCTTGGGCACCAATATGGCTGGATCCTTTGAGGAAGTGCTATTATATGGATCAGGTTCATATTCACCTCCTGATTCATCATGAAATGGTGCCTGGTTCACCTACACCAGCATCTTATGGGTCCACAAATTTAAGAAACATATATTCAATGGGTATAACCTGCACCAGGGTACTTCACCTGTAAGTCTACGGACCTGAAGTATATCCTGCCACTATTCTGTGGGCAACATCCACAGGCATCTATGCTACAGAACAAATATTGGTCAACATCTTTATCCCTATGACTTCTTGACATTGGAACTTATAGACCTCAAATGATCTGCAGGACCCACAAAAAAGATATCATTCATCCAATCAAGAGATTAGTCCTTGCTGTCCACCAGTGAAATCACTGGTAGAAACTGACCAACAAAACAATCATAGAACTCTTATTTCTCCGTTACTTCCCATTCCCAGAGACCATGCAGCTGGAAGAGCAGCTAGTGCTCTGAAAGATAGAATTGGAATATCTTTTAATATCAAATATTCCTCATCATTAGGCTAGATCACAACCCATTCACCATATACCCACATAAGGAATACAGTGATGTCACAAAATAAGGGACTGCAGTACCTTTAAAAGTAATTATTCCCTCTTTATTCGGTGAACACAGACAGATTCATCCCAGCAAACTATTTTGGACTTGATTGCTATAAAATGCCAAAATATCTTAACCATTTTGACTCTGTAAATAGACAATCCTGTGCATCTCACACATGTATCCAATAAAGGACAACAACAGAAAAGTAGCATACAGAGAAATGTACTGATTTACTGGTTTCTCAGGACACTTGAGGCCTGCAAAGCCTACAATTTGAGAACTGCAGGCTTTTGTATACCCCATACACCTATCCTAAATAACTGTTCTTGAATGGTCTGTTGGCCTGCAACACCCCTTTAGATTCCACATGTTGGTGGAGTTCCTTGTGCAGCATTATACTGTTATAAAACTATACCACCCCACCAGAAAGTCACCCCAAGACATTTAGGTCAAAGAATATGTAGACTTTACCCTGCCATCTCCTCTACATATCATGGCCTTGGGATGATTTGTTGCCAAAGAATTGAACAGTGTACTTAATCCACCTGAAAGATTCTGCTCTTGTCATATGCAGTCAATCATTATAGTCATGCACAAAACCTACATTTTAATATCTTGAAGGGATTATCATGTATAACCAACTTTCTTCTAAATCCAGGACCACAGACAGCAAAAGGAAGTCTCAAAATTACATACATTAAACAGAACATTGCATGAAGTTGCATTTTATACTCCCTAGAGGCTATTAGCCTCTGTATTTTCATTGGTTCAATGGCTATTAATTACATGTACAGGTGTGACACCCCACCACTGGCAACAGTAATCAAGGAGCCTCAATCCTCACCACTAGCACCAGTGGGGAATGTACATTGGGAGGATGACAAGTATACATGCAGTAAAGTGCAATTTCCATTAAGAGCACACAGAGACCACAGTCAGTCTGGGGCTGGTTTCTCCCTCTTTCTCCAGACCCCAGTAAGACTTCCCACTGGCACAGCTATAGAGATGAGATCTTAGCTGAGTTACCAAGACAAAACCTCCAGCACCCTCTCTGTCGAACCAGTGTTTCATGCCCCTGCCCAAGTAGCTGACACACACACTTTGAGGTTTGAGTTACACACACACACACACACACACACACACACACACACACACACACACGCTACTGCCACCAGTCTCTCCTTATCAGCTACTTTAAGGCCCTTAACAAAGGGTGTCCAATCTTACTGTGTGATGCTACTATTAATCCCAATGGTAGTTTGACCAAGAGCAAGGCTGTTAGTAATGGCCCACAGTGGCCCCAAATAAATATGTAAGTACTCTCAGAAGTTATATACGTCTCACAAGTGTCAGCCACAATGATAGGTTTAAATATATGTAACAATAAAACAAAACAACAAGAAAATACTTGGTAAATCATCACAGTAACATCAGAGTTCAAATCACATGAAATATTTAAAACAACATTGCAGGACAGTCTCAAATAAATAATGAAACATCTAAGCTATACTTCACTAAATTTCTAACTGTGTCTAAGAGAAATTACTATACCCTAATTAACTTACAAAGCCCAGCAAGACAGATGTGGTGAATAGGTTTTCCAACTGATGTTGTCATGTCAAAGACAAATACAGAATGCCCAGTCTCCTTCTCAGAGAGTTCTTAAATTAATATCCCAAATATTACTGCTGGGATACTTGCAGAATGATATCACCTCTTGTCAGGTGACTATCCCAGGCAAAACCATTGATGCAGATATAGCATTTAGCATCTGCCTTTGAAAATACACAGATCTTAGATTTTTTGGCAAATGGTGGAAGTCGTAAAATAAATTACATTGCTTCACATTTAAAGACAATATAAAACACTTCTAGTTCTATACATTATGTCTCCTGTTTCACTGAAACTGAAAGATAACATCTCTTTTTTATGGCCTAGCAATACAGTACTTCAATCTCAACTATTCTTATGAAGTTTTGCAAGTTAATCTCCTGTGTTTCAGTTTCCCCTGTTAAAATATATATATCTAAAGAGTTACAATAGTGCATATACATTTCTGCTTAATACTTAACAAAATATCTCTTCTGTTCCAGCAGTTTGATATACACATAACATACAGTTCTAATATAGTGGTAACACAAGCAATTGCATCATGCTGCTATTCACAAATGACATATAACTATTTACGACATTTAAGATAGCTGGGCTTGCAGTATCTCTTTTTGTGGCAACAGGGACAGAGGTTTTCCTTGTTAAACTCTGGGTTGGATCAGCAGATGAACAGAGAGTCCATCCACCAGCATACAAAAGACCTGTTGCCTGGGATATAGTATAGACAACAAATGTACAAAATCCTAAGTGAACCTAAAAACTAGCAAAGTATCTCACAAGGGCACCTAATAGATCCCCTCATTAAAGATCCTGCTGGAATCCAGGTCCTGCATTGTCATGAGGAACAACATCAACAAACAATATAAGTGGAGAATGATGGCACATCTTACCAGAAATGAACTGATCTGCCCCAGTAACAATAAGATGGATAGCCAGTAGAACCAGAAAGCATAACTTAGAGGCACTCATTATGGTAAACAACTTAAATTTAACATTTGCAATTCAAAAAATTATGTAACTTCACCAGATGATTGTCTCTTGCTGATGTGCCACACTTGGGCTAAAACTACAAAGCCGCATAAAAAAAACAACCTTCCTACCTTCAGCTCATTCATTTATTCTTGGGAGAGTGGAGCAAAGAAATTCCTTGAATGACTTGCTGAGGAAGTAGGGAAGCGATAGGAATCAATGTCGTTGATATAATATTTTGGGCTATGGACAAGGGTGTGAGGAAGTGGGAAAAGGGCCATCAAGAGAAGGTCTGGTTAACTAGGAATGTGAGGCTATTAGTCAGGACAAAAGATGAGACTACAAGACATAGAAAGAAGGAAAGGGACAGTGGAGGAATAACACTACAAAGAAGTTAGCAAAGGGCAACAAAGGTGGTGATCTTAGCAATGCTGAAAGTTACAAGAGATTTGGGAGAACTGTACCGGAGACAAAAGAGATGGATCAGTTCCAATTCTGAAGCATTTAAAATCACCACAAAAATGTATTTTAATATTTTTGAATTCTGTGTAGCAATTATATTTCAGCCCTCATCTTCTAAAAATGCATGATCTTTTTGGGGGCTTTTCTAGAATAAATTAGATTTTGTTTGAGCAAATTTTTAGCTTTACATGTTGTTCAAGACTATAGGATTTTGAAAAAAGATGGGGAAAGTTTGATTTTTTTCTTGAATGATTGTTTTTTGAGTTGGTGTGACCTTATTGTGAGAGTATAATACTAAAGTGGGAGTGAGTGGCCAGGGGTCATTTCTGTCCTGGGAAATGCTCAAGATTGTGTGTGCATGTATGTGTGCGTGTGTGCGTCCGTGTATGTGCATGTGTGTGCATGTGTGTGCATGCATGTGTGTGTGCGTGCATGTGCATATGTACATGTGCGCATGTGCGTGTGTGTGTGTGTGTGTGTGTGTGTGTGTGTGTGTGTGTGTGTGTGCGCTGCTCAAAATCCACAGTTAATGTGTTTATGCATAATAAATAAGCAGATGTGGTTTAGAGATTTTGTAGTTTTGATCAGTTATAGTAGAACTTGTCTGTGCAGACACTAACATTACAGCAAATAATCAGTGAAAGCTAAAGTTACTTCTCTTCTAGCCAAATTGAAATTGAAAACTGAAATCGATGTCATATGTGGACATTATTTTTCTTGATAAATGAATCAGTGTAATGGTGCTAAGCTGTATTACAGAGTTATTCAGCACAATTTGTTTGCATCTAGGTCACAGCACCAGATCAGATTCAGATAATGATGCAGATATAGTCAAAAATATATTGAATGAAGTTAAAAATATTACCACCTACCATAAATTATCGAGTGCATATTATTTTAAATCATTTAGAACATTCTGCTGTAAATAATTGAATATATCCTGCATGAATGATTTAGTAGAACCTACTATGAGTCATTTAGAAATACAGTTCTCTGAACTTGCACATACATGCCCAATTCTTTTCGTGTTTATTACAATAAGTTTGCAAATCACAGTACATACTTCTCCAATGTGACTGGCTATATTATCTTAGCCCCTCGATGTACAATGGAGATGTAGGTATAAGATCATTATTTTCATATTGGTTTCAGTAGCTTACTGGAGAAAGGGTATCCTTCTTCCTCAGTACTTCATAAATAAGTATTAGGCTAACTACTCATGTGGATCATTTTAAGCCTAGCTAATTTCCCTCAAAAGTGTTAATCAAATCTTGCACCTTGTGCCTTCGAGGTAAGCACCGTAACCATTAACAATGGATAGAATTCAATGAAGATAAGAGAGGGGCAAGTAACCCTGCAGAGAGTGTTGACAGATGAGCGATCAGCTGATCCAAATCTCTCTTTAATACAATACCAGCTTTTAAAATCCAGCATTGCATTTGCAATCAAACCTGAGAGCTCTAGCTGCATGTGTGGTCTAAAGCATAGCAACTGCTTGCTACAGATTAAAAGTAAAAAAATAATGTTTTAACTAAAATCCGAGTGCTGTAGTGCTTCATGCAGGCAGGGTATAAACTCTAGTAAGTGTTTATTAGCTACATTGCTATATTTGTAGCAAGAAGTTTGCAACAGTTTGAAAAGATTTTTTAACAAAAACCTAAGCACTGTAGCACTCTGTGCAGGCAGGGTATAAACTGTAGCAACAGTTTGCATGCAGGCAGAGTATAAACTGTAGCAAACATTTTGATGTAGTTTAAAAGAATAAATTATTTTTTTAAATAAAATATGTTGAAGGAGGGTTGGGGTAGGACACAGAAATCCGACCTGAATGACTGGGGCAGGAGGGAGGGGGTATGTGTAAATCTAACTGTAATAAGCCAAACAAAATGCAACAATCTGCTCATCACAGTGTTTTTTTTTTCAGTTAAAGAGCTGAGGGGGTAGGGAGCTGGTTCCAATATTTATTCTTCACGTGAAGAGCTGAGAGGATGGGGTGCTGGTTCATAGTACAGAACCATATACATGGTCGAACCAGGTACATATCTGCTAAGAAAGATGTTCAATACAAACAAAATGTTATTGACTTCAAAAACTGGCTTAATTTCTTGTGTCACTCACAGGGGGTGGGGGTCCAATATATATCAGCCTGGGAGGAAATGGTCAAGTCCAAACTGCTTTTCCATGGATGACCTGCACCTCTTCCCAGGGCTTTAATATATTGGCTAAAACCTTGTCCACCCATATAGTATCTTTTTTTGGCAATACCAGTCTTCAAAAGCTTCCAGCTTAACAAAACAGAATCCACTCCTTACCCTGGAATGTGTCAACACATATGTTGTCATGGAGATGTGGTCCAAGACCATTGAGAGCACCCCATCAGTGCAGGGGTTCAACACCTACCACATGTTCAGCTCTACTGCAATTGACAAAGGCACTAAAGGCAGTTGTGGCTCTATATTCTTAAAACAAAATTACATCTCAAGTCTTGTGAGATAGGATGATGACCTGCAACTCCTCAACATTCAGCTTACCATTAACAAAACCCCTTATCGAATCATAGCTAACTGTAGGGTACTCTCTATACCCCTCTCTTGGTGGATACCGCCAACTTGCATGGTATCCCTCTGCATTAAGCCAAACTTCATTCTCCTAGGGGACTTTAATTACCCTCCATCAACCACAAGACTTATGTATCCTCTAATATGTCTTCCCAGAAATTTCTGGACTTCATACATACAAACTCTCTGGATCAGTTAGTCTGCACCCCAACTAGGGGAGGCAAAATCCTGGACTCGGTCCTCACCAATATGGGACAGCTCTGTACTCATCTCCTATAACTTCATTTCTAGCCAAACTGGGCCATAAATCCATCACATTCACCGTAAAACTGAAGCCAGAAGTATGCTCACATAAATTCTATGCACATGTGAATAGTTGCATAAATACATCTTCCCCCCTCCAAAGTAAATGCAATATCAAATTGAAAAATAAACACCTAAGGTGGAACCCAAATATAAACAGGTTATACAATAATATAAAAATCTCATTGCACACAATTATAAATGTATCTCTCAAAATGTCAAAAACACTCTTGCTAAACTTACCAAGGAACTCTAGTCTGTAATCAAATAAACCAAAGTTAGATATAAGGCAAAAACAGCCATCCAGGGAAAAGACAACTTAAAGACTTTAACTATGCTCAAAATGTCAGAAGCAATGCCCTGCACTGCAGAGAGCTAATAGTAAATGCTATCACATACTCAATCCCTGAAGACATAGCCAATATGTTGCTGTATAAATACTCGGTCCCTGAAGACAAACCAATCTATTAGTGGATAAACACTCAGTCCCTGAAGACATAGCCAATCTATTAGTGGATAAACACTCAGTCCCTGAAGACATAGCCAATCTATTAGTGGATAAATTTACCTGTAACTTCACCCCCATCTCTTCCCGTATTGCTGGATTATATAATTGCATATACACCCCCTCAAATCTCCCAGGAGCAAGTGCTCAAAGCACTTTCCATGGCCAAGAGCACTGCTTCTATGGGGTCAGATAACATACCAGGCTGCTTACTGGCCAGCCTGAAACAGGGCCTGTCAAACCCCCTACAAAGGCCATTCAATATCAGGCTACATTCAGGCTTTGTGCCAGATGAATGGAGGACAGCAACAGTCATCACCTTGCACAAAGTTAGGGTGTCAATGCACCTGGGTAATTATAAACCCATACATCTGTAAAGCTATGAAGAGAATTATTATGGAAATAATAAATAAGGACACAGGAAACATACAAACTCTTGACCCAAGCCAGTTTGGTTTTGTCAAGGGCAGACTATCTCTTTAATCTGTCAACATATTTGAAAATGTTGAAGAAGCAATCGGTGAGGGAAGATCAGTACACATTTATCTTTCTTAGATTTGTCTCCATCTTCCCAACATAATAACGTTGACATTTAAAACCTGGGTGATCTTTAGAGCCCACCCTGACTTGATAGGGATTTTAGGACACAAATTCGATTTTGTGTATAAAATGGGAAGAAACCTGAAGTTCCTTTTTGAGCATTCTCGCCCACTAGTTATGTTAAACCCTAAAGGTACGATAAAGTGTGGGAGCTATCACCAATGTTATTTTATTTTAGAAAGTACCATTTCAGAGTTACCCAATATTCCCTTTATAATCCATCTTAGACATGGTAATTGTTCAACTAAATGTTTGGTATAATTGCAGTTTGCAATAAATGTCAAAGTCATTATGTTGGGAAGACAGAGAGAAATCTAAGAAAGAAAATTTATGAACATCTTTATGCAATTTTGAAAGGTAACATCAACAATGCACTTTATAAGCGCACCTTAAGTTGTACAGGGTGGGGTAAATTCTGTTTTGGTTGTTTGGATATTATACCAAAAGATTATAGAGGAGGCTGGTGGGAGCTACAAATAGAAATACACAAAGTTTCTTGGCAACTAAAATTAAATTCTAACATGCCACCTGGTCTAAATGACCAGATCTCTATAGTTCCAATACTTAAAACTAGAGCACAAGTGTTATAATTTTGTTCATTGCTGTATACCTTTTGTTTTAATATGACACTTTTTAGCAGGTCTAATGTATTTATACCATTGTATCTTTTAGAAAGGTTTTTTTATGTCACATGATTTATGGAGGGTACTTAAGTAAGGTGTTAATTGTTTTCATTTGTTCTGAAGACGTCCTAGTGCCTTAGGGACAAAAGCGCTTAACATTGTGGACTCTATTTGTCAATAAACTGCTGTATTCTTAGCACGGTCTTTTCACTGCTGATTGCCTAATTCCAAGCCTTTTTTGTTTATTTGGTCTTTGTGGAGCTTGGTTGTACCATTTATTCTTTTAATCATAGCAATTACATTAACTGTCTCTGAATCTCTTCCCTCTTCTAAGTATCATACAGGCTACTGAGGGGTGACGTCGGCCTTGTGTACACATACAGGCTACTGAGGGGTGACCTCAGCATTGTGTACACATACAGGCTACTGAGGAGTGACCTCGGCCTTGTGTACACATACAGGCTACTGAGGAGTGACCTCGGCCTTGTGTACACATACAGGCTACTGAGGGGTGACCTCAGCATTGTGTACACATACAGGCTACTGAGGAGTGACCTCGGCCTTGTGTACACATACAGGCTACTGAGGGGTGACCTCAGCCTTGTGTACACATACAGGCTACTGAGGGGTGACCTCAGCCTTGTGTACACATACAGGCTACTGAGGGGTGACCTCAGCCTTGTGTACACATACAGGCTACTGACCTCAGCCTTGTGTACACATACAGGCTACTGAGGGGTGACCTCGGCCTTGTGTACACATACAGGCTACTGAGGGGTGATCTCGGCCTTGTGTACACATACAGGCTACTGAGGAGTGACCTTGGTCTTGTGTACACATACAGGCTACTGAGGAGTGACCTCGGCCTTGTGTACACAAACAGGCTACTGAGGAGTGACCTCGGCCTTGTGTACACATACAGGCTACTGAGGGGTGACCTCGGCCTTGTGTACACATACAGGCTACTGAGGGGTGAAGAGAGGCGTGACCTCAGCCTTGTGTACACATACAGGCTACTGAGGGGTGACCTCAGCCTTGTGTACACATACAGGCTACTGAGGGGTGACCTCGGCCTTGTGTACACATACAGGCTACTGAGGGGTGACCTCGGCCTTGTGTACACATACAGGCTACTGAGGGGTGACCTCGGCCTTGTGTACACATACAGGCTACTGAGGGGTGACCTCGGCCTTGTGTACACATACAGGCTACTGAGGGGTGACCTTGGCCTTGTGTTCACTTACAGGCTACTGACAGGTGACCTCGGCCTTGTGTACACATACAGGCTACTGAGGGGTGAGGTCGGCCTTGTGTGCACATATAGGCTACTGAGGGGTGACCTCTGCCTTGTGTGCACATACAGGCTACTGAGGGGTGACCTCAGACTTGTGTACACATACAGACTACTGAGGGGTGACCTCGGCCTTTTGTACACATACAGGCTACTGAGGGGTGACTTTGGCCTTGTGTACACATACAGGCTACTGAGGGGTGACCTCAGCCTTGTGTACACATACAGACTACTGAGGGATGGCCTCAGCCTTGTGTACACATACAGGCTACTGAGGGGTGACCTCGGCCTTTTGTACACATACAGGCTACTGAGGGGTGACCTCAGCCTTGTGTACACATACAGGCTACTGAGGGGTGACTTTGGCCTTGTGTACACATACAGGCTACTGAGGGGTGACCTCAGCCTTGTGTACACATACAGGCTACTGAGGGGTCACCTCAGCCTTGTGTACACACACAGGCTATTGAGGGGTGACCTTGGCCTTGTGTACAGAGCAGTAAAGGCCCAATGTTATCAGATCTATTGCACATCTGCAAGGCCAATGGTGGCATAAACACCCACTCAGATATCTTAATGTCTTCTACAGCATAAATAGAAGGCATTGGAGGAATAGGTATATATTGTCGACAATTCTGCTTCATTGGATTTGTCTTCCTCTTCACATAAAACAAAGTACTTCCCTTACTGTATTCAAATGTAACCTTCATAAATGAATGGGAAACTGCAATTTTACGCCTGGTTTCGCACCCTTGTCTGTAAGGGATAGGGGTAGCATGTAAATGTTCTGCCTGGCTCTGGATTATTTATACTTAAATTACAAGTGCTACAACATTTCATGGGAATGCAGGGCCAGGCTTCTAAAAATACTCATGGCTCAATGGTAGTAAATACCTAACACCAGACTTTAGGATCCATGCTTAATTACAGCCCACCTTTTCCTTCAACACAAAGTTCATTTCCCACCTTCCAGAAATGTTAAACTGTCAACTAATTAGTTCTGGGGGTACACATGCCCTGGTCATCATTAGGCCCCCACCACTCCAAAGCAAAAACCATAAGGTTGGCTTTTCCTCCTATCCCCAGGTAAAACTCCACTGTGTAGACATTATAGAAATCAGGCCTGAGCAAAACATGGAGATATGTGAAAGCATTTTGTTTCCCAAAGTACACATTACTCTGTTTTAAAATGTTAATGTTGTGCATATTATTACTTCAAAAACTGTCCTTCAGAAAAATTAAACTATCAACAATGTAAGTTTTTAGTCGTGAATATAGGCAGGAATGCTACTGTCCATAACTGATGTAGCTTCATGTAGGCTTTTAACTGTCCATCTCAGAATACATCCTCCCTGCGGTCTCCATGGATCTTCAGTACTATGTTCGTAGTCACTAGCCTGGTTCCATGATATATGTCTGTCCACAGCACTACATGTCTAACTACACCTTACCTGCAGTAAACTTAAGATGTGAAACTAGCATACCACTCAACAGTCCAGAATTTTTCAGAATGTGCAGATTTTTGTCACATATCTTTGGTCTATTCCTCATAATATTTATGGATTTCCAGCAAATCATTGAGAAATGAAGTCACTAAATAATAGCAGACATTTGAGTTTCATACATCATGTCCTTCACAAAATGCAAACTAATGCAGAGCATGTTATTCTAGAAACTTTCTAAGTGTATAAGTGCAATATTTAAAATCCTTCCCTGATTTTGCACCTTTGTACCCCCTCCAATATTTTTGGCTTTGTCCAAATTCCTTGCGCTAAGAGGTTAAGAGTTATTGCAATTGGCAACAATTACACAAATCCCATAAAGGATAAGGAGACCTATCTTCATCCGCTTGGAACAGAAGGTCATCCTGTGCAAACAGCTTAAAACATGTGGACACTGAGGCAACCAGCCATAAAGATACTGCTGCTAATTCCAGCTAGCAGTTTCTAGTCAGTATCCTCCTTATCCATTCATGGATCATGTAGCCAATCTTCATCTAAGAGTCACAGACACAACTGAGTCCACAGACAGCACTAACATACTGAGTCACAGACACAACTGAGTCCACAGACAGCACTAACATTCTGAGTCACAGACACAACTGAGTCCACAGACAGCACTAACATTCTGAGTCACAGACACAACTGAGTCCACAGACAGCACTAACATTCTGAGTCACAGACACAACTGAGTCCACAGACAGCACTAACATTCTGAGTCACAGACACAACTGAGTCCACAGACAGCACTAACATACTTTTAAACCAACTACAGACCACAGAACCTAATGCATTTACAATCAATGTCTTTGTAACTCAATCAAATGGTCATTCGGCCACATTACGTAATCACTTTAATATACACACCATGCACCTGGCTACTTGCTAAACAGGAAGTTTTCCTCTTCCAAAGTATTTTTTTCTGTCAGTATGAAACTCTTGACATCATCAAATTGATGAAACACAAAGATGGTACTGTGAGGGCAGCATCCTCAGTACTCATATTGTGATCAAAGACTGGGCAACCTAGAGGCTTTTGTGAACTTGATGAACTTAGATATATATATATATATATATATATATATATATATATATATATATATATATATATATATATATATATATATATATATATATATAAACACTAAATCATGATTCACAGAACATCACAAAGTCCACAAATTCCAGGACTCAAGGCCTTTTATTATTTCTAGTCATGTGGATTAGGCAGGGGCATATGTATCCATGTATGTCAGGAATACACATTAACTTAGGGACTTGGATACTCAAGCAATGGTAAAAAATATAAGTATTAGAGTACTAGTAACACCAAATATTTTTTCACACCTTTGTCCCTGGAGTTTGTAGATCACCAGCCCCCTCCTGCTCACTCAAACCATTTTCTTCCCAGTACTGGGGCATGAAGTGATCAGGGAGCCTTTCATTCATACAGGCACTGAAGGTGATTCAAGTTTTTTTTTGCAGCTTTTCCTGTATGGTCCTAGCTGTACATGCTCCACAAGGTGGTCGTCAAAAGCATGTAATAGGCTATCCATTCCTTCTGCCAAGAACCTGCTCATCTCCCCACACAGCATGTGCTGTGGAGTTCCTCAATCTCCCCCAGGGAACTCGCACTGGCCAGTGTCCACCTGAGTATGTAAAATCCCCTCAACCTAGAACAGGTAATTGGGTCATGCCCATTCATTCCTCCTGTCACTGCCTGGTCCTCTATTGCAGAAGATGATAATCAAGGCCCAAGTGCCTGTGACACAGTCAGGGGTCCACCCATTTCTGCCACAGAACCAGCTGCTGTAAATACAATATTCTGGAGTGCCAGGAGGTTTGTATTTATGAAGTCTAGCAGTCTTATAATGAACACATTTGTGTATGTATAACTCTCCCAAAAGATAGTGGGATAATTGAAGTCTTATAGGAGAATGGTGTTTGGCTTAATATATAGGATCTCATATTGGGCCATGGGGGACATAGAAGGAGTCCTGTAATTAGCTATGATGTCATATGGCGTTTTGTCTATTGTAAGCTGGATATGAAGGAGTTCCACGTTGTTCTCTTGTCTAAAGAGTCTGGAGGTGAGATTTTTTTAAGAGTAAGTACAGACCTCCAGCTTTAGTAACTACTTCTAATGTGATAGGTCTGTATGAGTGATAGGCATTCAAGCCCTCCACTAATAGAGTCTTGTCAGTGGTCTTGAACTGGGTCTTTGTGGCAATGCATATATGTACATATTCCAGGGTAAGTAGTGCTTGTGGGGTTGATTCTGTTTAGAAATGCTGGATATTTTAAAAGGCTGATTTTGCATAAAAAAGGATATGGGTGTGGACAAGGTTTAAGCCATTATATGAAATATTTGGGGGGAGAGGTGCAGACCATTCCAGGCAAAGCAGTTTGGACTGTCTACCATTTCTTCCCAGACTGATATATACTATACCCCCTTAGAAACCATAATCTAAGCCAATTGTTGAGGTCAATTTTTTTGATTGTATTGTTGCATCTTTCTTTGTGATGGTATGATGGTGCTCAAGGCTAGGTACATACCTGTGTCAGACACATATTCAGAGAACTCTGTCATGTCTCTCTTCATTTAGTCAAAGGACATTTGTCTGAAGCCATTTACACCCACGTGTACCATGACTCTGCCATATGTCATATGGACAGATCCCATAAAGTAAGAGTAGTGGGATCTATGTCCGAATCCAGACCAGTAACGAGAGGTGTGCCTCAGGGCTCTGTCCTGGGGCCCCTCCTGCTTGGCATATACTTTTCAGAAGTACAGGCAAGCATGGCAGGGCTGTGGCTGACTAAGTTTGCAGACGACTGCAAACTGGGTGCTATAATAGAGTCTCCGGCCGACATGGAGATCCTCCAGAAGGGCCTAAATGAGACTGATGCATGGTGTCAAAGCCATGGTCTCAAGCTAAATGCAAAAAAATGCACAGTAATCCCCTTTGGAAAAAACAGAGTACCCGCAAACTACAACATAGGAGGTAATCCCCTGAAATCTGAAGAAGAAATAAGGGATCTAGGGACCCAAGTAGATAGTCAGCTTTCCTTTGATAACCATGTTGCCAAAGTGGTTAGAAAATCCTTCTATGTGACCCATCTGATCATGAAAGGGTTTGCATCAAGATATAAGGATGTAATGGTGCCCCTCTACTCTTCCCTCATCAGACCCATTATTGAGTACAATGCACCAATTGGAATGTACCTGGCTAGACATCTCCAGCAGCTGGAGAGACCACAGAGGTACCTAACCAAGAGGATTACTGGCCTCAGACAGTTGCCCTACGCAGCATGATTGAAAAAGCTAAAACTGTTCCCTGTTGCATACCACCTTCTCAGAGGCTATCTCTGTCTAACGTACAGAGCCATGTCCAACCCAGAATTGTTGAACATGCTCCATCTTAGCAAAACCAAATCTACTCGAGCTACACGCTCTAGGGATATAAACCTCAACACAACAATGAATAGAACATGCTGGAGGGATAGATTCCCTTTGCAGAGACTTCCCTTACTATGGAACAGGGTCCCAATCTACATAAGACAGAGCCCCTCACTATCACTCTTCAAGAGGAACCTTGATGAGTGGATGGGTAACAGAAAGTTCACACTGGGGATCACACCAACAGCACTACTAGATAGGGGCCAAGGGTACTAGCTGCTAGTACAAGGGTCTAGGGAACTACTAAAGGGGAGGTGAATACCGCACAATGTGGCTGGGCTAATATATGCCTTCGGGCAGATAGCCCAGTACCAACCTATGAACCTATGAACCTATGTGTACTTGTAATGTAAGGATTTGACTGCTTGTGTGACAAGATGAATCTTGGTGCGTAATCAGCAACTGACTGAAACCCCCTCTTTGTACAGCTTAATGAGTGTGAATCAGTTTGTCTGACAACAAAGTCACCTTTGATGAGGCTATTAATATGTTTGGCCTTAGTGGCTTTTGGACTGAGCCTGTGTGACTCATAGAGGGTGCTGCCTGTGTTGTGGTTCGTGAGGTTGCTGATGGTACTTGTTTCTTGAGTTACATTTAGGAGTCCTCTGTGGTTTTGAGAGGTTACTTCTAACATCCTTGGCATATGTACATCTATGCATTTGGTATGAGGTGTTTGAAACTGGTTGAGTGTGGTGCTGTTACCTTGTTACTTGTAGTGACTTTGTGTGAGAGCTTGCCTCCAAAAACATTCTATGCCTACACCTTTTACATGCTGTGCCAGACTATGTAAGTAGTAGGTGGTTGTCGATGAACATGGGACAGACTACGGACAGCTTCTTTCCATTTACTTGGGTCAGTATCCTCCCTAAGGATTCCGTTAGTTATTTAATTAAATCAGTCAGCTAGATGGTTGACATCTGCTTTTAAAAAGAAACAGCTGCTGTCTGGCCTAGTTGTGGATGTTGTTTTTAGTCTTATGAGCATTTTTCTTAATTTAGTTATATATAGAATATGTAGAATTGGAAAACCCAAGTAGACCAAACTCATTTTCACTGGTGGCTCAGACAGAAAAGCCCCAACAGTGGTAATATTAGTCGTGCAGTTATTGGAAAGCAATACTAGACAGATATTGTAACATTCAACATGCAGAATGCAGCATTTATGTATGGTTATAGGAAAGGGCCCATATCAATAAACACAGCATTTACATATGGCTATCTGATTACAATACTTACATGCAGTTATCAGATAGAAATATTTGCATTATACATGCTTTGGTTTAAAAAGACAGTTTATGTAGGCTTCTTCAGATGACAATTCCTACAAACGTCTAGTAGAAATTGGGGAGAAACCATTGCATTGAAGTTAATTAGGAAGGATTATTGATGGTTGCTACAGCATTAGACATAACATTCTTGAAGAGTTATTCATAGGTTCATAAGTAAGTACTAGGCTAGCTGCCCTTTCTGGCCTTTTTAAGCCTAGCCAATTTCACTTTTTGTGCTTGAATTAACAACCCATTTAGTTAGAGATGGGCCTTACACATCCCATGGTCAATAATTATATATTACCTTTAATAAGAATAACTGGGATCATACAATAGGTAATTTCAGGGGCACTGCATGGGATAAAACATTTAAAAGCTCCTTCTGTTCATTAATAGTACAGGGGCAGCCCTGGGGTAAATTGTCTGTTTTCCGATCCATAGATCCGAGTTGCACTTGAATATGAAAAGGGATGAATGTTGTTTTATGTGGATGGGGAGTCTGTTTCAGAGCAGTGGCATCCCCTGAGAAATATACCCCCTCCTCCAAACCCCTCTGCTGATGTTGCAGAACAGGTTTAGATACCCAGACTGAGTACTTATTTTTGATGCCATCTGACTTGCTCATATGCCCTAAATCATCAGTTTGGGGTCAGAGGATGCCATTGTATGCCACACAAAGGTCACCTTTTAGCAGACTGTAGGATACTGAGTATAGTGACAGAGATTTGAGTCAGTCCAAATATGACATATTGTTCAGTCCGTGTATCCTTTTAGTAAGCTTTGTCTGAGGGCATTCCAGTTGTTGCAAGTGTCTGGACCAACACATGCCAAAGGGGGCATTATATTCAATGACTGGTCTAATGACAGCACAGTAAAGGGGGACAATGACACCCCTAGATCTAAACACAAGCCCTTTGTTTATAAGCTGTGCAATACAGAAAGACTTTTGTACAATAATGGAGACATGTTGGTGAAAAGTTAGGTCACTGTCCACATATGTTCTCAAATACTTAACAACTGGGTGAACTCTTAGTAGCATAATGCCATTGTGATAGTTCCCTGGGGCAGATACTTCCCAAAGGACACAATAATGCATTTTTTGGCATTTAGTTTCAGTCCATGATTTTTGGTACCAGTTATTTATTTGGGACACACCTTCCTGCAGGATGGCTAAGTCATTTGGGGATTCAATGACTGCTCCTGACATGCAATCATCTGCAAACTTAGTCAGCCAGAGCCTTTGGCATTTGCCTTTACTTCAGAAAAATTGATGCCAAACACACAAGATCCCAGCACATAATGCTGGGGGACTCTACGAACCAAAAATGGACTTCACAAACTTTTAAAGCACAAAAAGTTGAAGCACAGAGCCAATACTGCCACAAAAGACTTATTTATTTAAGCGCTTTCGGAAAGATAAATATCCTTCCTTCCTCAGAAACTAAAACAATTAAAACAGGACTACCATCATTTAAAAACTTTTTCAAAAGTCATGTGATGTGTTAATATAATCAAAGGACTAATGATTCAATTATTCTAACCAAGTTCTAACAAGTCAAAATTAAAGTGACATGTCAAACTTTGTATATACAATAACACAGGCTGAATATTTCTTATATAAACTGTATTAAAAAGTATATTTATAACATATATTTAATATATTTAAAAAAACATACTTATTTAGCTTAAACAGTTCGGCAACAGCTATAAAATTAAAAATAAAAATAAAAATAAAGATAAATAATGAAACCAGCGTACACTCTACCTAACCTACACACTGACACATACTATTGTTAATTCCTATACATATATTTTTCCTATAGGTATAAACGAATCTGGGGGACTCTACTCATAACTGGTCTCTTTATGGAGGTAACTTGCCTTATTTTGATTGTCTGTGTCCTATCTGTGAGCCAGATGGCAATACAATGGGTGACACGGGGGTTTATCCCCAGTTTATTTAGCTTTTCTACTATTCCTGAGTCAGGAATTGTATGAAACGTTTTGGCCAGGTTGAGGTATGTGGTGTGTACCATTTTCTTTCACCCATTGTTTTGGTAACCTTTTCAAAAAATCAACCCTGTTGAGTAAGCATGACCTGCCCTTGCCATATCCAAACTGATAAGGGTCCAGTGTTTGGAGGTTCCATGCATCTTAACTGACTAGTTCCATGATAAGTCTTTCTATGGCTTTGAATATGAGGCTGGTCATATGAGGATCTGTAATTGCCTGGGTTGGTGGAAGATCCTCCCTTACGTAGGGGAATGACTGCAGCTTCTACAGGTCATTTACTGTGGTTATACCTAATTTTGTATTTATGGGAGGGGTGTTTTTAGTCCCAGTGTGCATTTATTTTTGGATGTCTTTTTAGAATTCCCTAGCTGAGAAGTGTTGCCATTACTCTTTCTACAAATATGACTCTCTGATAAAATATACTGAAATTTAAAAATAATAATATATTCTAGTTCACATGAATGAACAGTACAGCTTGCTTTTCATCTTCTGTTTCTCTATCATGTGGTCTGTTCCTCAGTGCTGTAGTAATATACCCCTTATTACACCTATAGAATATCACTGTACAGTCACATGTCATGGTTCACCTTGTGTTTCTCAATCATGTGGTCTGTTCCATAGTGCTGTAGTAATATATCCCTTATTACACCTATAGAATATCCCTGTACAGTCAGATGTCATGGTTCACCTTGTGTTTCTCAATCTTGTGGTCTGTTCCTCAGTGCTGTAGTAATATACCCCTTATTACACCTATAGAATATCACTGTACAGTCACATGTCATGGTTCACCTTGTGTTTCTCAACCATGTGGTCTGTTCCATAGTGCTGTAGTAATATATCCCTTATTACACCTATAGAATATCCCTGTACAGTCAGATGTCATGGTTCATCTTGTGTTCTCAATCATGTGATCTGTTCCTCAGTGCTGTAGTAATATATCCCTTATTACACCTATAGAATATCACTGTACACACATATGTCATGGCACAGAAGCCATGGAAATGGTAGAATTTAATGAGAGTCACAGTGAGATTTTGTGACAATATTGAGCTATAGTACACCTGTCATCTCATCAACCACTGCCAGTGTTCATGTATTTTCTTTCCCTTTCATGCACATTACTATAGAATTGTTTATTTTCTTCTTTTCAGAACATGTGTATATTGTTGAAAACGTAGCAGATGATGACTCTGACAGTCTCTGGTCAACGGCTTCCACGTTCATCATCCTTTTCTTAATCAGTCTCCTGTACAGTGCAGGTGTCACTGTGTTTAAGGTACAGTCTTTACAACAGTTAATAGTATCACATCATCTGCAGTTTATACAAAATAATTTATTCAGAATGGTATACGGTAACAGAAGATAGGGCTGGAGTCCAACAGGAAGGGAAATAGCAACTGTCTTATTGACATGTTTTGACAGGTAGTAAGGAATAAGTTGGGATGTCCAGAGAGGACACTGCAGCAAATGACTGTGTCTAGGAAACATTTAGTGTGCATACCATTTGTTGGTATATAGACACACACACACACACACACACACACACACACACACACACATATATATATATATATATATATATATATATCAATCACATGTATATAGAGAGCGAGATCACTACAAGTCTCAAAGCGAGAGAATAGTACAAACCAATGCAGAAGGTGTAGCATTAGAAAACAAATTCCAGAAACAAAGAATCATTGTTTCACCAACATAAAGCTCATACCTTGAACACTGCATTCAGCTCTAAAGGCCATAAAAGGAAATAAATATCCTTCTAGAAAGAATTCAGAGAAATCCAATAGAACAATCCATTGGAAGGAGGGAAGGAATAAGACCTGAGGTTAGGGAAGTTAGAGCACTTTCCAGGTGTGACCAGATGCCACAAGAGGGCAGAACATCAGTGCACAACATCCTGTTAGGAACATGTGATGGTTTCATGCTGCACAGGAAAGACATATAGGGAAGGAGAGCAAGAAGCAGAGGATTGTAAGTAATAAATACTCCCTGGATCTCCAAAAGTCCTTTATTCACAATGAAGATTGTAGTAATAAGTACTCACTGGATCTCCAATAGTCCTTTATTCACAATGAAGATTGTAGTAATAAGTACTCCCTGGATCTCCAATAGTCCTTTATTTACAATGAAGATTGTAGTAATAAGTATTCCCTGGATCTCCAATAGTCCTTTATTCACAAAGAAGATTGTAAGTGATAAGTACTCCCTGGATCTCCAATAGTCCTTTATTCACAATGAAGATTGTAAGTAATAAGTACTCCCTGGATCTCCAATAGTCCTTTATTCACAATGAAGATTGTAGTAATAAGTACTCCCTGGATCTCAAATAGTCCTTTATTCACAAAGAAGATTGTAGTAATAAGTGCTCCCTGGATCTCCAATAGTCCTTAATTCACAGTGAAGATTGTAGTAATAAGTGCTCTCTGGATCTCCAGTAGTCCTTTATTCACAATGAAGATTGTAGTACTAAGTACTCCCTGGATCTCCAATAGTCCTTTATTCACAAAGAAGATTGTAAGTAATAAGTACTCCATGGATCTCCAATCATCCTTTATTCACAATGAAGATTGTAGTAATAAGTACTCCCTGGATCTCCAATAGTCCTTTATTCACAATGAAGATTGTAGTAATAAGTACTCCCTGGATCTCCAATAGTCCTTTATTCATAATGAAGATTGTAGTAATAAGTACTCCCTGGATCTCCAATAGTCCTTTATTCACAAAGAAGATTGTAAGTAATAAGTACTCCATGGATCTCCAATCATCCTTTATTCACAATGAAGATTGTAGTAATAAGTACTCCCTGGATCTCCAATAGTCCTTTATTCACAAAGAAGATTGTAAGTAATAAGTACTCCCTGGATCTCCAATAGTCATTTATTCCAAATGAAGATTGTAAGTAATAAGTACTCCCTGGATCTCCAATAGTCCTTTATTCACAAAGAAGATTGTAAGTAATAAGTACTGCCTAGATATCCAATAGTCCTTTATTCACAAAGAAGATTGTAAGTAAAAAGTACTCCCTGGATCTCCAATAGTCCTTTATTCACAATGAAGATTGTAAATCCTTGGGATGGACTATGAGAATGGGTGGTAGACTGAGAGTTCACATAGGCAAAAGTCATAGGTGAAAACATGGTAAGTGGAAGGTAGGCCAGATGGGCAGGTAGAATTTTAAAGGTAATAAAGGGCAAATTAGGCTGATTTATTGTCGCTTGTTTCCTATCAAGCAAATACGGTGTGGTAGTAATATAATATAATACAATATATACATATGTGCAAGCATGTATGTGGGTGTGTGTGTGTATGTATATATATATATATATATATATATATATATATATATATATATATAGTTCCCTATCAGAAGCCTGAAACACTATAAGCCTGAAAATCAAAATCCTGAAACCAAAAGCCTGAACATTCAGAATCCTGAAAACTCAAAATCCTGAAAACTCAAAATCCTGAAAGCCCAAAATCCTGAAACTCAAAATCCTGAAAACACAAAATAGACATACTGATGTCATTGTGGCTTTGCTATTGTTAGCCCTGTGGTGTTAGGTCATGTGTTGGGTTCAGGTAAGTGTGCGGTTGGTTTTATGTTAGGGTTAGGGGAAGTTTAAGTGAGTTAGGGTTAGGGCGCAGGTTAGGCATGTATGCAATAGTGACAGAAATTAGGGTTAGCGGCTGTTTAAGTGAGTTAGGGTTAGGGCACGGGTCAGGTGAGTGTGCGATAGTGACGGACCTTAGGGTTAGGGTTAGGGTCAAGCTCAGTTGGTAGATATTAGTGTCTTTGTATTGGCATATTAGCATTATTTGTGTTTTCAGGATTTTGAGTTTCAGGATTTTGGGCTTTCAGGATTTTGAGTTTTCAGGATTTTGAGTTTTCAGTATTCTGAATTTTCAGGCTTTTGGTTTCAGGATTTTGATTTTCAGGCTTATAGTGTTTCAGGCTTCTGATAGGGAACCATATATATATATATATATATATATATATATATGTATTATATATATCTATATATCTATATATATATATATATATATATATATATATATATATATATATATATATATATATATATATATATATATATATATATATATATATATATATATATATATATGCATACGGGTCTACTTTGAAACACCAAATTATCATAACATTGAACCACAAAACACAGAGGGCCAGATTCAGGAAGCCTCCGTGTAAGAGTTATAACTCTTACACGGAGGCTGCAGTGAAACTGTGTGATGTCAGCATGTCATGCATATGCATGAGGTGCATGAGGCATGCTGAATCACACTAGTAACTCTTACACGGTCCGTGTAAGAGAGTAGGGGGCGTGTCTGTAGGCTAAGCATTGCAAGCGGACACGCCCCCGGAAGACTAGAATGGCTGAAAGTAAACAGCCACGAGAGGCCATGGAAATGTGAATAAACACACTACACAACACATGCCCCGATAGACCATCAGTGTATAAAGTGAAGAGATGTTATAAAATTAAATTAAAACCTTTTTTTTTTTTTAAACCCCGTAAATGTTTGCTACTGTGTGCGCGGGTGTGCTACTAGTGCAATCACAGTTAGCAGTCAGTGGAAAAGGATATAAGAACTAAATATGCAAAGTAAACCAAGAAGTAATAGCTTAGCGGTAGAGTTACTGGCCTAAGAGTAGGCAGGCAGGGTTCGAGCCCCCACAACAACCTTTTTTTTTTTTTTTTGGTAAATAAGCACTAAAAAGCCCCCTGACAGTATTGTACAAATGTAAATGTATTCCCTTTTGTAAAATGGAATGAAATGGAGCATATATTTTGAAGTAACACAATAATAAAAATAGTCAGAAATGTACTGATAGCTAAGCTGCTGTGAGATAGACTGCCCGTAGCTGAGTACTGTTTAACAAGCTGCAAACTGCATGCCCGTTGCTAAGCACCGGTTTAATAGGCTGAAACTGTTTGCAACTAGCTGTGCTTAGCTGAACATGTGTGTCACTAGCCAATTAAGGATAGTGATGTATTTGTAACAGGTGTAGCTTGACAGTCAAATAAAATCTATTTTGAAACATCTGCCTCAACTTAATTGTGTACCTATTACAAATGTAAATCAATGTGTAACATATGAATGTGTCATCACTTTCTATCTCCGCCCAACCCTATAATTCCATATAACAACACCCACTAAATAATGGTATGTGAACATTTCATTAATCATGGACATTTGTCCGGTTCAAAAATATATGCATGTCTGTTCGTGCATGTGCCCTGTTCATACCTGCAAATCTGATGGCCTGTCGCCATTAATCAACCCTGCATGTTGTTTGACTGTGTATTTCTGTTCAAATAATGCATGTGATATTGATATGCCCCTTGTTCAATGGTGTTAATATCTGGGTGTTTGTTTGATGGGAATACCAATGCATGCTGTTACAACTAATCTGAATGGAATAAAATGCCACTAACCCAAACTAACATAACTACTCACAAACCTAGAACGCTTGGGAAGGCAGGTCCCAGCGGACCCACCTCTCCCACCTCAGCTGGTGACTGCACCTGGCACTAGTGCCCAGGCGGACCCCCTCAAGTGGCCCTGTGCCACCTTCGGGTGGAAGCGCTGCAGGGATGGGGCCCGTCCCCTCTGCAAGTGTGGCGGAGGGGTTCATCCACTCACCCTCCGCGGTGTCCGGTCTGTGGTGTGAAGGGAGATCCAAGACACTGTTCTTGGGCCCCTACGCCAGGTTGAGGCTCGTGTGGCACAGATAACGGCCCGGCCATTGCCCGCCTACACAGCCACCAGCACAGCCCTGTCCTGGGCTGTGAAGGAACAGTGGCAACTGCCTATGGGTGGGGATATCAGTTCCACTGTTGCCATCTGTGGGCTCATGCATCTTGGAAATCCCAACCTCCATCTCATCCCCGTCAATTGTGTAACCCCCAAGTGTGTCATACACCGCCCCTGTATGCGTCTTGTCTGTCTTGTCTGTTAA
Organism: Protopterus annectens; assembly: GCF_019279795.1. Taxonomy (NCBI): domain Eukaryota; kingdom Metazoa; phylum Chordata; order Ceratodontiformes; family Protopteridae; genus Protopterus; species Protopterus annectens. The sequence continues at coordinate 29,977,420 of NC_056745.1, forward strand.
CCTACCCAACCTACCTCCCCAGCTATACCGACTTCCTTCACCTGACATACCACTCTCACCTGAAAAAAAAAGGGCACTCTGTACCCACAAAAAAATTACGCCCCATACATAGCTGTCCATGTCGCACACATGTCTGCTTGACATTGAAACAGTTAATTACAATTGGCTCTACAACAAATATTAATGTTGTCCTGACACCTCTCTCAGGGGTGAAAGGTTTCCAGTTTCTCACCAAAATACATGGAAATGCACAGCTGTTGCTGCCAAAGACATGGGCATCTATGGGCCTTACCTACATCCCTCCTGCAAATCCCACGCTTGTTTCCCTACTGTCTTACCCTCTTTGTGACCCCTTTTTCACCACTTTCCTGTCACCCCTTTTTCTTTTCTTTCAAAGAAATTAGCGGTGTGCTTGTGTGTCGGAGCTCACCGCCAGTGCATCGTGAGCTCAGCAAAGCAGACCTGGTTTTAAATGCTTAAAAGTGCCTTTATGGCACTTTGATTGACAGGTCCTGTACTCAGTTTGAAAGTTTGCTAAGAAAAATAAATTCCCACTGTCAGTCTTGAACCCAGGACCTTGGTAACATTAGTCTGTATGATCTACCACTAAGCCATGCCTGCTTTACAAGAGCACAGTGCTAAAATAAATATAACATGTAATAGTAGGAATCAGTATAAAGGCAATATAGGAGATGTACTATCCAAAGCATGTCAGGTAGAGTTTTAATGGCCAAATTACTGGATTCCCATACTAGTTCAGTGTGAACAGAAACAGCCCTGCTACCTGTTAGCTTGTACATAGTAACGTAAGGTAATGTACATATGTGAAGGTATGTTTATCTACACATACATATATATAAATATGTATTAATACATATGAAATATAGTTGTAGGTCTCAGTAGCCATACACACTCACTACAGGAAACAGTGAAGATATATGTAGCAACCAGAATCTGCAACACAGCCTGGCTCCTGTGAGACCTACTAAGCCCTTTAACTGCTTAAAGGTGCCTCCAGCACTTTGATTGATAGGCCCTATACTCAACTCAAAAGCAGAATATGAGCATACTAGTAGGCCCTACCACAAGACCATTGTAACACTAGTCTGTATAACCTACCAGTAAGCCATGACTCTCATACAGGAATATAGTGCTAAATACGTGGAACATGTAATAGTAGGAATGAAGATAAAGGCAATATAGTATGTCTACTACCCAAAGCATGTCATGCAGACTTTTATAGTCCCAATTACTGGGTTCCCATACTAGTGTAGTGTTAACAGAAACAGCCCTGCTAATTGTTAGCTTGTACCCAATAATGTCAGCTAATGGACATATATGAAAGTATGTATATGTACACAGATATATATATATATTTATATAGCAATACATATGACATATAGTTGTAGGTGTCAGTATGCATACACACTCACTACAGGGAACAGGCAAGATAAATGCAGCAACCTGAATCTAAAACACAGCATGAAGCATGGGAGATGTACTAACCTTCACACTCACAAAACACTGTCAACAGCATACCAGCATGGTCCACGCCCTACAATCTGAAAGGGCAACGCCTATCTCACATACCCTTTTATAGCAGTGTCCTGAAATCACAGTGAGACATGCAATCAGTACACACCCAGCTGCATGCAATTAGCAAATGCTGCCTTACAATTGGTGCAGAGGCCATCACATGGACCTATGCAGATACCTACAAAAGCATTGAGTTCCCACACTACACTCACGCAATACATTCATTGCACAAACACTTTGGATAAAGATAGAGAGAGAGAGACAGAGAAAACAACCAAACAACCAAACAAATATTAGGACTGCCAGCAGCAAAATCAGCAGCAAGCAGCAAGGAGCAAGCAGCAAGCAGCACCACTGGCACAGCAACAGCTGCCACAAACACAGGTAATGCAAAGTAGCAGGTTAATCCTGTGTATACTGTGACACCTCTAAATGTATCATAGTTCACTATCTATAGGTATGTCCATGAGATAGGTTGTGTGTAGATAGTCATGAAATATAAACATATGTAATATTGTTGTACATGTGGGCCATAACTAACACTTCCATAGCTTAGAACACAAGGCCAGCTGTGCATATGATGCAGTAGTTCCCAGGGTCAGTAGAGGTTCCTCCTCATTGGTGTGGGACCACTGTGTATGTATGGCACTGTTCAGGTACATATCCTGTAGTATGGCCAGGGATTAATATCAGTCTGTCATGTGGTGCTATGTCCTCCAGGGGTGAATGTAGCACACATCCAGGGATACCATTTCGTAACAGTGATGATATGTGTTCTGCAATGATGAGGGTGGCTCTCACCTGGACATGTGAGAGGATAGGGAGGTTACAGTCATCTGGGATAACTAATAACACGTGTGTAGGACAATGGGGGGGGGGTACCTGCACCTAAACTGTCTGCAACAATGTTGCCAATATCTGTGCATTTGGTGAATGTGAAGCATCCTAACACTGCAGACAACAGATGCCTTACTATACTGAGTACTGGCAGTTAGTTGTCTGTTGTCATGTTGTCTGTATAGAATAAAAGAATTGTTTGATTATCCTACTCCGTTTTGTGGACATTACTTGAAGAAGTGTTACCTTACATGTGTTATCAGTACCACCACCTTCTGTTTTGTAGTTTTGTTTGTATAGGGTGCTATCAGCATCACTGCTTGTTAAGGGTAATGACCACCCTGCAGTGCATAGCCCCATGTGGCAAAAGCCACATCCCACCCCATCATTGTGCAGACACACTAACCCCACCAACAGTAAAACACATACTTTCCATTTGCAAGATTCAAACCCATACCTAACTGTGCAATGACAGTAGAAACAGACACATTAGCAGAGTGTGCTATTTGCAGTAGTTGGAGAAATCTTTACTAATGCTGTACTTAGAGGGTGCTGACATCATCTGTGTGTAGGAGGAGGGATGTGCACCCTGTAGTGTGTTCTCCCAGTTGGCAAAAGGCAATTAACCCTCCCAGCATAGTGCACACACATTAACCACACTCATACATTCCCTTTGCAGGATTCAAACCCCTACCTAACTACGTTATGACACTGAAGAAAGATGCATTAGCAGAGCGCGCTATGCAAATTACTGGAGGACTTTACTACAGGTGATATAGTTATACAGTCCTGACATCATCACTGTTTCAAAAGGGGGATCTGCATCCTGTACGATACTGTCACAGTTGCTAATAGGGACATTTCCCACACACACACACATCGATGTGTTGGAGGTTTGCATATGTGGGGATCCAGAACTCCAGTCTGATTAGTATATTGTTTGATTGCAACAATGAGGGATATACTCCCAGTGGTGAGCAGTTTGTACTCATGTTTGTAAAGATCAGCTCTAGTATATCTGCCCCTCTTGTGGGAAGGTTGGTTACCTGTTCCATAGCCAAAGAATGTCTGATCAATGGGAACCTTAGAGCTTGGGTATTGTGGCTTGTGTAATGTTCACAGTCTATGTTTGGGTAGCTGGCATCACCCAGTATGATGGTGTTTGCAGAGTAATCTAAACTCTCCTGTGTCAGCATGAAGGCTGTGTGGGAGACCTGAGTTTGAGAGGGTGCTGTAAGAGCTCCTCTGTGTCTCTTTCCATGTGGTCCAGGGAGGTGCGTCCCAACAGGTAGCTGACTGTGACCCTCCCTTGCTCTGTCTGGAGGGCGGCGTCTGTCAACAGCTCATGTCAAGCAAGTGCACACCCCTCATAAATGATGTGGAAACCTTCAAAGGCCCAAGGCCTGTTGAAAATATGGACCAGACTGCAGATACCTGTATAGAGGCATTCTGTGGACACATTCAGGAATGCATGGATCATGAAGCCACATATGAAAGCATGACCCAATTCTCCAAAGGCAGATGTCCTGGGTTGTGCAAACCAGCCATAAACACACTATACAATAGAAGGATGGTGCCACTACATGATACAACAACCTCCCAAAATGTGAAGGCACCACTGATGAGTATTGGAAGACAACTACAGGCACCCATATGATTGTCTAAGGCCATCTTTGAGAGAGGATTCCACAAGCCACTGAGGATAATCACAAGGCTGCCTGTAGTTATGTTAGTAACCTGGGTGGTACTACCCAGATATGCTCAGAGGTAATACAATATGTCACACAAAATATAAAACACACAGACATTGCCATCATCCTAGTGGACAGGTTCAATGCTGCCTTCTCTCCCACCACACCAAAAGGGAACATATGTCTCAGCACAGTGCTTCCCCAACTGACATCACAGATGCTCAGGTAAGAGATGCCCTTCCCAAAGCAATAAACACTGCATCAATGGGACCAGACAGTGTCCCAGGCTGTGTCCTACATGAACCACAAGAAGAGCTACACCCAGACATAACACCACTGTTCAATCCCAGCCTTAATACATGATAAGTGGCCAGAGAGTGGCATACAGCAACAGTGGTCCCTCAACATGCAGGTGGTGCCGTCACGGATCCTGGACACCACTCGCCCCATATGTCTGACTAGCTTTGTCTGCAAAGTTATGGCAAGGATCATCAAGAACCTCACATATCTAGATATTGTGGACCTACAGACATGTCACCATACACAGTTTGGCTTTGTCAATGGCAAATCCTGCCTATCAAACCTGTTTGCTTTGTTTGAAACAGTCACCAAGGCCACTGTCAAGGGGTAGGAGGTCCACACAGCCTACCTGGACCTTGCATAAGCCTTGGATACAATACCCCACTTGTGCATTCTAGGGAAGCTCACCAGTGTACATATTAACCCCTATGTCACTATGGGTATTGCGCAGTGGCTCAAGGGCAGAACACACATGGTAGAATTGCTGGAGCCATGTCAGCCTCCAACCTGGTACAAGTGGTGTCCCACAAGGCACAGCCCTAGGAGCTGTCATGTTCATTATATATTTGTCATAGGTACAGGCCAACATGGAAGTACTGTGGCTCAGCAAGTCGCAGGTGACTGCAGACCGAACACCATAATCAACTCAACAGCTAACACACGCATCCTCCAAATGGGACTCTTGCAAACACACGACTTGTGCCACAGCCATGGCCTCAACGTGAATGACAGAAAGAGTATAGTCATCCCCTTTGTCAAACACTAAGTGACCACAATGTACCACATATGTGTTAATCCAGTAAGTGCAGACCAAGGAATTATGGACCTTGGGGTACACAGGTTGATAGCATTCTACCATTTGACAACAACATGGACAAAGTGGTTAGGTAAGCATGTTATATGGGCCACATCATCATGGGATCCACATGTAGGCCAGGGGAGGACATTGTGCACCTTTACTCATCCCTCATCATGCCCATAATTGACTATGATGAACCTGTCGGCATGCACCTTACCAGACACCTGCAGCAACTGGGGCTACCACATATGTACCTCGACAAGGGGATCAAAGTGCTCAAACAGATGCCACATACTGACTGGTTAAAGTAGCAGCAGCTCTACTCAGTGACATACTGCCTCTTCATAGGCAATCTGTGCCTGACATAGAAGGCCAGGTCATACCCTCACGTAATGGCCATGCTGCATCTCAGAATATCCAGATCCCACCAGGATACACGCTGGAAATACTTGAACCTCAGGAGTGATATACATAGGACATGGTGGAGGGGCACATTCACAACTCAGAGGCTCCCTTCATTCCTGATTATTATCCCAATAGAGGTTAGGCGGACTGACTCAATGACTATCTTCAAGAGCGATATTAATGACTGGATGTGACATTGTAGGGTTACCCTGGGTATCACTTATGTGTCACTGTGAGAAAGAGGCACAGTATACTAACCTTGTAAAAGGGCATAGCAAGACAGATTCACAATGCATGTTGAAAGGCACGCATATTCTGGCTAGGTGGATACATGCCCTGGGCAGATATCCCTGTACGAACCTATGGACCTATGTCTCTTTTTCACCATTGGCCCTATGTGCTGTCAATCACCAATGTAATCTCAATACTCCGGTAGCATGTGCAAAGGTCAGTTGTCAGTCACCTCTATGGTACAGTTGTGGAATATGTGTGTCATGTAGTAATGTCACAGCTGCCACATGTACACAGTCAATCCTATCCCCTACCCATTGATGTACATCACATGTATGAGATGGAAACACATGGCCAAACTGTAACAACAACATACAAGTCAGTCAGATGCATGGACACATATGACTCAGTCATTGTCCATGCCACCACAGCTGATGTGGGATGTCGCTCACTGGGATACGTGATAGGGAACATGGAAGGGATCACTGAGCAATTGACACAGGCTGGTAGACCCCTGAGCTTGGTTGGCATCAGACCCTCACCAGGGATTCCGACAAATTACTGAATGCTAATGAATAAGTGTAGCTACAACACCCTAGCTGAATGGTTCTTAGCATGCAGTCACTGCATTGCTATGGAATACTGTCTTACCACTCCCACAACAGGTGAGAACATGCAGCTCCTGTACATTAACAACATGTAGACTTTATGCCCCAGACCAGGTGTGCATCCCTCACTACTAGGCTGATAGCATCTACATCTCACACTGTATATACACATCCCACATGCAGCATCTGCACAGAAGACCACGGTCATAATGTTACCCTGTGCAAATACCATGTATTCACATGTGGCAGGCATCACACATGGTAACTATTGAAAGTCACAGGTACATATGTGTATTTGGCACACACATACATCATGTGTTCATTGCCATAACCGGTGTAATCAATGTCATGCATTATTGTGAGGGACAACCCACACACATGGGCATTCTGTGTGTGCACAACACACATGGCATGTCTGTAATAAAAAGCCATACATAATTGTGATATCGTTTAGAAACGGGTATGTGCATCCTGTAGTGTGTTTTCCCAGTTGCCAAAAGGGATATATCAATCATACACACTTACCCCCCTTTACACACACTTGCCACCTACAGGATTCAAACCCCGACCTAACTATGTTATGACACTATAGACGGACGCATTAGTACAGTGCGCTATTCGCATTACTGAGGGATTTCCTTTCCCCTGATATACTTATAGGGTGCTGACATCATCAGAGTTTAGAAAGTGGAATGATCATCCTGTGGTGTGTTTTCCCAGTTGCCAAAAGGGATGTTTCTTTCATACACACTTACCCCCCTTTACACACACTTGCCACCTGCTGGATTCAAATCCCTACCTAACTATGTTAAGGCACTACAGACGGACGCATTAGCGCAGCGCGCTATTCGCATTACTGGGGGATTTTCTTTCCCCTGATATACTTATAGGGTGCTGACATCATCAGAGTTTAGAAAGTGGAATGATCATCCTGTGGTGTGTTTTCCCAGTTGCCAAAAGGGATGTTTCTTTCATACACACTTACCCCCCTTCACACACACTTGCCACCTGCTGGATTCAAACCCCTAACTAACTATGTTAAGACACTACAGACGGATGCATTAGCACAGCGTGCTATTCGCATTACTGGGGGATTTCCTTTCCCCTGATATACTTATAGGGTGCTGACATCATCAGAGTTTAGAAAGTGGAATGATCATCCTGTGGTGTGTTTTCCCAGTTGCCAAAAGGGGTTTCGTTCATACACACTTACCCCCCTTCACACACACTTGCCGGATTCAAACCCCTACCTAACTATGTTATGACACTACAGACAGATGCATTAGCATGGCGCGCTATTCGGATTACTGAGAGAATCCTTTTCTCCAATATACTTATAGGGTGCTAACATCATCAGAGTCTAGAAAGTGGAATGATCATCTTCTGGTGTGTTTTCCCAGTTGCCAAAAGGGATGTTTCTTTCATACACACTTACCCCCCTTCACACACACTTGCCCCCTGCTGGACTCAAACCCCTACCTGACTATGTTATGACACTACAGATGGATGCATTAGCACAGCGCGCTATTCGGATTACTGAGAGAATCCTTTTCTCCAATATACTTATAGGGTGCTGACATCATCAGAGTCTAGAAAGTGGAATGATCATCCTCTGGTGTGTTTTCCCAGTTGCCAAAAGGGATGTTTCTTTCATACACACTTACCCCCCTTCACACACACTTGCCACCTGCTGGATTCAAACCCCTACCTAACTATGTTATGACACTACAGACGGATGCATTAGCACGGCGCGCTATTCGGATTACGGAGAGAATCCTTTTCTCCAATATACTTATAGGGTGCTTACATGATCAGTGTCTAGAAAGGGGGATGAGCATCCTCTGGTGTGTTTTCACATTTGCTAGGGGTAACATTTGGACCAAGTGTGTGAGCATGCCCAGTTCAGCCTTCCCGTGGCATGTTGTGTGAAAGATGTCTCATTTATCTAAGTGTGTGAGCATGCCCAGTGTGGGCTTTACATATGTTGAACTCTGCAGCCCATCACATTTGTGGATGAGTGTGACCTTCAACAAATACCTCCAGTTTATGGTTGTGTGTTCTGTGCCATGTTGTGTAGTTACTGTCCGAATGCTTTTTGTGTGAACAAAACTGGGAGTATACTGTGCTTGCAGGTTTTGCATGGGATACTTTGCACACAATTGTCAACATCCGTTCATACTGACCTAACACTGTAGCACTGTCTAGTGTAGTGTTTCAGTACTTTCACTGTGGTGGTCAGTATACTGGGCTTTAGTCCTATCACTGCTTTACATTTCCATAGTGTGCACAACAGCCTGGTTAGGGTCCAGTTGTGCACATCTGCACAAAGGCAGTGCCTCTACAGAACCTGTTAATTGCTGCCCCATAAGCTTAACAAGTGTAGTCTGCAAATCTATGGAGAGGATCATAATTGAGCTCATAAACAAAGATATAGGGGACATGCAGACATTGTACCCATCCCATTTTGGCTTGGTCAGGGGCAGATCATGCCTTTTGTACTGGGTTGACATCTTCAAATTGGTCACTTAGGCCATTGTTGGGGAAAGGCAGTCCATACAGCCTACCTTGGCCTTGCAAACACTTTCAACACAATACCCCACTCAGGTATTGTGGAAAACCCTAACAACTGAAATGTAAACCCATATGTCACAAGATGGGTTGCAAACTGGCTTAAGGACGGGACCCACAGGGTTAGAGTTGCTGGCACTATGTTAGACTCCAGGCTGGTCACAGGTGGTGTCACACAGGGCTCAGTCCTTGGCCCCATTGTTTGTCATGTACTTCCCAGAAGTGCAGGCCAACATGGGAGGACTTTGGATGACAATGTTAGCAGATGACTGCACACTGGGCACCATAGTGGACAGTGCATCACACACAGATATCCTTCAGAAGGGACTCACAGTAACTGATAGCTGGTGCCAGGGCCATGGCCTGAAGTCAGAGTGCACAACATGTGTAGACATACCCTTCAGGAAAAGCAAGGTGACCCCAAGCTACCATATAGGTGGCAATCCTCTAAGCACAGAGGAGGTTATCATGGACCTGGGGACCCAGGTTGACAGTCGCCATTCTTCTGAGACTCACATTGCTAAAGTGGCTAGGAAGACCTTCTACATTGCCCACCTGATCAGGATGGGATTCACATCCAGATCTAGTGGGTCATTGTTCCTGTACTCTTCACTTATCAGACCGGTGATCGAGTCGAATGCCCTATTCTGGCTGTATCTCACCCAACATCTGCAGCAATTGGAGACACCCTGACTGTCCCCACCTAAAGGATCAAGGAACCCCAACAGCTGTCATATGCTGCCAGATTGAAGACACTCACACTCTATTCACTCACATACCGTCTGCTTAGAAGTGACATGTGCCTGACATGCGAGGCCATGTCCAAACAGAGATTAATGGACATGCTCCACCTCAGACTCAGAAGATCCACCTGAACCACTAGTGCAGGTGACTTACACCTTAGCAGGGATGTATGTTGGACATGTTGGAGGGATGGAGTTATCACTCGGAGACTCCTATGCTGTGGAATACAATCCTGGTCCATTTGAGGCAGAGCACCTTGCTGGCTGTGTTCAAGAGGTATCTTGACCTAATGCTAGTCGGAGAATGTGTTTGTCCATCAACACATTGTACGCGTAGTTTGACATGTCATATGTCTTGTTTAGTATACTGTGCCTCTGTCTACCTGTGACATAACATTGATACCCAGGGTAAACCTCCCATCTCCCATCCACTCATTAGGATTCCTGTTGAGGGGACTCAACCAGTGTCTCTATGGACAACCTGTACTAGTAGTTTACTCATGTGTGGGGGTGGCTTCTGTGTTTTGGATAATGCAGTACAGCCTGTCCTATATATGTCAGTGCTGGGGTTCAGGTCCCTCATGTGCATAGCTCCCTGCCATTCAGATTGTACAAGGTGCAGCATGTGCATTGATTCCAGCTTGGACATGGCTTTCTACATCAGGCACAGCTTGCATCTGGGTGGACAGCATGGCAGTGTGTGGAGCTGCACTCTGTTTAATCAGACTACACATTACATGTGTTCCAGCTCTGTCATACTCCTGGTGAGGTACTGTTGTGGAATCTACAGGTGCTGGATGTGTGTGCATGAGGTACACCCCACAGGGGCTGTTGTGGTCATTTCTAATGCTGATGAAAGATAACTGCAGAACCAGAATGACCTCCCCTTAGCTAGATGTCAGACAGCATGTACCATACAATCACAACTGAAAACAGGACCCTCTCCACAAAGGGAAAGTGTCCTGTCTGGTGGACCCCAGCCATAAACAAACTGTATGACAGATGAGGGTTACTAATGCAAGACAGAGCTACATCTCCAAAAGGGATGACAGCTGTGATCAGCACTAGTAGAAAGCTACATTATCTCATAAAGACATGCAAGGTCAACTTGGGGACATAAATCACCAAAGACAATGAAGGTAACCACACTGCTTTCTTCAGTTATGTCAGACACCTGGTTGTGAACCCTCGGATATGCTCAGAGTTGGTACACAACAACATATATTCCAGTGACCTGACAGATATTGGCAACATTCCAGCGGACAGCTTCAGTCACGATGTACCCTCCCTCACCCCCAAAACAAGATAGTTATCACTGCTGTATGTAACCTCACTGTCATCTTGGATGTCCATGTGAGAGCCACACTCAGCAAAGACAAGTACACAGCATCCATGGGACCTGCTGGTATCTCCAGTTGCATGCTATGTGAACTCCAGAAGGGCTGGACCCATATATACAACTGCTATTTAACCTTAGTCTTGCTACAGGATATGTACCTGAACACTGGCATACGGCAACAGTGGTCCCACTCCACAAGGGAGATGCCTCCACAGACCATGGCAACTACCACCACACAGGCTTAACCAGCCTTGTCTGCAAAGATATGGGAGGAGTCATGGAGCTCTTACACAGACACATTACTGACCTACAGACCCTTGTTCCCACCTAGTTCAGCTTTGTACAGGGCAGATCCTGCCTTTTGCACCTTTGCACCCGAAAAGTACCTACCATGAAGATCAGGGTTCTTCAACACATGTCATATGCTTCCAGAATAGAGGAAGTCCAGCTTTGTTCAGTGTCATACCGCATACTTACAGGTGACCTATGCCTGACATACAAGACCATGTCCAATCAGGATTTGGTGGACATGCTCCACTGCAAGCAATCCAAATCCACCAGAGCCATGAGAGCTGAGTATTTGAATCTCAGCACATACATGTATAGGACATGCTGGAGGGACAGACAGAGCCATAACTCAGAGGCATCTCACACTCTAGCAGAGTATCCCAGTTCATGTTTGACAGAGTCCCTCACTGACTCTCTTCAGGAGACATCTGGACAACTGCATATGAGACGGAGGCACAGACTAGACAGAGACACAGTCATGCTATTCAATTACGTAAGGGGGGTCATAATGTGTCACTACTAAGTCAGAGGCACAATATTCAGAATCTATTCTGTACACTTATTACCACTATAAGGGGTGGCAATAGCCACATCACTATGGCTAGGCTTATACATGCACTAGGGCAGATAGCCTAGTAGTACACTATGACACTATGAAACACCGGTGTATGTGTAGCTATTGTCAATCAAACAGTATGATGTGGCTTGGGGGTCTTGATATCTCCCTGTATTCCAACATTGTTTTGTCTATTCCTTCTAGCATGTCTAGGGATCAGTTGCTAGTGTCCTCTCCTGCTCAGCTGGTGAACCTGGGAATATTGAGGCACTGTTACAGTTGCCTCATGTACACTGACAACCCTCTCCTTCTGCCATAAAACACACATACATGTGAGAGATGCAACTATATAGCCAAAGTGGAGGCTGAGCTCTCTCAACATAGGACTAGCAAGACCGGAGAGAGGGTGAAGGTAACCACACACACATCTTTAATCCAGTCTCACATGGCACTGTCACAACTTAAGATCATACACATAGACACACAGAGACACTCTGGGAGGCTCTGATCAGAAGTCTACCAGAATGGCGGTGGCCACCACAGCAGACACTCACACAACTGCCTCCACAGGGCACAGCACATGCAACACATTGACCACAGAGTCGGTGTGCCAAACAGTCACAGCCCTTAAGGCCAAACACAATGCCAGACACACTTGTCATAGGTGACTCCATAGTCAGACACACTGATGTCCCACTCGCCAGATCAGGTACAGAGGAGGTCACAGTAAGCTGCCTATCGGGCACTGGAATCCACCACATAATGCAAGCACTCAGGTCACTAAACTGCAAGTACAGGTCTGACCCAGTCTTAATCCATGCTAGTGTGAACGACCTGAGATGTACCTCCCTGGACTACATGGAAAGAGACATAGAGGATCCCTCTGATTATGTAGGCCAGGCAGGTATGACCCTGACCTTCGGCAGTATCCTACCTTCACCAAGTATGATGCCACATAAACAGAGACAAGATGATCAGCTGTAGTATTTTGCTTAGACTATGGTGTCATTCTAAGGGGGTCCAATGTCTGTCTGCCTGGGATGACATGCTGGACAGGCCACGGTGATTTGCAAGGGACGGCTTGCACCTGTCATCCCTGGGCTTCAGGATTTCAGATGATGCTCTTGCCACCCCCATTGTGCCTTTTTTATGCAAGATTCAGATTCTACACCTACCACCCTAGAACACAGTAAAGGAAAGACACTAAGGCTAATGCTGCTCAATGCCCAAGGTCTCTACCTCAAGCTGCACACACTCTATGCCCTTCTCAGTATGTAGCACATTGATGTCTGTGCTGTGCCTGAAACCTGGTTCACAGTTTCTGACAGCACCCAGGCACTATCGGGTGTTACCTCATATCATGCATTCCGGCACCAGCATCCCGACAACACCAAGAAGGATGGTGGGTGTCCATATTCATCAAGGACACCCTCACCTCATGGTTGGTGGCAACACACGATGCATCGGAGACCATCCAGGTGCCAGTGACCGTAGGCAAGACTGCTCTGCAGTTTGTAGCATGTTACATGCCACCCGCTCAAACTCAGGTACCTCACACAGCTATCCTGCAAACACTGAAGGGGATAAATGTATCTCCAAACACCATCCTACTGGGTGATTCCAACTATCCACATATAGACTGGGATCACTAATCATGCCACAACACTCTAACACAAAGGTTCCAAGAGTTCATACACTGAAATGCCATGGAACAACTGGTCCCAATCCCCTCAAGTGGAGGCAACATACTAGAACACATCATCACAAACATGGGGTCACACTGTTCAACACCAGACGTATACCCATCATTGGTGAGATCAGATCATGGACTACTCTCAGTGGGAGTCCACATCACACCTACACCCCAGATGGGAAAAGAAACGGTGAAGACCTTGTCAAATGCCGACTTCACATTTCTGAGGACTGGTGTGGTCTCTTTCAAGGCCCCCAGGCCAGTGGACACCATTACCCAAGCCACTGTATCACTTAGAAATGCCTTCTACCAGCACCTCCAGGACTGCATGGTTCAGGCAATCCCAAATAATAATGACTCTTTGTACCACAGGCAAGCATCCAGTCTGGTGGACCCTAGCCATAAACAAGCTGTACAACACAAGGAAGGAGCTACTACAAGATAGAGTGTAATCCGTAGGGGGGAAGACACCCCTGCTCATTGTGAGTAAAACACTGGGTTCCCCCATACAATCATCCGAGGCATGTTTTGAGAGTAAACCCACTCAGGACTCCAGGGACAATCATGAGGCCTTTTTTACCTATGTTTGAAACCTGGGAGGAAACTCCCAGATATGCTCAGACTTAGTTCAGAATGATGTTGATATCACTGCACCTACAGACATTGGCAACATACTGGCTGACAGGTTCAGTGCAGATTTCTCGCCCCCCAACTGGGGGTATGTACCAGAGGATTGTAGCCGCCCAAACATCTCCACTGCTGGGGTGGGAACTGCTCAATCCAAGGCAGAAAACACTTTATCCATGGGACCAGATGGTGTCCCCAGTTGTGTGCTCCATGAACTCAATGAGTAATTGCACCCGCAGTTAGGGCAGCTGTTTAATCTTAGCCTCACCTCAGGATATGTTCCCAAGGAGTGGTATACAGCAATGGTGGACCCACTTCACAAAGGAGGTGCCTCCACCAACCCCAGAAACTACCATCCCATCAGCTTGACAAGCCTGTTCTGCTAGGCTATGGAGAGGATCATAATGGGAATTCTAAATGAAGACATAGGGGACTTGCAGACATTGGGTCCAATCCAGTTTGGCTTTGTCAAGGGCAGATCATGCCTTTTAAACTTGGTTGACTTTTTCAAAACACTCACCCAGGCCATTGACGTGGGCAAGGCAGTCCACACAGCCTACCTTGACCTGGCAAAGGCTTTCGACACAATACCCCACTCAGGTATCATTGAAAACATCACCAGCTTAATTGTGAACCCATACATCACAGCATGGGTTGCAAACTGCCTAAGTGACGGAACACACAGGGTCAAAGTTGCTGGTGCCAGTTCACACTCCAGAGCTGTCACAAGTGGTGTCCCACAGGGCTCAGTCCTGGGCCCACATTTGTTCAGTATCTACTTTTCAGAAGTACGAGCAAACACAGGAGGATTATGGCTGACAAAGTTTGAAGATGACTGCAAACTGGGAAGCATAGTTGGAAACCCATCTGACACAGACATCCTTCAGAAGGGTCTCATAGACACAGATAACTGGTGCCACGGCCATGGCCTTACATTAAACACTAAACAATGCATAGCCATACCCTTCAGGAAGAACAAGGTTACCACTACTTCCCATCTAGGTGGCAATCCTCTAAGCACAACGTAGGTTATCAGGGACCTGGGCACCCAGGTTGACAGTGACCTTTTGTTTGACACTCACATTGCCAGGGTAGTTTGGAAGGCCTTCTACATTGGCCACCTCATCATGCAGTGATTTACATCTAGATCAAGGGAGGTCATCATTCCCCTGTACTCATCACACCAATGATTGCATACACTGCCCCATTCAGATTGGATGGGCCCACAAATTCCTCGACAGGAGGTGAAAGGGTCTCAAACATATTTCTTATGCTGCCCGACTGAAGGAATTCCAGCTGTATTCAGTCGCTTACTGACTGCTCAGAGGTGACCTGTGCCTGACATACAAGGCTATGTCCAACCCAGAATTAATGAACATGCTTCACCTCAAGACCTCTACATCCATCAGAACTACAAGGGCAGGAGACCTAAACCTCAACACAGATATTAATAGGATGTGCTGGAGGAACAGATTCATCACCCAGAGAGTCCATATGCTGTGGAACAACATCCTGGTACATGTGGGGCTGAGCACCTCACTGGCTTTGTTCAAGTGAGATCTTGACCAATGGATGGGAGATTGCATGTATACCCCAGGGATAACCTCAGTATCACTGCTTGACAGAGGCACAGCAAAATAATGGGCATATTATCCATCAACCTGCAGGGGTGGCAGAAGCCACAAAACTCTGGGCTAGGCTTATTAATGCCCTAGGGCAGATAGCCTAGTATGAACCTATGGACATAGGCCTGGGGCAGTTCCTGCTATTAGGACAGTGGTCTGCAGCAGGCTATATAGTAGTAGTCGGTTATAGCCATTGGTTTTTGACCATGGCTATTCCATGTTGCTTCTTGTTGTGGTACAAACATGGGTGTGTGGTTATCCATGCTATTTATTGCTAGTCACCCTCATTTTGTATCTTGTTCCATGTTATAGCACATGTACATGACTGTATGACGTGCAGCTGTTTCCATGAGGGTCATATCGTGGATATGGATGTTAGTTGGGGTCCTCAGGTGTGCATATTGTACATGATATTACATTACTTAACACATGGCATTCATGCCTCAGGTGGTGCTGCAGGGCCACCTCTGTCGGATACACATACTACACTCCCTGTACGTTTGGAAGCAGGTTGTGTCATGTTAGGCATCCCTGTTACTGTATGAGTGAGTCAGAGCGGGTATCAGTCCCAGTGTTCCTACTGACCAAGCGTATGTGCTATCGTTGCCTCTTTGCCAAGGCCAGGGCATACTGGGCACGCCTCCTTCTGCCTACAGGGACAAGGTCAGGTTGTTCCTCCTCCGAGTCACCCCGTGCCTCTGGTGGGCTTGGCAATGTTGGGGATGTTTGGCCCAGCCCTGTGCTGGTCCTGCTGCAGCTGTTTCCGCAGGATCATATTATGTAGCATAGCACATATCATGATCATTTGGGTACATGTAGTTGGTGTGTACTGCAAAGCTCCACCAGATGTGTCCAGACACCGGAACCGTGACTTGAGCAGCCCAAACACACGCTCTATGATATTACGTGTTTGTGCGTGTGCCTCATTATGGCGTTCCTGTTCAGGTGTGTGTGCATTTCTGATGGGTGTCATCAGCCACGGCTCAAGTGCATAACCAGCATCCCCCACTAGGTGTCCGTGTGGGAAGTCCCCATTGGCAAATGATTGGTACAGCTGCGTCAGATGCCAGATGTGGGAATCGTGGTAGCTCCCAGGGCAGCCAGCACACACATTCATTATTATGCCCTGGGCATCACACACGACCTGGCAGTTGATGGAGGGGTATCCCTTGCGGTTAATGTAGACTCTACCCCGCTCACCGGCTGGTGCTTTGATGCATATGTGCGTGCAGTCTATTGCACCCAGAACCTCAGGGTATCCCGCTATTTGCTGGAAGAGACGCATATTGCTGGCCACAACCTCACGTCATTAGGGACATATATATGATCACTGACATGTGGTGACATGGCATCCAGGAACTGGTGCAGTACGCTGGAGGCTGATGCCTGTGATATCCCCATCATATCACCAGTTAGTCTCTGGAAGGTACCTGTTGCTAGTATTCTTAGGCCAACACATACCTTGGTTTCCACTGGGATGGGTTCCCCTCTGTTGGTTCTGTGTGTGAGGCGTGGCCTGCACAGCTCAACAATCTGCTGCAGGAGCTCTCTGTCCACTCTATAGCGCTCTACTATCTCCAGCTCATGTAACCCATGGTAGGTGACCCTGGGCCTGTATACTCTTCTCCTTCTCCTCACTCTGGGTTGTCTGTCAGCATTTGCATTATCACCACCCTCAGCAATTCGCCTATGTCTGATTATAACAGCTATGGCAGCCCCTAGCATTTCTGCTCTGAGTTCAGCTTTTTTCAGTTTTCAATTCTGATAGCTTACTTTCTTGCAGTATCTGTTGTGAGAAACAGCCTGCACTGCTCTTTGCAGTGTTTTAAGTGCTGGGTTGGGCTTCTAGTCTGTCTGCATAATTGCCTGCTTCCAATTGTTTCCACCAATTAACTCCAGCAATATTCCCTGGCAGTTTCCCTGTATTTTGGTTGTTTCCTGTTTCCTCTCTGTTTCCTGAAAGGGAGCAATGTGCACACCAGCTTAAACACGCTCACAGTCACTTAAACGCTGACACATCCCTACACGGTGTTACATGCATGCACACATCCTTACACGGTGTTAGCTAGGCTGATTCATGCTAAAACGCATGCACACTGCCTTACACATGTGCACGCCCGCGCAAACCGTTGTAAACAGTTTGCAACACGCTCCCACATGTTGAACCTGCCTTACACGCTGCAGCGCCACATGCACGTATATCAAGAAACTTGGAGTGTAGGGATAGCGTATACCCTCAATTTCTTGACTTTCCTAGTGTTCTGTTGAGACACACCTCCCTCCCTGATGTCTGTCTGTCATCTGTTACCTTACATTGCCCTCCAATCTGGTACATTTCTTTCTATCCTTCCCCGTGATGTCACCTACCTCTTACTCTGTTCCTCCCCTTCTCTAAGTCTTACACTACTCAGAAAGTGCTCATTACCTATGTGGCACTGTGATTCAGTATTGTAACCCTCATTTACATAGGATTGCCTAGTAATGCTTAGTTACATGTCTTACACGGAGCTTCCCCCCCTTGACAACCACTACACGGAGGCCATATTGTTTTGGTCTGCAAGTCCCTCCATTGACATTTCATGTAATACATAAATCCCACAATTGTGGGCTTATAAGCTTCGGTTTTCAGTTTTAGGTAGCGCACCCGTTTGCGGGTGTGCGCTGCAGTTAAACACATAAATCCGTGGAAAAAAAGTTATATAACTTATTTTTGCAACACTTTTCTGCCAATGGCCACATATTTGGCCATTGGCATGCTTAATTAAACATATGCACCCTTTATTTGGAGATGACATAGCTCCGTTTTAATTTTGCAGAAATGTACTCAGTTGTCAGCTGAGTACATTTCTGCAGCTAACACGTCCGTTACACGGACTGGTTTCTGCTTCGTGGATCGCTCAAATACCTCATTTGCATATCTTGGAGCTGCAAATGAGGTATTGAGCATTTCCACGCCCAGTCCGTGTAAGAGACGTGTTAGCTGTCTCTTACACGGAGATTTGGGCTGTTCCTGAATCAGGAGGCTTACACGGAGGCTTACACTACTCTTGAACTCCGTGTAAGCCTTCCTGAATCTGCCCCAGAGACTATAATATTGAAAACTCAGAACACTGAAGACTTACATCATAAGTACATATTACTGAAAATGTATAATATCAAGTTGAGTATAGTCAAAAACGTAAATGTGTGTAGTTTAATTTATTATTGTTGTGGTATCACTTTAAGATGTAGTTTGCTGTAAACAGACATGCCGGATGGTACGTTTTGCAGCTTTGTGGTTGATTTAGTGTTGTGTATTGAAAGTTTATAAGGTAACGGGTAAGTATTGGTCTTGTTAAGTGATGGATATGTTGCTGCTAAAGACGTTAAGTTAGTGTTCTGAGAAGTGCCGGGAGAAGTGAGTAGGGGAGAGAGTTTTTATATTTGCCAGTCTGTACATGTTTTTAGGCAATACAGGTAAATGATTTAGACATTGTTTTTACATTGTGTATGGTGATTGAAATACAGTAGGGATTAGGAAATTAACTTTTTTCCACTGTAGTGCAATCTCAGAATTGGTATATTTAATTTACGGGGAGTGCAGGGGATTTTGCTCCCCCCCGGCAGAAAAGTAGTAAAATGTGTGTTTTTTAGTTTAGTTTTCTTTTAGGTGGAGGGGATGTTAGTTACATGTACATTGTAGGTTTCGATGTTATGGGGTGCAGTGATGTAAAGTTTCAGTGTTACGTGTTTTCATTGTTGTCAATTTTCAGTGTTTTGGGTTTTTGATGTTATAGTCTCCATGTTTTGTGGTTCAACGTTATGGTAATTCAGTGTTTTAAAGTACACCCAAAGATATATAATTGTGTGTGTGTGTGTGTGTGTGTGTGTGTGTGTGTGTGTGTGTGTATAAATATATAAATATAAAGACCTACATACATGTATTTGTGCACACCTCAATTAAACAATTGTTTGTGAAAATTGTTCTTTTTTGGCACTTCTTTGTGACACTGGGCTATTTTAAGCAGCATCATTTTTGATAGTAAACTGGTTTTAAGGGCAATTTTGATTGGCAGCATGTTTTAGATTCATAGGTTATTACCAGGGTAATACTCCTCCCAGGGATCCTTTTTAACCCTAGCCTTGCTTCCCAAATGTATTTAGTGTTTGTTTTACTGTCTGTACTATTTGTATTACTTCTTTATGCTACATTTTTGTACTTATTTTTTAACAGTCTAGGCAGATTACTGCACAGGCACATTGTAGCCATGATCTGGACCTAAAGACAACAATAGTATTAACATATAATATACTAGGAACAACTAACTGTATCAACAGCTTTCCAAGTTACAAACACACAGAGAGCAGATACTCATATATCCCAGTCATGAGCTAGTGCACCAGATCTCTTGCACACACACACACACACACACACACACACACACACACACACACACACACACACACACACACACACACACACACACACAAAATACTGCAGAGTGGAATGACCATAAATTTAGTTATTATCTCTAAAACAGTAATAATAGCAGCTGAGAGCTTTATTTAATCATCCGTAAGTTTCATTCATTCATTTGTCCATCCAGTGCTGTCATGCTGGAGACCATTTTCAGAAAAGACCAGGGAATCTAACAAATTTCCCTTCAGCCCAACTGCTGTAGTGCTCTTAAAATTGATGGCTTTTGCAGATGCCCACCCCCTATTGTAAATTTGATCTGAGACACTCCTCTCAGTCCCTTCTCATTAACTCATTCTACCTAATACAGAGATCACTTGGGAAGGACACCCCCTTAGTTTCTTAACCTTGAATTATCTTCTCTTCCTGCTCTCTCCCTTTCCACTTTACTAAAAAAAAAAAAAAAAAAGGAGAACACTTTATTCAGTTGTTTTTACTGCATGTATGTTTCCTCCTACTACTCTATTACTTCATCTTTCTTTTTCTGCTACTTGCTGCTTGTTCTCTAAAGGGTTCGATTGCATCTTTTTGGTTGCATTTATTATTGCTTGTTGATAGCCTGTTTAAATTGTAAGTGCTATTCTAAGTCTCTTGGTTTTGGTTTAAGCACTTGGGCTTTAGGCCTACCCCTTATCTCCCCCTGACCTTTCTCCCTTAGAGTCTGACAAATATGGATGGACAATTTCCTACAGTTTCTCCTGCCAGCCTGGTTGATATGGGCATCCTAAGATGGTGTAGCAACTGCCTCATGTACACAGACAGACATCTACTACTACCACCTAAGAACACAATTTGTGAGAGATGCAATTACATTAGGAACCTAGGGTATATGTGCTCTCCCTCACAAGCCAGTATATCTGGCAATGAGAAGGTTGTCAACACAATCACTACACCTCAAACATCACCCACACCTACACAACACACACCCACATATTTATTTATTTATTATTTATTTTACATTTGTTGACCGGGATAGTCCGACTGGATACTTGTCCATTTTCAGAGGAGGCCCGGGGAGAACAGCTCCATACATACATGCAGAAAAACTGTTACATTAAACAAGTTAAAGCACTGTTACAGATACAATGCACAGGATAAAAGTCAATCATTCTGTCATATATAAATATGATTTGTTATAGTATATCAATTAGGAATCAATGTAGGGGCTGGCCAAAAGACCTCTTTAGCACATCTTTATATTGCCAGAGTTAGTCAGGATTAGAGCAAGAACATAGCCATTGCCTTTTAAAGTACCGTTTTAGACTTTTTTGAATTGGTTTAGAACGGTTTCTGAAGGAAGCTCAGCAGGAAGTGAGTTCCATATTTTGCCAACAGAATTGGCATATAGAGAGTCTCCAGCTGAGTTATTGGTTTTGAGGGTTTGGACTAGTAATTTGTTGGATGAGCGAAGTGTCTTGACGTTGCTGTAAGGAATGATAATTTTTGTAAGTACACGTGTGCTTTCAGGTTGGTAGAGAATTTTATGTGCTACTATTAGCTGATTGTACTGAAGTTGGATAGGCAATTCTAGCCACCCTAGAGTCTTTAGGTTCAGACAGTGGTGTGTTCTGTATGTTGCTCCAGTGGCAAATCTAGCAATATGTTTAAAGTAGCTAGAGAGTTTATTAAGGTCAGACTTATTCAAGTTCGTGAAGAGAGGGGATGCATAAAGGAGGGTGGAAAGTAGATGCGTATAGGCAATTACCGTCCTAGCTAGTGGAGTGAGAAAAGGTTTGATCTTGTATAGTGAGCCAAGTTTTTTATTAACCTTTTTAATAGTTTGATTAATTTGCACATCAAACTTGAGGTTATTATCAACTGTAACACCTATGAGTTTGGTACAGGGATCTGGGACAATGACAGTGCCATTGTTAGATTTTATAGTTAAGGTTGGAAAGGAGGCTATATGAGTGGGGGAGAAAAGTAGAAGCTTCGTTTTGTTAGGATTTAATAGGAGACATTGATTACAGAGCCAATATTCGACAGTGTTAAAAACATTTTAGGATAGAGTCTGCAGACTTAAAGGGGAGGTGGAAGAGCAAATCAAAGTGGAGTCACCCACATATTGAATGCAGGTGGCTGTTGGAATGACTATGTACAGGTCATTAATAAAGATAGAAAATAATAGGGGCCTAATATAGATCCTAGGGACCCCAAAGGGTGATAGGTAGAAGGGAAGATAGTTTGTTCTGACATAGTACAACTTGTTGTCTACCACTCAGATAAGATTTGAAACATTGGATAGTCCGGACATCTAGGGGAATAGTTTTAAGTGTGTGTGTATGAGTAGTTGGTGGCTGACCATGTTGAAGGCTTTGGAGAGATCAAGAAAGAGTGTAGAAGAAAGCTTATTGTTGTTTCAGTTTTGATTAATAACATTGGAGAAGGAGACAAGGGCCGTGGTTGTACTGTGGAATAGTCTGAAACCATGCTGTGAGTTAGCCAGGAGATTGTCCTGAATGAGATGGCTCAGGAGTTGTTTATGGATGCACTTCTCCATAGTTTTAGCCAGGGGTGACAAAATGGCTATAGGTCTGTAATTTGACAGTTCAGTGGAACTGCCCCTTTTGTGGAGTGGAATAACATGGGTTGTCTTCTAGATGGAGGGGATAGTGGTTTCTGATATAGTTTTATTAATCAGGATAGAGATCGGGTATGCTATGGCATCCGCAGATTTTTGTAGATACTCAGCTGGGAGGAGATCTGCTGCAAGGGTGGTTGGTTTTAGTTTCTTGATTAGGGCACGCATAAGTGATGGGGGGATCCAGTATTTGTCTGCCTGGGAAGACATGATCAACAGACCACGATGCTTTGCCAGAGATGGTCTGCACCTGTCACCCCTAGGATTCAGGTTACTGGCTAAAACTCTTGCCACCGCTATAGTGCCTTTTTTAGGCAAGGTTCAAAGGATAAAACCACCATTGTAACAGATAGAAGCAGGCAAAATCTGAAGGTAATGCTACTCAATGCTAGAAGCCTAAACCTCAAAATGCACTCTCTCGAGGCACTCCTAAAAATGGAGAACATCGATATCTGTGCAGTAACTGAGACCTGGTTCAAGGCTCCAGAGAGCACCCCTGCAATACCAGGCTACAATTCTTACCACACTTTTCGGCCACAAAACCAGGACCGAAACACTAAAGGTGGAGGAGTGTCCATATTCACCAAGGATATTCACACCTCCAGGCTAGTTGCCCTACACATTGCATCTGAAATTCTCCAGGTGCAACTAACACTAGGTAAGACTGCAATCAAAAGTGTAGCTTGCTACAGATCCCCAACCATGCCCCAAGATTCTCACTACACCTTTCTAAACATACTGGAAAATATTAAGATACAACCAAACACCCTAATACTGGGTGATTTCAACTACCCTGCCATTAACTGGGAAAACTACTCAGGTACCAACTCATTTTCCCAACGGTTCTTGGAATTCATAAATTCCAACGCCCTGGATCAACTAATCCATTGTCCCACCAGGGGCTCCAATATCCTAGACCTGGTCATTACCAACATGGGAGATAGATGCTCCACACCAGTGGTCACACCGTCATTGGCCAGGTCTGACCATAAGCAAATCACCCTTGACATCCACATCCCACCCCCATCCCCCAGTAAGGAAACCTCCTTAAAAATCTTCTCCAAAGCCAACTTCAAGCTACTGAAGTCAGAGGTAACAAACTTCACAACACCCACGCAGATGGGATCTGGAAGTTCGACTGCAGAATCCTACACTAAGGCACTGTACGAGCACATCCACACGTGCATGAGTCGTGCCATCCCAAATAGAACCAAGATGCTCTTCTCCAAAAAAAGGAAGCCAATCTGGTGGTCCCCTGCTATAAACAAACTATATAACAGAAGGAAGAAACTGTTGCAAAAAGAGGAAAATCCCAGGATGCAAAAAACTCCCTCACCAGCCTCAGTAAGAAGCTGAGATCCCTCATAAAATCCTCAAAAGCTAGTTGCGAAAATAAAATTGCCAAAGATTCCAAATACAACCACAAGGCATTCTATAGTTATGTCAAGAATCTAAATAGCAATGCCCAGATCTTCTCTGAGTTACAACAAAATGGCATTAAATATACTGATCCCAAGGATATTGCCAATATCCTGGCAGATCAATTTAGTGCCAACTTCACCCCACTCTCACCCCCTAAAGGGCCCATCTCAATACCAAAAGATTGCCAAATTCCGATAATCACGGCCACACAGGTGGAAACCGCACTCTCCAAAGCTAAGAATACAGCATCCATGGGACCAGATGACATCCCTGGCTGTGTACTACATGAACTACAAAATGAACTGGCACCTCACCTAAGTGTCATGTTTAATCATAGCCTCACCTCAGGCTTCATGCCCACTGAGTGGCGCACAGCTACAGTTATTCCGCTCCACAAGGGAGGATCCACCTTGGATCCTGGAAACTACCGTCCCATCGGTCTGACAAGCCTGATTTGCAAGGGCATGGAACGCATTATCATGGAACTTATAAAAAAAAACATTGGCAACCTTCAAACACTGGACCCCACCCAGTTGGGGTTTTTGAAGGGCCAATCTTGTCTCTTGAATCTGATTGACTTCTTCGAATCAGTCTCCAGAGCTGTGGATGAGGGTAAGGCAGTCCACACAGCCTATCTGGACCTCACCAAGGCCTTTGACACCATCCCCCACTCTGGAATCATAGATAAACTTACTAAGCTGGGCATAAATCCCTACGTCACTCGATGGGTTGCTAACTGGCTTACTGACAGAACCCAGACAGTAAAAGTAGCCAACTCCAAATCCAGCTCCAGACAAGTGACAAGTGGAGTACCTCAGGGTTCAGTCCTGGGACCACTCTTGTTTGGCATCTACTTCTCTGAAGTACAGGCCAACACTAAGAGACTCTGGCTAACAAAGTTTGCAGATGACTGCAAACTGGGAGCCATTATTGAATCCCCAAATGATGTGGATATTCTACAAAAGGGCCTTACTGAAACAGATGCCTGGTGCCAGAGCCATGGGTTCAAGCTTAATGCCAAGAAATGTATAGTTATCCACTTTGGAAAAAAAACATGTACCCATGAATTACCAAATAGGTGGCAGGACACTAAACATCGAAAGTGTGATGAGAGACTTAGGGACACAGGTGGACAGTGGTCTCACTTTCGATAACCACATTGCCACAACAGTCAGGAAATCCTTCTATGTGGCACACCTCATCACTAAGGGCTTTTCATCCAGAAAAAAGGAGGTCATTGTCCCACTGTACTCATCTCTCATTAGACCCATTATAGAGTATAATGCTCCATTTGGTATGTACCTCACAAGACATCTGCAACAGCTGGAAAGGCCACAGAAATACCTCACTAAAAGAATCACAGGCCTAAAGAAGATGCCATATACTGACTGTCTAAAAAATAGATTGCCCATACATATCCAGCAGAGTGCCTCATTGGCCCTCTTCAAAAGGAACCTTGATGATTGGATGGGAGATAGGAAATTCACCCCGGGGATCATGTAGTCACCCTGCAAGACAAGGGCCTTGAGAAGTAAATATTGTGGAAAGAAATATCAAGGGAATTGTTATGGCTAGGCTTGCATAGGCCCTAGGGCCAAAAGCCTAGTACCAACCTATGAACCTATGAACCTATGTGGAAACTGGTTGAAAGTTAAAGGGAAGATAGTTGGTTAGCTAGTGACTAGATATTTCTGTAAGGAAACTATTAAAGGTATTGGCAACATCTTCCAAAGCTTTTTGGATGGTAGCCGAGGGGGTATGAGCTGTGGATTGCCCTGGGTGAATACGTTTATTTATGCCTACCCAAAACATTTGCGGATTGTTTTGATGCTTCTGTTATAAATGGCAGTAAATATTTTTTTTATCTAGGGTGGTAGATTTTTTTGTGTTGTTCCTTAGTTGTCTATATCTAAGTTGATCTAAGGGGGATTTTGTGGTATGCCAAGTGGCCCAAGCTTTGTTTCTAAGTAATATAATTTGTCTGGTTTCGTTTGAAAGCCACGGTGCAACTTTTGCTTTAGTTCTTATAGAACGTGCAGATGCATGGGTATCAAGGATGACTAGGAATTTGGTGTTGAAATATAATACAGCTTCTTCAAGTGGCAGGTGTTTTAGCACTGCCCAATTGCATGCTTTGAGTTCATTTTTGAAATTAGTGAGGTTAAAGTTTTTGTTGTTTCTAATTGTTTTGTAAGTAGATTGGTGGGGGATGGCAGTCTTATGCCTGATTACATAGGTAAATAAATGGTCACTTATGTCTTCAGGTAGGTTCAGTGGCGGCTGGTGACTTCAAATCACAGGGGGGCTGCAGGAGACGCTGAATGGGCGGGGTCAAAGGGAAGGGGTGTGGTCAACCACAAAGGGGAGGAGCTATGCACAAAACCACAAAAAAACTAACTTTAATTAAATACGCTGCCCTGGGTGGCAAACCATCATTATGAAAGTCCAATCAAGACAAAAATAAGTGTAGAAGAATAAAAATATTTCAATGCATTGGCTGCATGACAGCTTACTTAATATCTAGATGGAAACAAAAGGTTGTGAGGCATGAAAAAATAAATTACTTTTTAAATACATTACTGGAATGCCAGTCAAAATCAAGTATAAGAAAAACCAGAAGCACTCAACTCAAACTACTTCTCCTTGCACTGCAGTTCTAATTATAATATATTCAGCTTTATTAAAGTACCAAGCAACATGCTGAAAGTAGAAATCTATGTGATGCCCCACTTGTAAAATGTTTCTTATCCAAAAAGACCTGCTGCCTGACAACGTTTCATGGGGAAAACATGATAAAAGTAAAAATGAAAAGCAAACAAGAAACAAGCTCAAGATACATTGCTTAAAGGATTACTGTACAGGTTATGGACCACACATGATTGGCATTCTGTTTAGTTTACGGGTAAAGCCTGTAGAGATGACTGGAAGTCTCCAACAAGTGTAATGAGCTTTTAAAATAATGGAATCCTGTCCTTTAATACCCAAGGCTTATACATTATCTAGTCAAGTATTCTCTGCATGGCAACAACAGAAAGGCTTTCAATGTTGGCAATTCTTTAACAGTATGCTTATTAAAGCTTACTTGCATCTTCACGATGTCAGACAAGCTTACCTTATGGTCATTAAAGCATTGCTACTTAAACACAGAGCAACAGGCACTTTGAGTAATAAGCATAAATCAACAGTACAAAAATATGACAGAAACCAGACCATTCTGCAAAATCAAGGACAGATGAAAAGCCACTGTAGTACTTATGCAGTGTGTCCTCCCCATCCAAGGTAGATACAACTACTCCTTGCCTTGCTTGGACACATCCAGAGTCACTACATGGGGAGTGGGGTGCAACAAGCATGTCACAATTTGAAATCTCTCTGGCTGACTGTGATGGCCCTGACACATTTGTCATACCTCTCAACTTCAAGAGCAAGAAATCTGGACAAAGCCATACACAGAAGTGGGACAAAGGCACAACAAGAAGGACAATTTTTAAATATTGCTCTAATAAACTTAGAAAGATAATAGAATAGGTCTTGCATTAGTATGAATTTTCTGAAGGGTATAAAATCTGAAACTCAAATGTCTGTCATTTTCTAACTTCAGTCTTTAGTGATTTGTCGCTAATTTGCCAAAAAACACAATTTTATGAAAAATGGACCAAAAATGTGATGCAAAAATATAAAATAGACACACAATACAGCTTCTACCTGTCAAAGAAGGGACACTTTAATATTAGTACTGCTACCTTGAGCAGCTGACAAAATAAAAGAATCTACATGCATTTCAAGTAATCTATAACTTTGATTATTACAGTTATTTCTTAATTGTAAACCCTCCATGTTTTCTTCCAAAATTGCTATTTTGCGGAGGGATTATTAGGGCCAAGAGCAACATTTTGAGCCAAAAATTGGGGACAGTTGAGAGGTTGGCTATGCCTAATTCTATAAAGCAATTTATTTGCATGTACCTCTCAACCTGTTAATGCAGTAAATCTGAACAAGGCCAAATATATTGGGGCACATATAAACAGTACTAAAATTGCTCTTGTATAAATTGAGACAGTTGATAGAACGGCTCTTACTTTAACATGCATTTTATGAAGGTTATGAAGTCTGAAACTTATTATTTAGTGACTTCTGGCAAATCATTTAGGAATTAAAACTACAAATTTTATGAACAACAAACCAAAAATAAGAAGCAAAAATCTATTCATTCTTTGAAAATCTGGACAGTTGGGAGGTATAGTTCAGCTGGGCCTGTCTGAGTTTGCTGCCCTTCCCCCTGACAAAATAATGGTTGAACTGGAGCCTCTGCAGCCATTCCAATTAACCATTACTTGGCTATTTCACTCCATTTACCATAAACACTAATGTGCATACTGCTTTACTTCAATGATTGGACTTCATTTGAAAGTTTTATTTTGTATTTTACAGCACAAACATTAAGTAATCTGTTAAACAAAGCAATGCAGTCTCACAATGAAAACTTAGCATTAAAACTTCTCTGCCCTTGAAACTCACATTCATTGAAACCCACATTCAAAGAAAATACATTTTGCCAGTGGCAGATAAAGATTAATTTTGGGCTGTTTTCGAATCATAGGCCCCTTGCATATGAAACATACATGTGCTCTTTGATACACCTTCCTCATTGTACTAAAAATTATATTCCTTGTACAATACAGTACACTTGTTAGAGGGTGTTTTAAATTTGTTTTGAACATTTTTCCAGTAAGCAATGAAACAAAACATATGCACCCATAATGGCAAAACTGCCCAGTTGAGAACATTTATCATAAAAAGTCTACTCAGACTTCCACAGTCCACCATTATTAGTAAATATACACAATTCTACAGTCCACCATTATTAGTAAATATGCACAATTCCACAGTCCACCATTATTAGTAAATATGCACAATTCTACAGTCCACCATTATCAGTAAATATGCACAATTCTACAGTGCACCTTTATCAGTAAATATGCACAATTCTACAGTCCATATTCAGTGAATTCAGTTCTTGCCATAGCTGTCAACCTTAGCACAAAACCTGGACAGAAGCCAATAATGGGGAATACAGTCCCAAAAATAGGGACAAATTTAAAATATTCATCTTATAAACTTAGAAAATTGCTAGAAAAAAGGTTGTGCTACTATGTATTCTGAAGAACATGAAGTTTGAAATTCAAATGCGGTCAATTCTACTGCGGACAGAACAAAACAATTTTCAGCAGAGGCAGGATTAATACTGCAGACACGTCTTTGTAAAATGGCAGGGCATCAGAGCAAATCCACACAAACACAGGCAGGAGATGCAGACTCCAAACAGAAGCCACCCCAACCAAGAATCAAACCAGAAAACCTATAGCTGTGAGGCAACAATACTACCACCGCACCATCAATTATGCAAGGAATTAAACATTCAGAAACCTGAAGTCTGAAATTCAAATGCCTGTCAATTTTACTGCGGACAGAACAAAACCAATTTTCAGCAGGGATTAAAACTGCAGACACGTCTTTGTAAAATGGCAGGGCACCAGAGCAAATCCACACAAACACATGGAGGAGATGCAAACTCCACACAGAAGCCACCCCAACCAAGAATCAAACCAGAAAACCTATAGCTGTGAGGCAACAATACTACCACTGCACCATCAAATCTGCAAGGAATCAAACATTCAGAAACCTGAAGTCTGAAATTCAAATGCCTGTCAATTTTACTGCGGACAGAACAAAAACAATTTTCAGCAGAGATGCAGGGATTAATACTGCAGACACGTCTTTGCAAAATGGCAGGGCACCAGAGCAAATCCACACAAATACAGGGAGGAGATGCAGACAGAAGCCACCCCAACCAAGAATCAAACCAGAAAACCTATAGTTGTGAGGTAACAATACTATCACTGCACCATCAATTATACAAGGAATTAAACATTCAGAAACCTGAAGTCTGAAATTCAAATGCCTGTCAATTTTACTGCGGACAGAACAAAACAATTTTCAGCAGAGACGCGGGGATTAAAACTGCAGACACATCTTTGTAAAATGGCAGGGCACCAGAGCAAATCCACACAAACACAGGCAGGAGATGCAGACTCCAAACAGAAGCCACCCCAACCAAGAATCAAACCAGAAAACCTATAGCTGTGAGGCAACAATACTACCACCGCACCATCAATTATGCAAGGAATTAAACATTCAGAAACCTGAAGTCTGAAATTCAAATGCCTGTCAATTTTACTGCGGACAGAACAAAACCAATTTTCAGCAGGGATTAAAACTGCAGACACGTCTTTGTAAAATGGCAGGGCACCAGAGCAAATCCACACAAACACATGGAGGAGATGCAGACTCCACACAGAAGCCACCCCAACCAAGAATCAAACCAGAAAACCTATAGCTGTGAGGCAACAATACTACCACTGCACCATCAAATCTGCAAGGAATTAAACATTCAGAAACCTGAAGTCTGAAATTCAAATGCCTGTCAAATTTACTGCGGACAGAACAAAAACAATTTTCAGCAGAGACGAGCGGGGATTAAAACTGCAGACACATCTTTGTAAAATGGCAGGGCACCAGAGCAAATCCACACAAACACAGGCAGGAGATGCAGACTCCACAGAAGCCACCCCAATCAAGAATCAAACCAGGAAACCTATAGCTGTGAGGCAACAATACTACCACTGCACCATCAAATCTGCAAGGAATTAAACATTCAGAAACCTGAAGTCTGAAATTCAAATGCCTGTCAAATTTACTGCGGACAGAACAAAACAATTTTCAGCAGAGACGAGGGATTAAAACTGCAGACACATCTTTGTAAAATGGCAGGGCACCAGAGCAAATCCACACAAACACAGGCAGGAGATGCAGACTCACACAGAAGCCACCCCAACCAAGAATCAAACCAGAAAACCTATAGCTGTGAGGCAACAATACTACCACTGCACCATCAAATCTGCAAGGAATTAAACATTCAGAAACCTGAAGTCTGAAATTCAAATGCCTGTCAAATTTACTGCGGACAGAACAAAACAATTTTCAGCAGAGACGAGGGATTAAAACTGCAGACACATCTTTGTAAAATGGCAGGGCACCAGAGCAAATCCACACAAACACAGGCAGGAGATGCAGACTCCACACAGAAGCCACCCCAACCAAGAATCAAACCAGAAAACCTATAGCTGTGAGGCAACAATACTACCACTGCACCATCAAATCTGCAAGGAATTAAACATTCAGAAACCTGAAGTCTGAAATTCAAATGCCTGTCAAATTTACTGCGGACAGAACAAAACAATTTTCAGCAGAGGCGAGGGATTAAAACTGCAGACACATCTTTGTAAAATGGCAGGGCACCAGAGCAAATCCACACAAACACAGGCAGGAGATGCAGACTCCACACAGAAGCCACCCCAACCAAGAATCAAACCAGAAAACCTATAGCTGTGAGGCAACAGTACTACCACTGCACCATCAAATCTGCAAGGAATTAAACATTCAGAAACCTGAAGTCTGAAATTCAAATGCCTGTCAAATTTACTGCGGACAGAACAAAACAATTTTCAGCAGAGACGGAGGGATTAAAACTGCAGACACATCTTTGTAAAATGGCAGGGCACCAGAGCAAATCCACACAAACACAGGCAGGAGATGCAGACTCCACACAGAAGCCACCCCAACCAAGAATCAAACCAGAAAACCTATAGCTGTGAGGCAACAATTTTACCACTGCACCATCAAATACGCGGGGAATTAAACATTCAGAAACCCTTAAGTCTGAAATTCAAATGCCTATCAATTTTATTTAACATTTTTAATCAGGACAGTCTGACTTGGAACAAATAAACAAATTTTCAGCGGAGGCCCAGGAAGAAATAATGCAGACATGTCTTTGTAACATGGGAGGCACAAAAGCAAACCCACACAAACACAGGAGAAGATACAGACCCCACAAAGAAGGAACCCCAGCCAAGAATCAAACCCAAGAACCTGCAGCTGTGAGGCAACAATGCTACTACTACACCATCAAATATCAAGCATTACAACATTTACAAACCACAGATATTATGAGGAACAGATCAGATCAAATATGAGGTAAAAATCTGAATTTTTTTTACAAATGGTGGTGGGTAGGGAACTCAAGTCTTTAACACCTGCATACAGGGTACAGGGTTCAAGCCTGAGGCATTCCCTACCACACCACCATAAGCACCTGGGGCATTTTCACACACACACACACACACACACACCAGTAAAGCACAAGCACCATACACAAACTCCAGTAAAGCACAAGCACCATACACAAACTCCAGTAAAGCACAAGCACCATACACAAACTCCAGTAAAGCACAAGCACCATACACAAACTCCAGTAAAGCACAAGCACCATACACAAACTCCAGTAAAGCACAAGCACCATACACAAACTCCAGTAAAGCACAAGCACCATACACAAACTCCAGTAAAGCACAAGCACCATACACAAACTCCAGTAAAGCACAAGCACCATACACAAACTCCAGTAAAGCACAAGCACCATACACAAACTCCAGTAAAGCACAAGCACCATACACAAACTCCAGTAAAGCACAAGCACCATACACAAACTCCAGTAAAGCACAAGCACCATACACAAACTCCAGTAAAGCACAAGCACCATACACAAACTCCAGTAAAGCACAAGCACCATACACAAAGAAAAATAAACATTGTAAATTGAAAGGCACCTTACCTGAATCAATACATCCAGAGTTAACGTCCGTACAATCCATACATCCTTCCTGCGCAATACTGAAGACCCGCGAGATCCACATGCTCCTTCCCTGAGGCACTGTCCCGAGTCCCTGCTGCTCCTCTTGCAGTCCGGATGCGTCCCATAATCCTGGCGGGTCTGTGCACTGTAAAGTGCACAGGCGCTCCTTGTGTCCCCTATGGGGACGGCCGGGCTGCCCTGAGCATGCGCATAGACCGATAAGCGGGACTCGGTGCATGCATGAAGTCCAGAATTTTAAAAATATTTTTTTTATTTTTTCATTTCTTTTTCTTTCTTTTTTTCTTTTTGAGGGGGCTGCAGTCCGGCAGCCCTATGCCACGAGCCGCCCCTGGGTAGGTTATTGGCCCTATACATAAGGGGATGGCTGATAATGAGTATCCAATCTGGGATTCTATCTTTGTTGTTAGGTTTACTGATCCTAGTAGGAGAGGATATGATCTGGGTAAATCCATATAGATTTACATGGATGGTAAGAGATTCTGAGGAACAAATATTCCAATCAATGCTGAAGTCTACTAGAACAATGGTTTCTTGAGGGTAGTTACTAGACAGCCAAGAGAGGATATCTTCTATGGTGTTTGCATTATTATCTGGAGGAATGTAGACACAGGCTATGTTTATACTGTTGTTTTTATTAATTTGAAGCTTGGTAATGAGAATTTCAGCATTATCAACACAGGGTGGTTGCGTGAAATCAGAGGTCACATCTAGAGTAGTATTGTATAGTACAGCTACCCCTCGTCGCTTCCTAGTGGTAAGGTCTAACCTTAGTATATTATAACCTGAGGGTTAAACCTCATTATCTGCCATTGATGGTTTTATCCAGGTTTCAGTAAGACATAGTATATCCAAGGAATGTGTATCTAGGAGTGCATGCAGGTGGTGGACCTTATTGTTTAAGCTTCTAATAGTTAGGTGACTAACCAGGAGTGAGTTTAAAGGTCTATTTAAAGTTTATAAGTTAGTGGGAATAGTAGAATTGGCACTAGGATCGACTAGTGAGGTTGTGCCAGGGTTTTGATGAATGTCCCCATCCCTTGTGAGGTTTCCATGCAGTCTAATTGTGAGTTTTAGGAATTTAAATATTAGTATTAGGTAATTCTTGGTTTTGGGGTTGATATATCTGGATCTAATGGGTTGGTGGTATTTTGTATCCAAGGAGTTAGTCATAAGGTTGATTTTTAAGTGGTCTAATTTAATTTGTATTATTGGAGTGGTGGTTTGGCTTCTTGGGTAGTGGTAGCCTAGGTAGGACAGATTTTCGTAGATGATGAGAAGATATGGAATTGCCATCAAGGGTAGTAGGCAGTATAATAGCATTAATTTGAGAGGATTCGCAGCCAATAGCAGAGGCATTGCCTAGATGTTAGCTTTGACTTTTGCCTGACTTGAGTAGAGGGATAATTAGGATAGGTAGGTAGGGAGGGTCCTGATAATGCCTGGAGAGTTGTTGAATGGTTCTAGAAAGAGGGGGAGTGGTTTTAGAGCTATAAATTTAAGACTAGTAGGGGTGGGTGGAATTTGGGGGCAGGGTGGAGCACAGCAGGGCTTAACCTAACCACGAGATCTGTAGGGTCTGTATAAACACGTAAATATAATGAGGCTTTTTTTTTAAATACTTTCTTACCCTTGTTTTTGCCATTAGTATACTATTTCTATGTAGTATACTTTTAGTAATCACTTTTTGCAGCCGTTTAGCACATTGAGCTTTCTTCTTCCAATTTTCTGCTATTTTTATAGTTTTAGGGCTTAGAAACTGAGATATGTTCACTAGGTAATCCTTAAAGATAGATATAGGAGTTACCCAGTTTACTATTATAGGGCTGATTGTGGGGTTTTTGAGAGATTAATAGTAATGCTGTAGACCAGTACGACTAAAAAATATAGTACATACAGACAGGATAAGGTAATATTAACCTTGGCAGATCTTTTCAGAGTCGAGGGACAGTGCAGGAAAGATTCCAGTTAGGTTTCAGCAGGGGAGGTTTCCTTCTAGCGTTCAAGCCTTTCATGGATCTAGCCGATAGAGGGAGATAGAACCTGATGATAGATACACAAGTTAGCATATGTGCTAAGTAGAGGGTCCTTCAGCCAGTAGAATATAGTGTTGTTAAGGACATTTATTTTCTATACAGCAGAGCAGCAGTAATCATAGAAAACGACCATAACACAGTCAGAGCAGCCCACTAGTTAACACATTTCAAAGCACAATGGTAGTGTTATTAAATACAGCCTGTATTTAAGAAGTAAAACAGTCTAAATAGTATGAAATAGTGTCACTTTGGTTTAAACAATCATCCAATTCAAAGTCACTTGCTTATTTTTCTGTATTAGACTAGATAAAATACAACCATATGTGAAGGTCCTCAACAAAAGCATACCCAAACAAAGGAGATCTCCGAGGTAAAAACACACATGATCTCCACAACCCTCCATACCACATGCCATGCATAGCCCACACACCTGTGTCTCACAGCCACTAAGGCTTCACCATAAACCCAACATATTAGTCATAGGAGACTCCATTGTGAGACACACAGATGTGCCTCTCACCAGGCTGGATAAGGAGAAAGTCACAGTTAGTTGTCAGTCAGGTTCCAGAATCCTCCATATCACATATGCACTCAAGTCTCTCAACAAAAGGTACTGTTATGACTCGGTCATAGTCCATGTTGGCGTGAATGACTTGAGATGTACCTCCCTGGACTATATTCAGAGACATGATTGAGCTCACTGTATATGTGTCCTAGGCAGTTATGTCCCTAGCCTTAAGCAGCACTCTACCGTCACCCAGAATGATGCCTCAATACAAACATAAAATTATTGAATTTAACAATTGGCTTAGTTTCTGGTGTCATTCCAGGGAGCTCCAGTAACCGACAGCCTGTGACAATATAATCAACAGACCACAATGCTTTACCAGAGATAGCCTGCATCTGCCTCACTTGGGCTTCAGGCTTCTGGCAAAGGCTCTTGTCTCCCCCATAGTGCCTGTTTTTGGAAAAGTGATGAGGTTAAAACTACCAACATAAACATTTCAACAAAAACCAAACTAAAGGTCATGCTGCTAAATGCTAGGAGTCTAAACATGAAACTGAACTCATTGCAACCAACTCATTGCAACCATTCTTAACCCTGGAAGATACTGACATCTTTGTAGTCACAGAAACCTGGTTCAAAGCTGCAGAGAGCACCCCCGCCATACGTGGTTACTCATCCTATCATACATTCAGACCACAAACTGTGGGCAGTAAAGCCAAAGGAGTGGAGTTTCAATATATATTAAAGACATATACACCTCCATGCAGGTCAAACAGTATGACAAACAGGAGACACTCCAGGTGCATTTAACCATTGACAAGACCACTATTAAAATCATAGCTTGCTACTGATCCCCAAATCTGACTCAGGATGCCCACTCTGGCTTTTAGGACCTCTTCAAATCTACCAAGATTCAACCCTTTACCCTGATCTTGGGTGATTTTAACTATCCAAACATAGACTGGAAGAACTACGATGCCCAGAGATTCCTGCAAATGCCTTAGAGCAGCTAGTCAATACACCCAAGAGAGGTGATATCTTGGACCTGGTATTAACCAATATGAGTAACCACTGCAGCATCCCTACGGTATCATCCTACCTGGTAAAATCCAACCATAAAGTGGTCACTTTCGAAATCACCATTTCCCCGACCCCCATCTAGCTAGGGTCAGACAAAAAAGCTTCTACAAAGCTGATTACAGCCTCCTGAGGTATGGTATAAACAGCTTCACAGTACCCTTCCCCTCTGTAGGAACTGGCACCAATATCCAAAACTACACCAAAGCAGTATAAGAGCATTTATATAGCATCATGGAATCAGGAATACCCGACAGGCCTAAATCATTCTCCTCAAGGATGAATAAACCTGTCTGGTGGACATCTGCAATAAATAAACTGTATAACAAAAGGAAAAAAATTGCTGTCCAGGACCAAGAAGGAGCAGGTGCCCAATTGGAAGCAAGCACTCCTTAACCTGAGCAAGCACATAAGAGCACTAGTAGAATCCTCTAAAGCCAACTTCGAGTCCAAATTGGCCATATCTACTAGAGATAATCATAAGGCCTTCTTCACATATGTCTGCAATCTCAAAGGAAGTCCTCAGATCTGTTCAGAACTGGTGGTCAAGGACACCACATATACAAATGCTGTAGATATACCAAACTTGCTGGATGACAAATTCATTGAAACCTTCATCCCTCTGTCCCACCAATCAGTAAATCAGGACATCCCCAGTACCTGCCTCCTTCCTCTTATATCTAGGGAACAGGTCATTACTGCTCTCTCAAGGGCAAAAAAATACAGCCTCCGTGGGACCTGATAACATCCCAGGCTGCATCCTGCAAGAACTCAGGCAGGAACTTGCAGCACCATTAAGCACCCTATTTAACAAAAACATGAGTACCGGCTTCATCCCAACTAAGTGGAAGACAGCCACTGTCATCCCTTTCTACAAAGGTGGAGAGTCCACCAATCTGGGAAGTTATAGACCCATCAGCCTAACTAGCCTGATCTACAAGGCCATGGAACGGATTATCATGGACCTCATTAACAAGGACATTAGCAACCTCCAAACACTTGATCCCACACAGTTTGGCTTCATCAAGGGGAGGTTATGTCTGTTAAATTTGGTTGACTTCTTTGAGACAGTCACCAAAGCCATTGATGATGGGAAGACAGTGCACACCACCTACCCTGACCTGACTAAAGCCTTCGACACTATTCTCCACTTGGGCATAATAGATAAACTCTCTCAACTAGGCATCAAATCCATATCTTACCAGATGGGTAGCAAACTGACTCCCTGATAGAACCCACCTAGTCAAAATAGGGGAAACCACCTCAAGCAGTAGACCCATAATGAGCGGCATACCCAAGGGTTCAGTCTTGGGGTCTCTGTTATTTGGGATATACTTTTCTGAGGTGCAGGCCAAAACCAGTGGGCTATGACTGACCAAGTTTGTAGATGATTGCAAGTTGGGAGCTGTCATCAATTCCCCTAGTTATGTGGACATCCTCCAAGAGGGTCTCACCCAAACAAATGAATGGTGCCAGAAACATGGCCTCAAGCTGAATATCAAAAAATGCATCATCATCCCCTTTGGGGAGAGTGACGTCCCCACAAATTAACATATTAATGACAATGTCCTAAGCAAGCAATCAGTAGTGAGAGATTTAGGCATCAAGGTTGATAGCAACATGACTTTTGAACACCATGTTGCTTCCATTGTATGGAAAGCTTTCTACATGAGCCACCTCAAAAGTAAGGGTATCTCATCCAGGGACAAGGAGGTCATAACATCCCTGTATTCTTCCCTTATAAGGCCCATTATTAAGTACAATGCTCCATTTGTCATGTACCTCGTAAAGCACATGCAGCAGCTGGACACATCAGAGAGGTTCCTCACCAGGAGAATCCAGGGTCTCAAACATCTACCCAACACAGATAGGCTAAAAGCCCTGTCCCTCTACTCACTTTCATATAGACTCCTCAGAGGTGACCTCTGTCTGGCATACAAGGTGATCTGGGACCCCACCTTGATGGGACTGCTGCATATCCGCAATTCAAGCTCCACTCAAGTAATCCACATGCATGACCTAAACCTGGTCTGTGACATCAATAGGACTAGTTGGCAGGGCAGATTTATGTCTCAGAGACTCCCCCATCTGTGGAATAGACTCCTTCTGCACATCAAGCAGAGTACCTCTTTACCCCTTTTTAAATGCAACCTGGATAAGTGAATGGGAAACAGAAAATATACCCCTGAAATTTCATCTATGTCCCTGCTGAACATGGGCATTGGGTGCTGACTTGTCTAAACATAGGCTAAACTCTTGACTAGGCTTATAACGGCCTGAGGGCCAATAGCCTAGAAACTTCCTATGATCCTATAAATAATCAAAAGAGCAGTGCAGTTACCCTGTTTTAACACAACTGTACATATGTACTGAGCAACAGAGTTATGACTACTGTGTATAATTTATCTATCTATAGATAGCTAGACAGATAGGAAGACAGACAGACAGATAAACAGATAAATAAATACACAAATAGAAAGATAGTAGTGTTTTCAAGTGTGAAGGTTGATACAGGAAAGCTTAGAAAGAAAATGCTATAGTAATAACCCATAGCTGGGTGTGGCTAATGCTGGATTTACCCATGTTTCTCTAGTTTTGCATAACACATGTAATTACCCTTGTATTTTTCTCTGTACCATCTGTCTCATTCTTTTGAAATCTCTGTTTTTTGTAAGTTTTTTTAAAATAAAGAAAAGTAAAATTTCAGTAGTATATATTAATAGAAGAAAGTCCGGGTGACTGGACATTTTTCCATTGGTATATGCTTGATTTGCAATGGGCACACTGGTTTCGTTGACCAATCAGCATGTTCGTTTTTGAATGTTAATGGCCAGTTATTGTATAATAAGCAGAAGAATATTAATATTATAATTTTCACTGAAGGCTGTATGCATGGCTAATTTATACTGTAAATGTAATTAAATTAACAGGAAGGAAGATGAGATGGAAAACAGATCTGCTGATATCTGACTCCATTACAGAAAAAGATCATTAGTTAAGAGTTAGGTGATATGAAGGAAAAAAGGGATAAACTTGGAAGGACAAGCAGTGGAAAAATAAAGCACACCTTTGTTCACTCCAGATAAATAATTCTGTATGGAACAGCAGAGGAGTGATTCATTCATAACATAATTAACACTGCATTCCAAGCCATCTGAACTTTAAGATGAATTTCACATGAGGTAGAACATTGACAGATTAGCAAGACGTTCTGAATATGAAAAGCAACATCTTCAGAAGTGGTTGTGTACTATCCCATACAATGAGGAATGGTCATGTACTGTCACATACAACAAGTGGTCATGTAATGTCCTGTACAACAAGGAGTGGTCATGTACTGTCCCATACAACAAGGAGTGGCCTCGTACTATCCAACTAAAGGAGTACGTGTTCCTGGTCCCATACAACAAGGAGTGGTCATGTTCTGTCCCATACAACAAAGAGTGGTCATGTACTGTGCCATACAAAAAGGAGTGGTCTCGTACTGTTCCACACAACAAGGAAAGGTTACATAATGTCCCATACCAGAAGTAGTGGTCATGTTCTGTCCCAGTAATGTACTGTCCCATGCAACAAGGAGTATTCATGTACTGTCCCATATAACAAGTAGTGGTCATGTTCTGTCTCATACAGCAAGGAGTGGTCATGTACTGTCCCATATAATCCTCAACATCATAACTGATGTTAATTACAATTAAACAACTTCAGCTGCGAAAAAATCTCCAAATTGCATAGCTGTACATGTAAAAACTTAGAAGAATGAATTTAACTCCACTTCAACATGCTTTCCAGTTTTTTTCAGTGTCTATAAACTCACTTTTGTTCCTTATGAGAATATTCTTTAAAAGAGGCTTACTGAATTCTATTGTCCATGTGAATTGGTCCTAAAACAACCAATCAAAGCAATGTGAAGATGATGATGAATTCCAGGACAGTCAGAATAGTATCTGTCACCCTCTTTCATTGAGATAAATTTGTTCTGAACTACTTAGCCATGGTGGAGAATAGTGTATTGTACAAAACCAGGGAGGTGGTCTGTGCTACTCTACAGCTAGAACTTGTGAATGTCTTACACTCCTGGAATAACCTGCACTTCTTGTGCAATTAAAGATCCTGGCAGCTAAAACAATCATTTGAATTATCTCCTTTTACATATTACAAGCTGTTTTCATACTACTAGATGAATGGGTGTTGCAGAGGTGGAGTAGGTGCCTGTTGCACTTATTATGGGCCTCACTAAGGCTCAGCATTGCACCTTTCCTACATTATGGTGGGCCTTACTAAGGCTCAGCATTGCACCTTTCCTATATTATGGTGGGCCTTATTAAAGCTCAGGGGTGCACCTTTCCTACGTTATGGTGGGCCTTACTAAGGCTCAGTGTTGCACCTTTCCTACGTTATGGTGGGCCTTACTAAGGCTCAGCATTGTACCTTTCCTATGTTATGGTGGGCCTTACTAAGGCTCAGCGTTGCACCTTTCCTACATTATGGTGGGCCTTAATAAGGCTTAGGGTTGCACCTTTCCTACATTATGGTGGGCCTTACTAATGCTCAGGTTGCACCTGTCCTACATTATAGTGGGCCTTACTAAGGCTCAGCGTTGCACCTGTCGTACTTTGTGGTGGGCCTTGCTAAGGCTCAGTGCTGCTCCTTTCCTACATTATAGATAAACAAACAGTGCAGATGTTCGCTGTATTCTGGCTATAATACTTCATGCAAAGATTATTGTTGTTTCCCTGCTTCTAAAATGTATAAATTCCAATACAGCACTTCCATGTAAAATGCTACAGACTGAATCCCTATTAAATCTAAAAATGCACTTTGAACTATGAAGGCTGCATGTATAACTAGTATGACCAGCATGTTCTAGGCAGTCAGAATGCATCCAGAAGCAGAGGTGGTGGTATCCTGTTTTGTGTTAATGAGGTTAGACAGTGTTTCTGTGGAGTGATTACCTTATGCTACGCAATACTGCAATTCAGCGTCTGGCATTTATTAACATTTCCCATGTGCACTGTCTTGCTTTTCCAGTAGAAGGCCATGAAGACACCTTTTGTCTACTCATAGGCAGTGCATTCATAAATGTGCATTTTTCATTTTAGTAGATGTCCAGACCAAGAATAACACA
This sequence comes from Protopterus annectens, assembly GCF_019279795.1. Classification (NCBI taxonomy): domain Eukaryota; kingdom Metazoa; phylum Chordata; order Ceratodontiformes; family Protopteridae; genus Protopterus; species Protopterus annectens. The sequence goes on from NC_056745.1 coordinate 30,019,247, forward strand.
CCGGACTAGGATAAGTATGGCACCTTGCAGGGACAGCATCAGGTAGCTGTGAAAATTAAAATAATCAAGGAGCTTCAGGAATCAGTTACCAGTGCAGACTATCTGTTATCAGTGCAGACTATCAGTTATCAGTGCAGACAATCTGTTATCAGTGCAGACTATCAGTTATCAGTGCAGACTATCTGTTATCAGTGCAGACTATCAGTTATCAGTGCAGACTATCTGTTATCAGTGCAGACTATCAGTTATCAGTGCAGACTATCTGTTATCAGTGCAGACTATCAGTTATCAGTGCAGACTATCTGTTATCAGTGCAGACTATCAGTTATCAGTGCAGACTATCAGTTATCAGTGCAGACTATCTGTTATCAGTGCAGACTATCAGTTATCAGTGCAGACTATCAGTTATCAGTGCAGACTATCTGTTATCAGTGCAGACTATCAGTTATCAGTGCAGACTATCTGTTATCAGTGCAGACTATCTGTTATCAGTGCAGACTATCAGTTATCAGTGCAGACTATCAGTTATCAGTGCAGACTATCTGTTATCAGTGCAGACTATCTGTTATCAGTGCAGACTATCTGTTATCAGTGCAGACTATCAGTTATCAGTGCAGACTATCTGTTATCAGTGCAGACTATCAGTTATCAGTGCAGACTATCTGTTATCAGTTACCAGTGCAGACTATCTGTTATCAGTGCAGACTGTCAGTTATCAGTGCAGATTATATGTTATCAGTGCAGACTCTCTGTTATCAGTGCAGACTATCTGTTATCAGTGCAGACTATCAGTTATCAGTGCAGACTATCTGTTATCAGTGCAGACTATCAGTTATCAGTGCAGACTATCTGTTATCAGTGCAGACTATCTGTTATCAGTGCAGACTATCAGTTATCAGTGCAGACTATCTGTTATCAGTGCAGACTATCAGTTATCAGTGCAGACTATCTGTTATCAGTGCAGACTATCAGTTATCAGTGCAGACTATCTGTTATCAGTGCAGACTATCTGTTATCAGTGCAGACTATCAGTTATCAGTGCAGACTATCTGTTATCAGTGCAGACTATCAGTTATCAGTGCAGACTATCTGTTATCAGTGCAGACTATCTGTTATCAGTGCAGACTATCTGTTATCAGTGCAGACTATCTGTTATCAGTGCAGACTATCAGTTATCAGTGCAGACTATCTGTTATCAGTGCAGACTATCTGTTATCAGTGCAGACTATCTGTTATCAGTGCAGACTATCAGTTATCAGTGCAGACTATCAGTTATCAGTGCAGACTATCAGTTATCAGTGCAGACTATCTGTTATCAGTGCAGACTATCAGTTATCAGTGCAGACTATCAGTTATCAGTGCAGACTATCTGTTATCAGTGCAGACTATCTGTTATCAGTGCAGACTATCAGTTATCAGTGCAGACTATCTGTTATCAGTGCAGACTATCAGTTATCAGTGCAGACTATCTGTTATCAGTGCAGACTATCTGTTATCAGTGCAGACTATCAGTTATCAGTGCAGACTATCTGTTATCAGTGCAGACTATCAGTTATCAGTGCAGACTATCTGTTATCAGTGCAGACTATCAGTTATCAGTGCAGACTATCTGTTATCAGTGCAGACTATCTGTTATCAGTGCAGACTATCTGTTATCAGTGCAGACTATCAGTTATCAGTGCAGACTATCTGTTATCAGTGCAGACTATCAGTTATCAGTGCAGACTATCTGTTATCAGTGCAGACTATCTGTTATCAGTGCAGACTATCTGTTATCAGTGCAGACTATCAGTTATCAGTGCAGACTATCAGTTATCAGTGCAGACTATCTGTTATCAGTGCAGACTATCTGTTATCAGTGCAGACTATCTGTTATCAGTGCAGACTATCAGTTATCAGTGCAGACTATCTGTTATCAGTGCAGACTATCAGTTATCAGTGCAGACTATCTGTTATCAGTGCAGACTATCTGTTATCAGTGCAGACTATCAGTTATCAGTGCAGACTATCTGTTATCAGTGCAGACTATCAGTTATCAGTGCAGACTATCTGTTATCAGTGCAGACTATCAGTTATCAGTGCAGACTATCTGTTATCAGTGCAGACTATCAGTTATCAGTGCAGACTATCAGTTATCAGTGCAGACTATCTGTTATCAGTGCAGACTATCAGTTATCAGTGCAGACTATCTGTTATCAGTGCAGACTATCAGTTATCAGTGCAGACTATCTGTTATCAGTGCAGACTATCAGTTATCAGTGCAGACTATCAGTTATCAGTGCAGACTATCTGTTATCAGTGCAGACTATCTGTTATCAGTGCAGACTATCAGTTATCAGTGCAGACTATCTGTTATCAGTGCAGACTATCAGTTATCAGTGCAGACTATCAGTTATCAGTGCAGACTATCTGTTATCAGTGCAGACTATCAGTTATCAGTGCAGACTATCTGTTATCAGTGCAGACTATCAGTTATCAGTGCAGACTATCAGTTATCAGTGCAGACTATCTGTTATCAGTGCAGACTATCAGTTATCAGTGCAGACTATCTGTTATCAGTGCAGACTATCAGTTATCAGTGCAGACTATCTGTTATCAGTGCAGACTATCAGTTATCAGTGCAGACTATCTGTTATCAGTGCAGACTATCAGTTATCAGTGCAGACTATCTGTTATCAGTGCAGACTATCAGTTATCAGTGCAGACTATCAGTTATCAGTGCAGACTATCTGTTATCAGTGCAGACTATCAGTTATCAGTGCAGACTATCTGTTATCAGTGCAGACTATCTGTTATCAGTGCAGACTATCTGTTATCAGTGCAGACTATCTGTTATCAGTGCAGACTATCAGTTATCAGTGCAGACTATCAGTTATCAGTGCAGACTATCTGTTATCAGTGCAGACTATCTGTTATCAGTGCAGACTATCAGTTATCAGTGCAGACTATCTGTTATCAGTGCAGACTATCTGTTATCAGTGCAGACTATCAGTTATCAGTGCAGACTATCTGTTATCAGTGCAGACTATCTGTTATCAGTGCAGACTATCTGTTATCAGTGCAGACTATCAGTTATCAGTGCAGACTATCTGTTATCAGTGCAGACTATCAGTTATCAGTGCAGACTATCTGTTATCAGTGCAGACTATCAGTTATCAGTGCAGACTATCAGTTATCAGTGCAGACTATCTGTTATCAGTGCAGACTATCAGTTATCAGTGCAGACTATCTGTTATCAGTGCAGACTATCAGTTATCAGTGCAGACTATCAGTTATCAGTGCAGACTATCTGTTATCAGTGCAGACTATCAGTTATCAGTGCAGACTATCTGTTATCAGTGCAGACTATCAGTTATCAGTGCAGACTATCTGTTATCAGTGCAGACTATCTGTTATCAGTGCAGACTATCAGTTATCAGTGCAGACTATCTGTTATCAGTGCAGACTATCTGTTATCAGTGCAGACTATCAGTTATCAGTGCAGACTATCAGTTATCAGTGCAGACTATCTGTTATCAGTGCAGACTATCTGTTATCAGTGCAGACTATCAGTTATCAGTGCAGACTATCAGTTATCAGTGCAGACTATCAGTTATCAGTGCAGACTATCTGTTATCAGTGCAGACTATCTGTTATCAGTGCAGACTATCTGTTATCAGTGCAGACTATCAGTTATCAGTGCAGACTATCTGTTATCAGTGCAGACTATCTGTTATCAGTGCAGACTATCAGTTATCAGTGCAGACTATCTGTTATCAGTGCAGACTATCAGTTATCAGTGCAGACTATCTGTTATCAGTGCAGACTATCAGTTATCAGTGCAGACTATCTGTTATCAGTGCAGACTATCAGTTATCAGTGCAGACTATCTGTTATCAGTGCAGACTATCTGTTATCAGTGCAGACTATCAGTTATCAGTGCAGACTATCTGTTATCAGTGCAGACTATCAGTTATCAGTGCAGACTATCTGTTATCAGTGCAGACTATCAGTTATCAGTGCAGACTATCAGTTATCAGTGCAGACTATCAGTTATCAGTGCAGACTATCAGTTATCAGTGCAGAATATCAGTTATCAGTGCAGACTATCTGTTATCAGTGCAGACTATCTGTTATCAGTGCAGACTATCAGTTATCAGTGCAGACTATCAGTTATCAGTGCAGACTATCTGTTATCAGTGCAGACTATCAGTTATCAGTGCAGACTATCTGTTATCAGTGCAGACTATCAGTTATCAGTGCAGACTATCTGTTATCAGTGCAGACTATCAGTTATCAGTGCAGACTATCTGTTATCAGTGCAGACTATCAGTTATCAGTGCAGACTATCTGTTATCAGTGCAGACTATCAGTTATCAGTGCAGACTATCAGTTATCAGTGCAGACTATCTGTTATCAGTGCAGACTATCAGTTATCAGTGCAGACTATCAGTTATCAGTGCAGACTATCTGTTATCAGTGCAGACTATCAGTTATCAGTGCAGACTATCAGTTATCAGTGCAGACTATCTGTTATCAGTGCAGACTATCTGTTATCAGTGCAGACTATCTGTTATCAGTGCAGACTATCTGTTATCAGTGCAGACTATCAGTTATCAGTGCAGACTATCAGTTATCAGTGCAGACTATCTGTTATCAGTGCAGACTATCTGTTATCAGTGCAGACTATCAGTTATCAGTGCAGACTATCTGTTATCAGTGCAGACTATCTGTTATCAGTGCAGACTATCTGTTATCAGTGCAGACTATCTGTTATCAGTGCAGACTATCAGTTATCAGTGCAGACTATCTGTTATCAGTGCAGACTATCTGTTATCAGTGCAGACTATCTGTTATCAGTGCAGACTATCTGTTATCAGTGCAGACTATCAGTTATCAGTGCAGACTATCTGTTATCAGTGCAGACTATCAGTTATCAGTGCAGACTATCAGTTATCAGTGCAGACTATCAGTTATCAGTGCAGACTATCAGTGCAGACTATCAGTTATCAGTGCAGACTATCAGTTATCAGTGCAGACTATCAGTTATCAGTGCAGACTATCTGTTATCAGTGCAGACTATCAGTTATCAGTGCAGACTATCTGTTATCAGTGCAGACTATCAGTTATCAGTGCAGACTATCAGTTATCAGTGCAGACTATCAGTTATCAGTGCAGACTATCTGTTATCAGTGCAGACTATCAGTTATCAGTGCAGACTATCTGTTATCAGTGCAGACTATCAGTTATCAGTGCAGACTATCAGTTATCAGTGCAGACTATCTGTTATCAGTGCATACTATCTGTTTTCAGTGCAGACTATCAGTTATCAGTGCAGACTATCTGTTATCAGTGCAGACTATCAGTTCAGACTATCAGTTATCAGTGCAGGCTATCTGTTATCAGTGCAGTCTATCAGTGCAGACTATCAGTTATCAGTGCAGACTATCAGTTATCAGTGCAGACTATCTGTTATCAGTGCAGACTATCAGTTATCAGTGCAGACTATCTGTTATCAGTGCAGACTATCAGTTATCAGTGCAGACTATCTGTTATCAGTGCAGACTATCAGTTATCAGTGCAGACTATCAGTTATCAGTGCAGACTATCTGTTATCAGTGCAGACTATCTGTTATCAGTGCAGACTATCAGTTATCAGTGCAGACTATCTGTTATCAGTGCAGACTATCTGTTATCAGTGCAGACTATCAGTTATCAGTGCAGACTATCTGTTATCAGTGCAGACTATCAGTTATCAGTGCAGACTATCAGTTATCAGTGCAGACTATCTGTTATCAGTGCAGACTATCTGTTATCAGTGCAGACTATCAGTTATCAGTGCAGACTATCAGTTATCAGTGCAGACTATCTGTTATCAGTGCAGACTATCAGTTATCAGTGCAGACTATCTGTTATCAGTGCAGACTATCAGTTATCAGTGCAGACTATCTGTTATCAGTGCAGACTATCTGTTATCAGTGCAGAATATCAGTTATTTATTTTATTTATTTTATTTTATTTTTATTTTACATTTGTTGACCGGGCTAATCTAGCTGGATATATGTCAATTTTCAGTAGAGGCTTGGGGAGATAAGCTCCAAAAATTATAATCTCTAATGATACTAAGTAAAAACCATTAAAGAACTACATGTAAAGTAAATAGTACAATAGTTATGGAATAACAAAAGAATTGTAGCTCATGACATACATGGAGAATACAATAACATGTACAGAGAGTAGGGATATAGGAAAATAAGATGACAAGTAGATATTTAAAAGGAGTTAAGTCAGTGGATCCTGATTTTACATAGAAATTGGGAATTTGCAGATGTGATGTAAAGTCAGGGGTGAAGTAAAGTTTGTCAGGATTAGTACAGGGGCACAGCCATTGTGTTTTGAGGTATAGCTTGAGTTTCTTTTTAAAGGGAGATTTTGAGGGAATAGATGAAAGTTCAGAGGAAGCAGGTTCCAATCTTTTCCAACAGTGTTAGAGAAAAGGGAGTCTCCGCCTTGTTGTTTGACTTAACAGTGTCTATAAGAAGTTTTTTGTGCAGATCTTAGGGACTTTAGGTTATGGTATGGATGAATCAGACTGGATAGTATAGGTGTTTTGTCAGGTTGATACAGAATTTGATGGGCTATGCCAAGTTGGTTAAATTTTAGTTGCCGCCAATATTCCAGCCAGCCTAGTTGTTTTAAATTAGTACAGTGGTGGGTTCTGTAGGGGTTTCCTGTGGCAAATCTGGCTATGTTGTGGTAGGAGATTTCTAGTTTTGACAGATTCCTTTTTGATAAGTTGGTAAATATGGTTTGTTAAGGTGTGAATGTAGTGGTTGTTCATAGAAGGTAGTAAGGTGTGCTAATATTGAGTGAGAGAAAGAGAGAACACAAATATGGTATGTTTGAGTACTTCAGGGGTGGGGAGTTTATACATTTTAAAGGTGGATATTAACTTTAGTTGCTATTACAAGTGATGTGGGTGTGGTATTGTTAGACAAGTTATGGCCATTAGTATAAGTGAAAGGGTGTGGTTAAGGAATGAAGTATAGGGAGAAAAGAGAGATGAATGGTTAGTTGTGGTTGGGTTATAATTGGAGGAGAGGGGGTGTGGTTAGGTAGGTACATATGTGGATGTACTGGGGGTGGTGGAATTTGGGGGTAGGGGTAGGGGGAGCCGGGAGTGAGGCCCGGCAGGGCTTAAACGAGAAGCCTCAGCAGGTAAAGAAATGCTATTCTATGGAGACAATCAGAGAGCAAAGCAGAAGTCTTGAGGCATGCTAAAGCAATCCAGGTAAGTAGAGTGAGGGAAAGCTTGTAGTAAGGCAAGGAAAGTGGAGTGGTAAAGGGTAAGAAAAGAAGCTCTATAGTCAGGGAGAGGAAAGTAAAAGGGATTGTAAATACAGCAGGAGGATTAGCCAAGGGGATGAAATGGGTGAAATCTGGAGAAGGATGTAAGTGGGAAGGTGTAAGAGTTGGGAGCTTCCTGAGGCTGAAATATTGGGGAGCCCCTAGTGGACAGGGAGTAGGATACAGTGACAGATATCCAAATTAACATTGACTGGTAAAGCTGAGGTTGAGATAATGCAGTTCAAGGGGAGAGTTGGCAAAGTGCAGATTCAGGGAAAAGTATGGCTGCTGGCTTCCTAACCCAGTGCAGTAACTCAAAAGTGTTCTGATACTTGGTAAGTACAAGACAACAACAAGTGTGTTTTTTAATGGTCGTGGAACTAGGCGGTGGAACATACTTTCAAATTCCTTTGTTTACTGAAAAAATGTTCTGGATAGGCAGGTTTCTTTTGACCCGACGTTTGGAAGCAAAGAAAAATGTCAGGGGTCCTTAATCTGTGCAGAGACTATCATGTTATCAGCACAGACTATCTGTTATCAGTGCAGACCACCAGTTATCAGGCGCAGACCATCAGTTGTCAGCAGACCATCTGCTGTTATCAGTGCGCAGACTATCAGTTATCAGTGCAGACCAGGCGTTATCAGTGCAGACCATCAATTGCCAGTGCAGACTATCTTTGTTATCAGTGCAGACTCACCAGTTATCAGTGCGCAGACTATCAGTTAGTGCAGACTCTGTGTTAGTAGCAGACTATCAGCCAGTCCGTGCAGAATATCGTCATCAGTGCAGACTATCTGTTATCATTTATCAGTGCATGACTATCAGTTATCAGCAGACTATCAGTTATTATTAGTGCAGACCATCTGTTATCAGTGCAGACTATCAGTTATCAGTGCAGTACCATCTGTTATCAGTGCAGACTATCAGTTATCAGTGCAGACTATCTGTTATCAGTGCAGAGACTATCAGTTATCAGTGATGACTATCAAAGTTATCAGTGCAAAATTTTGTGTTGTTGAAGTGCAGACTATCTGTTATCAGTGCAGACTAGCTGTTAGTGCAGAATATTCTCTTATCGCGTGCAGACTATCTGTTAACAAAGTGCAGACTATCTCTTTGTTAGTGCAGATTATCAGTGCAGACTATCAGTTATCAGTAGATGAAAGAACTAAAAAGGAGTAAATGCTCTTGATATGCAAGTAAATGTAAATAACTATAGACCAAACAGAATATATCAAGAGCAACGCAATGAAGGAAGCATAAAAACAAACTTAGATATCCAATAAAAACGATACTCCAAGATGATGTTAAAAAACGAATTTAATTGAGTGCACAGAGGTTAGCGCCAGCGGTGAGCTTTCATCAGACCAAGACCAAACATTTAAAATTCAATTTAAATAACCTGAAGGTGAAACTTAATTTAAAATTTAAAGCAAAATGACATCAATAATAAAATAGCTGCTAACTAACTCATATTACTAACAGCCACTGCGTGCTAAAACGCACACAAGGATCTATACACATAAACATAAAAACATATAAAACAATGCATATCAGTATCAAGACACATCTTGACTCAGTACATATGTGAATATATACAAAATAATCCAAGTAGTATGCAGGAAAAAATATGCAGAAAAAAATGTGTATATATGTACATATCACTAATAACCAGAAAATATACTGAACTGTACATAAAAAACATATATTGCCATACTACTAACTGCATACCAAATCTATAACACTAATATATATATATAAAAAACATGAATATATTAGTGAGGCGATACCACAATCCCTCAACCTCTGATTTTTAGCCGCCTCATCTTTAAATAAGGTTTAATTGGAACCTTTCCATTCAAACCAGGAGGCATATCTGACCTTAGTCGAATGATCCAATCACTCTCCGATTCGGGTCAGATTAAATACATCACCACCTCTATGAGATTTATGCATTAATTCCAAAATTCTAAACCTGAAGGAATGATCACTGCTATGGTCTATAAATATGTTTCGCCAATGCGTTGTGAGTTGTACCTTTCCTCATGTGATATATGTGCTCCCACATCCTATCCCTGAGGCACCTGTTGGTCTTGCCTATGTAGAAGGCGGGGCACAGTGTACAAGTGGCCAGGTACACAACATTGGTGGACATACAATCACCACCTGCCCACATTCTAAAAACACCCAAACCATTAGGATGAATAAAAATGGGATCAGAATCTATATAGGAACAAAAATTACAGTGTTTACATGGTGTAGTTAATCGAGTACCATCCTTCGGAACCATATAAGGTGCCTTTGGATAACACAATAACTTTCTAAGATTCATCTTGTTCTTATAGATGAATTTGCTTATCACCCACTATTTCTCTGACTACTGGGTCTACTGATAAAATGTGCCAATGTGAATTAATAACATCCTTCACAACACCTACATCACAAGTATAAAAAATTGGACACATAACTCCATTGGAAACAACATTAGTTCCCACATCCGATGTTTCTCCAGGTGCCACGACCTGCTTGTGAGAGAAATACGGGGCCGCCTCTGTCTCTCCTTAAATTGTCCATTTCTAATACTAACAGTCAGGTCATGTTCTGTGTATCCACGCTTCTAAATATATGGGTCAAGTCATTAATTTCATCTTCGTAACATGTTGCTATAGGATTGAGTATCCTAAGCACACATGGCTTGACCACGCACTATGTTCTTGTAAACATATCCCGGATACATGCTGTGCCGGTGTAATATTGCATTCCTATGACAGGGCTTCCCTATGTCCTTGTATTGATCAAACCCCCATCTAGTTTTTCTACATATATGTCCAAGAAAGGTAACTTAATCTCAGAACATTCTACTGTGAATCTCAAAAAATCAGTAGTGTTGTTAAGCTCTCTCGTGAAATCAGCCAATTCCTCCATAGTACCCTCCCACAACATAAACAGATCGTCGACGAAACGTCTGTAGAATGGAACAAATCTATTATAAAAGCATGGCCTTGAACATAAATCTAACTTCCCACTCAGTTATATAGTTAAGGCAGATGAGCTATAAGGCTACATGAAGTGCTCCATAGCCACGCCATCCCTCTAGTAAAAAACAAGTGGTCCAGAAAGCAAAAAACATTAGATTCTAAGTGTGGCCTCTAGAAACGCCATAGTGGAAGTAATCTACCTCACGGTCACCTAAACTGATGCTCCTCCATGAGATAGCTGTCAACCATCTCTATACCCACTGCATTGGGTATCACCGTGGAACAATGATTGTACATCCATCGTGACAAAAATATAATTGGTCTCTGTAACATTGGACCCGTTTAAAATTGACAAATCCAAAGAAATTGCTTAGTGTCACGCAAAATAAAGACATTATTATTAACTATAGGTCCCAACTTATCTTCCAAGAAGATGGAGAGTGAACCAGAGACTGTCTCCCTACCCCTGCTGGCCACAATGGGCCCAGAGGGGGTGTACCAGATCTTTATGGATCTTCGGAAGTCTCAGAATATAGGGATATGCGGGGGATGCACATACTTCCAAGAATGTGAACAACTTGAAATCAATTTCTCACTCTTTAGGGAGGTCAAGTATCGGGTCAGTGAACTCTAAGCTACTGATACCATTACCAACTTGTTCCCGGAACAGTGACAGGGATATAGAAATTGACACGGTGTCACTTAACATTGTGAACATGTCCCCATTAGTATTCTCTATGTCAAATACAACCATCTTCCCTTGTCTGCTGGCTGGTTCGATGATAATGTTAGAATTATGTCTTAGCGTTGCCAAGAGCCTCTCTGTTTGCGGGGTAATCTCAAATTATGATTTCACACCCCCTAGTGCCTTTATTGTGTTTACCAAAGTAGTCTTCTAATTTAGGTCATATTCTTACCAATCTTACTATAAGCTGCTATCAAAGGTGTGGACAACTATATGTACTACTTTTAATATTGGCATGACCATATTCACTAAGTCCTTAAATCTTCCAATTTCAAATGATAAGTCTGATCATAAACAACTTCTTGAAGTCCTCAATCAAGTTTCGGGACTTATGTCACTGTGACATGTGGGGATAAAAGACAAACCCTTCTAGGGAAAGAACATCTAATTCATCATGTGACAACATAACTGACGCATAAGTTGAATACTAATCCATTTTCCTGATCCCCCTGTTGCTTCTTTCGATAATTAAAGCTCTGAGGCGGCCCGTGCTAAGAGTTTCTTCTTTCCGCCTCTCTGCTCATTGATCACCTCCCTTCCTCTCGAAATGGATCTGATAGAAAGGGGTGTTCTGGAATCAAAGACCCGATTAGTAGAAAACACCTTGTTCCTTCACAGAAGAAGCCATGTGAGAGCCAACAGCCACCATGGTTGGGGAAAACTTTCTTTTCTAACCGGCGGCAGGACTAGATCTCAAGTCGATGCAATATCGGAATGCTGTTTCTATTCTAACATTAGATTAATCTGCGCTTTGCTGTTCGGCCAAAACCAGGCCTACCGTTAAAGCGTTTAAAATCATCTTTGAGTGTCGCTTTAGATATTATCTGGGTTTGTTTTATGCCCTTTCAATATGCTGTTCTCGATATTTTGGTCTATCAGTTATCAGTGCAGACTATCAGTTATCAGTGCAGACTATCAGTTATCAGTGCAGACTATCTGTTATCAGTGCAGACTATCAGTTATCAGTGCAGACTATCTGTTATCAGTGCAGACTATCAGTTATCAGTGCAGACTATCTGTTATCAGTGCAGACTATCAGTTATCAGTGCAGACTATCAGTTATCAGTGCAGACTATCTGTTATCAGTGCAGACTATCAGTTATCAGTGCAGACTATCAGTTATCAGTGCAGACTATCTGTTATCAGTGCAGACTATATGTTATCAGTGCAGACTATCAGTTATCAGTGCAGACTATCTGTTATCAGTGCAGACTATCAGTTATCAGTGCAGACTATCTGTTATCAGTGCAGACTATCTGTTATCAGTGCAGATTATCAGTTATCAGTGCAGAATATCAGTTAACAGTGCAGACTATCTGTTATCAGGGCAGACTATCTGTTATCAGTGCAGAATATCAGTTATCAATGCAGACTATCTGTTATTAGTGCAGACTGTTATCAGTAAGACTATCAGTTATCAGTGCAGACTATCAGTTATCAGTGCAGACTATCTGTTATCAGTGCAGACTATCAGTTATCAGTGCAGACTATCTGTTATCAGTGCAGACTATCAGTTATCAGTGCAGACTATTATTAGTTTAGACTATCTGTTATCTGTGACTACCAGTTATCAGTGCAGACTATCACCAGTTATCAGTGCAGACTAGTACAGATCATCAGTTATCCAAGGTATATAGACCATCGCAGAGTGCAGAATATCAGTTATCAGTGCAGACTATCAGTTATCAGTGCAGACTATCTGTTATCAGTGCAGACTATCTGTTATCAGTGCAGAATATCAGTTATCAGTGCAGACTATCTGTTATCAGTGCAGTTTATCAGTGCAGACTATCAGTTATCAGTGCAGACTATCAGTTATCAGTGCAGACTATCTGTTATCAGTGCAGACTATCAGTTATCAGTGCAGACTATCAGTGCAGACTATCAGTTATCAGTGCAGACTATCTGTTATCAGTGCAGACTATCAGTTATCAGTGCAGACTATCTGTTATCAGTGCAGACTATCAGTTATCAGTGCAGACTATCTGTTATCAGTGCAGACTATCTGTTATCAGTGCAGACTATCAGTTATCAGTGCAGACTATCAGTTATCAGTGCAGACTATCTGTTATCAGTGCAGACTATCTGTTATCAGTGCAGACTATCTGTTATCAGTGCAGAATATCAGTTATCAGTGCAAACTATCTGTTATCAGTGCAGACTATCTGTTATCAGTTCAGAATATCAGTTATCAGTGCAGACTATCAGTTATCAGTGCAGACTATCTGTTATCAGTGCAGACTATCAGTTATCAGTGCAGACTATCAGTTATCAGTGCAGACTATCTGTTATCAGTGCAGACTATCAGTTATCAGTGCAGACTATCTGTTATCAGTGCAGACTATCAGTTATCAGTGCAGACTATCTGTTATCAATGCAGACTATCAGTGCAGACTATCAATCATCAGTGCAGAAAATCAGTTATCAGTGCAGACTACCTGTTATCAGTGCAGACTATCTGTTATCAGTGCAGACTCTCAGTTATCAGTTATCCATGCAGACTATCTTTTATCGGTGCAGACTATCTGTTATCAGTTCAGACTATCAGTTATCAGTGCAAACTATCAGTGCAGACTATCAGTTATCAGTGCAGACTATCTGATCTGATATTGTTAATCCTCATTCATTCCTTACATAAGGGTATTGGTTCCAACCTCGGAGCCGAGCCGGCCATTTTGCAAGCTCGCATCAGCTTCAAACTCCCGAGCTAAACTCTTACCCATAATCCCCCTCTCCCTGTTACCTCAGATTTCATTTGCCGCACTGCCATCCGGTCGTGTCAAGCTACTTCTCTTGAGCTGAGTGCAGTTATTTGTTGTTGAATGCCTTTTTGTAAAAATTTTTCTCTCATAAAACTTTATATTCCTTTGCCTCTTACTCTATTGCATCTAGCAACAATGTTTTATTCAGGCTTTCCTTTGTTTATTTACTCTCTTTATGGTGAGGTATATCTACTACCATTACTGGTAATCTTTTCCTCTCATACCTTTTGGTATTCTTTAGTACCATTGTTGGTACCCTTTCTTCTATCCCTTTTTGTCTATTATGGCAGAGAAGAAAGGGCGTTCATGGTTTAAAAGTTGTTCTGATTGTGGACACAAATTCCCTACCTCTGATGCACATGCTTTGTGCGTTTATTTTTCGGGGGCTCCCCATTTATCAGTTGATCCACCTTGTACTATTTGTGAAAAAAATTCTAATAGGACTCTATTAGAAATAAAAACCAAGTTGATACTGAAGGGACTTCTAAAATCACCCTTTTCAGAGGCTATTTCTGAGTCGGAGGTCTCAACCCCTCCTAGAACCCACAAAAAGTTGTTGGATGTGCCTTCTAAGGCCAAATCTTTGCCTTCGTCCCCGGCTGGGGCCTCCCACTAACCAAAGTAAAAAAAGGCTAAAATCTCCACTCCGGAGCACTCCCTGTCAGCCTCTGTGCTTTTGGCACCTAAACCCTCGGCACTGTGGCCTTCGGATCCTTTGGTAATTTCGACTCCGGCTTTCCCTGCAGCCTCCACTATATCGGCACCGAGGGGCTCCTCGGTGCAGACCGTTACTGCTACTGTATCGGCACCAACCTCTCAGTCAGCACAGACCTTGACTGCTTCGGTTCTGACACCTCTCTCGGAACCGACGCCTCAGCTGATGACTTCCATTTTGCCGGTTCCAGTCTCAGTACCGACATCTACTACTTCGACACCAACGTTTGTGTCGGTGCAGACAGTGACCTCGGCACCGATGACTGAAGAGCGGCCCAACTCCTTTCCTCTGGAGGTAGTTGGGGGTCGTTTCTCCTTGTACCCTTCTGCTTTGCTAACCATCACCACCGATTCTTGGATACAAAGGATTATAACCAGAGGTTATCATATTCCCTTCGATTTTTGTCCTGTTTCTTCAAAAAAACCTTCCCGACGTTCCACCCAGTCAAAGGGAAGCAGCAGCAGCAGAAATAGAAAAGCTGCTAAGAAAAGAGTCATCCAAGTAGTCCCCCCAGACCAGATAGGATCCGGATTCTACTCACGACTATTTTTGGTGCCAAAGAAAACCAGGAACTGGAGGCCATTCTTGCATCTCAATGTATTGAACAAGTTCATGAAAGTACAAAAATTCTGGATGGTCACAATACAGTCTATCCTCCCGCTTTTGGAAAAAGATGATTGGATGTGCTCAATAGATCTTCAAGATTCGTACTACCACATAAAAGTGGACAGGCCATAAAGAAGATTTCTGCACTTCCGTGCAGCAGAAAATCACTACCAGTTCAGAGTGCTGCCCTTTGGACTCTCTACAACCCCCAGAGTGTTCCCAAAGTGCATGGCAGCCATCACAGCCCATTTGCGACTGCAAGGATTGCAGGTGTTTCCATACCTAGACGACTGGCTCATTTCCGCCCCCACCAAACAGTTATTACAAGAAGCCCTGGCATACTCTCTCCTCTCCTCACAGAGGCTAGACATAACCATAAACTGGCAAAAGTCAAACCTCACCCCATCTCAGTCAACAGAATTCATAGGAGTTATCTTGGACACAAAGAATTGCAAAGCATCCCTGCCAGAACACAGAATTCAAAGGATAAGGCAACAGCTGATCCCAATGCTGTCAAGAGAGAAATCCACAGCTCACTCTGTCCGACAGCTGTTGGGCACTTGGTCCAAGCTGGAGGCCTGACTGCATATAAATTTTCTTGAAAATACCCTTGAAAATATTCTTCACTGGGCCTCAACCGAAATAAAATATGAAACTTACATTCTTGGCGACGTAAATATAGACTGGAATAAAATCAACTCACCTTCTCCTTCTCTATCCATTAACCTATACAACTTCACCCAAGTAATCCATTCAACTACTCGTCCTAACAAAATCCATCCTCCTGGATCCATCCTGGACTGGATTCTAGTTTCTCATCCCTACAAAATAATTCTCTCAGGCACCATCCCCGATACTTTTAGTGACCATCTCCCTGCCTTCACTCACCGGTCAGCTAATTCCACCCAATTTCATCACCAGTACAAACTCGAAATCTCAGCAACTTTAACCCTACAATTTTTTCAAACACCTTTAAACTCATCAACTGGCAAACCCTTAATACTCTCCCCTTAGACAATGCTGTAGAACATTTCAACTCGATTTTCCTAGACACCCTAAATTGCTTAGCCCCTCTAAGAAACAAACGAATCAAAACTAACTCTGCTCCTTGGCTGACAAAAGAGACTAAACAAATCATGCATCACAGAGACAAAGCCTGGAAGCACTATCAAAAAACCAAACTGTCTTCTTCCTTCCTCCAATACACCCAACCGCAACCAAGTAAAAAAACTAATCACTTTAGACAAAAAAAACTACTATAGTAAACTGCAGTATAACAAAAATAAGAACCCAAAACAATTTTGGAAATCAGTTAACTCCCTTCTACACCCTGGTCCAAAAATAATCCCTGCCCAGACCCAAGTTTAACTGACGAGGAATTGAGTTCTCACTTCAACACCTTCTTCACAGAATCCATAGCTAATCTAACCAAAACATTCCCAAACAATAATCCATCTAACATCCTCTCCTCAACTCCCAATAACCTTAATAAATGTCTCTTGAATTTCCAGTTCAAACCAGTTTCAACCAGCTTCATAAAAGGCTCTTATCTAATCTTAAACCATGCTCAAATGCCCCTGACAACATACCCTCCTCCTTCCTCAAATGTGCAGCTGAAGGTATTGCTCTCCTATTAGTATCCTGATAAACAGATCCTTAAATGAGTCATACTGCATCCAAACTCTGGCGTTCAGCCTACATCCTACCTCTCCACAAAGGAGGCAAAACACCACTATCTCTAATTTCCGCCCCATAGCCCTACTCTCTCCAATATCTAAAGTCCTAGAAAATGTGTCCACCACCAGCTTTTACCTTTCCTAACTCAGAATCACCTTCTTACTCCCACCCAACATGGCTTCGCCCGCCATAGCACCATTACTGCCTTACTATCCTTCCTTGAAACAGTCAAGCCCCGAGAGACTCTGGACTCCTTGTATCCACAGTACTACTAGATCTATCCAAAGCCTTTGACACCATCTCCCATACACACCTACTCTTTCATCTCGCCAACCTTAATCTCTCCCCACATACTCTTTCCTGGTTCTCCAGCTACCTATCTGAAAGATCTCAAGCTGTCAGATGGAGGAACTCTACCTCTTCCTTTTGCCCACACCAACTGGTGTTCAGGGTCCATCCTCGGACCCATGCTCTTCAACATCTTTATAAATAATCTACACTCTGTCATTCCTGACACCACAGTCATCCAATATGCTGACGACTCCACCTTAGTTTGTGCTGCCTCTAACTTTTCTGAACTCCAGACTAAAACACAAATAGCCTTTTCCACCACAGAGAACTGGATGCACCAAAATCACCTCTCCCTCAACTCTAATAAATCCAAAATTCTTATGTTTACCCCTTCCAGACATTCCTCATTCTCTGACAAAGATTCCTTCAAAGTCCTCAGCCAAACCAACACTGCTATAGAAGTAGTGCCTTCTGCTAAACTACTCGGCATTACCATAGACGAACACCTAAAATTCGATCTCCACATCCAACAAAACATAAAGAAAACCCACCAAAAGTTAGGGTATGCTCTACAGAAACAACCAATTTCTTTCCAACTCCTCTAGGCACACCCTGGCAATTACATATCTTCTACCCTCTCTTCTCTATGGAGCCCTCTTTAACCAATCTGTCTATTTCAACATCTCAAAACTTGAAACTTGCTATAATAAGATCTCTAAATTCGCAACCAAATCCAAAACCTCAACTCACCACTGCCTTACCCTTAGAGCTCTAAATTGGCTTGAACTTCCCAACCACCTGGACTACCTCCAACTAACCACTGCTCACAAACTAATATTTTACCCAGACTCTTGCCCTGCCTTAATAAACATCCTTCCACCATACACTCCAAACAGATCTCTGAGATCTGAACACCAAAACCTTATCTCCATCCACAAACCTAAAAGTCCTGCCGCCAACTTCTACTCTCCTTCTCGCTAGGTAAAAAATGGAACCCCGTCCGTCCTTCTCTTAGGACTATACCTAACTCCGACTCCTTCAAGACCCTACTTCTCAAATACCTGTCATCCAAATGGAAATGTTCCTGCTCTCACCAGATATAATTTCCAGGGATCTCTTCCTCTGCAAAAAAAAAAAAAAAAAAAGAGTTTTCTTTGGGCACATCTATGTATTTTTTTATATTTACTCTGCACTGTATTGCTTCATTATGTTTGCTCTTCTTGCACATTTTATGTAAATGTATTTCCTGACTGCTTGAATCTTATTCTTGTATTATACCATTAACTTTATGTAACCATGTTTCATTGTATTGCTTGTGGAGCTTTTCTCCCCGGGCCTCCACTGAAAATGGGCACTTCTTGGCCCAGTGGACTTCCCCGGTAATCAAACTGAAATAAATAAATAATAATAAATAAATTGAGCTGAGGGCAGTGCTTCTAGCATTGCAAGCCTTCCATCCCCTGCTGCCATCTGGGATGATTGCAATTCAATCAGACAACATGGCTGTTGTCTGGTACATCAACAAGCAAGGTGGAACCAAATCCCACCCCCTTTATTCGAGAGGCCATGAGGATATGGCAATGGGCAGTAGCTACCAACCGCTTTCTACTAGCAACGCACATTCCTGGGAGTTTCAACGTGATAGCAGACAGACTCAGCAGGTGCATTCTACAACCTCACAAGTGGTCCCTGAATACCCTGGTGACGACAGAGATCTTCCACCGCTGGGGCCGTCCTTGCTGCGACCTCTTTACACCCCCGGCCAATTACGAATGCAGCAACTACTTCAGCCTGATTCCCCCTCCAGAACAATCACCCAGGGATGCTCTAGTCCACGATTGGCCCTCGGGTCTTCTCTATGCATTCCCACCTTTTCCCCTCATTCCTCAGTTTATGAAGAAAGCCCATCAGTTGAAGAGCAAGGTGATCCTCATAGCATCATATTGACCTCATCAGATCTGGTTCCCCTTCCTTTGGCCTCACCTGTTAGATCAACCATGGAGTCTCCGTCCAACCCCGGAGTTGATCTCACATCTGCAGAACCTAATTCATCCCAATTTGAACAGCCTGAAGCTCACGGCTTGGCTCCTCCAATTCCCTTGATTGCCAGGCAGAACGATCTTTCTTTACCAGTACGAGACATTCTCATTGCGTCTCATAAGTCTTCCACTAGAATTACTTATCTAAGCAAGTGGAAAAGGTTTAGCCTTTGGCTGAAAGAAAAGCAGATAGATCCATTTTCAGCACCAGTGATGATAGTACTGGAGTACCTAGCCAATCTATTGAACTCCGGTCTGTCGGCCTCTACCATAAGAGTTCATTTGGCTGCAATATCTAATTTCTATAACGGTGTCCAAGACTCATCTCTTATGTCACACAAATTATGCAAGATCTTCTTAAAAGGTGTGAATCATTTGAAGCCCCCTTTTAGAGAACCTATACAACCTTGGGACCTGTCATTAGTTCTACAAGCCTTAACTGTGCCACCCTTCGAACCAGCCTCTTCTTGCGACCTCAAATTTTTGTCATGGAAAACCCTATTTTTGGTCGCCACTACTTCTGCCAGATGAATCTCTGAGCTTCAGGCCTTATGCATCAAGAGCCCATACTTGATTTTTCACAGAGATAGAATGCCTTTGAGAACTAACCCTTCTTTCCTGCCAAAAGTAATTTCTGAAATGTCCATTAATCAAACCATTGAATTGACAGTTTTCTTTCACAGTCATTCAAATAGAGGAGAGTATTGCCTACACACTCCAGATATTCATAGGCACTTCTACTTGAACAGAACCAAGTAATTTCATAAATCTGACCAGTTATTTTTGGCCTTTTCTGGTCCTAGATTGAGATCTGCTGTTGCTAAGGTCACATTGGCTTTATGGCTGAAGGACTGTGTGTCATTCATTTATACACAACGTAATATCCCATTGCCTACCACCATGAAAGCTCATTCTATAAGATCGGTGGCAACTTCTGCTGCTTTCCATGTCAGAGCTTCTCTACATGACATGTGCATCGGCAACTTGGCTTATGCCTCATACCTTCATCAATCATTACAAATTGGATTTGGCCTCCAAAGGAAGAGCATCTTTTGGTTCTATGGTGCTCAGGAATGTCCTTCCATAAGAGCCTCCCAGGAATAGAGGTAGCTGGGGACTCTGTCCCGTATGTAAGGAATGAACAAGGATTAACAATATCAGATAAAGACGTTATGTCTTACCATAACGTTCCATCTGTATTGTTGATCCTCGATCAGTCATCCCTCCTTCCCCCTCCTGTGGCTTCTAGTGGATCTCACCATCCGGTTCTCTTAGGTTATTTGACCAGAAGTAGCCTCTCCCTTCTTTTGACTTGCAAGCTCAATCTGAGGTAACAGTGAGAGGGGGATTATGGGTAAGAGTTTAGCTTGAGAGTTTGAAGCTGACACGAGCTTGGAAAATGGCCGGCTCGGTTCTGAGGTCAGAACCGATACCCGTACATAATGACTGAACGAGGATTAACAATACAGATGGAATGTTATGGTAAGACATAACTTCTTTTTATCAGTGCAGACTATCTGTTATCAGTGCAGACTATCTGTTATCAGTGCAGACTATCAGTTATCAGTGCAGACTATCTGTTATCAGTGCAGAAAGATATATTTCACTAAGGGGCTGCATTCTTGCAGTTACACAAGCATCTTTAAGGAGTGAGCTATTCAGAGACTGCAGGATATTGATGGTAACTTTAACTCATTACATCTGAGTGATGCTTCCAAGTGTATCTACAGTTAGCTCCTACTGATGCCTCTAGGTGTCAAATATTGCTTGTTCATGTTTGCATCAATAATTCCAAAACCATGCTATCTACAAGGTTTTAAAAGATTTCCTCTTAAGGCTTGCACAATGACAAACACAACTGCATTAATATTTGACCTCTGTCTAGTACAGGTAAATAGATATAAACTCTCATTTTTATGATATTACGTTATATAGATATAATTTTCACATTTTTCTAAATATCTCAACAACCAAGTAAGACAGACGGAACTCCTTAGCCTTGTATGAATGCTCTTAGCTAGATGAATAAAAAAATGCTTTTGATAGTATGTGTGTAACTTGAATTTTTGCTGAAATATTAGTTGTTTGCAAAATATTACAAATGTAATAGTTACAGTATTATCTGTGACTTATGAAATTTGCTTTAGGACTTAGAACCTAAAGAATATTACAACTATAAAAATAGTTTGTGCTGAAGAGTTTGCCATTTATACTTCCTTCATAACCCCTATGGTTCCAGAGATATGAACATTTGATTGAAATGTGAGGGCATAATTTGATTCTGCCAAAAGGCTTAGGCTCCGCCCATTAGAAGTTACAGTGCAAACTTCCTGAGCTCCATTGGAGTGAGTGAGTTAAGTTTTACAGGACAACATTCCAGTACACGCGAACAGACAATACTTGTTATGCTGCTGGTAGCACAGCACCCTTATCTGTCTAGAGCTTATTCAGACAGAGAATTGTACACAATTTTCCTGATGCAATGTACACTGCACAAGATGTTTAAAAGTGTCACCCCGTTTGCTGTAGATGTCATATTAACCTAGATACTTCAGAATATAATTTTTTAATGTATGTCCTAATATGGAACTGAGTTTGCATTAAGAAGTGTAGGGCTTTCACTTTCAATGTAAATAACAAACTGCTAATGAAAAATGACAATTTACCCATATGATAAATGTTCAGCCTTTCCTATAGGCTTGCCTTAAGATATCTTAGAAGCAGATTACCAAAAAGCAAATCCCCCAGCCCCTCATCTGATGCATGATTTGATAGTTGTATTAGCAATGGTATATGATTATGACATTAAAGTAGCTAAAACAGGAATTGTGCAGAAAATTTTAATTTTCATATCTATGCTACATGCTAGCTATAGGTTTATGATGATAATCTGTGCCGGCTGCTATTCTTTTAGGTTCATAGGTTCATAGGTAGGTACTAGGCTATCTGCCCGAGGGCATTTATAAGCCTAGCCAGAGTGTGTCAGCTTTCGCTGCCCCATTGATTAATTAACTGAGCCTTTGACAAGAAGAGCCAATGAAGTAATCCCAGGGGTGTATTTTCTGTTACCCATCCACTCGTCAAGGTTTTTCTTGAAGAGTGTTAGTGAGGGGCTCTGCCTAATGTAGTTAGGAATTTTGTTCCAAAGCATGGGGAGTCTCTGTGACAGGAATCTATCCCTCCAGCATGTTCTATTTATTGTTGTGGCGAGGTTTAGCTCACTAGAGGGAGTGGCTCACAGTGACTTGGATTTCTTTAGGTGGAGCATGTCCATCAATTCTGAGTTGGACATGGGTTTGTAAGTCAGGAAGAGATCACCTCTGAGTAAGCGATATGCCACTGAGTACAGCTGGAGTTTTTCTAGTTGGGCTGCATAGGACATATGTTTGAGGCCAGCAATCCTCTTGTTGAGGTACTTTTGTGGTCTTTCCAGCTATTGGAAGTGTTTTTGTGAGGTACATCCCAAATGGGGCATTGTACTCTATGATGGGTCTGATGAGTGATGAGTAGAGGGGCACTATAACCTCTTTATTTCTAGATGCGAACCCTTTAGTAATTAGATGGGCTACATAGAAGGATTTCCTAACTACTTTGGCAATATGATTGTCAAAGGAGAGATTACTATCTACCTGGGTCCACAGATCTCTTATTACCTCTTCTGTATTAAGGGGGCTGCCACTTATGTGGTAATTTATGGGCGTTTTGTTATCCCCAAACAAGATGACTATGCATTTTTTGGCATTTAGCTTGAGACCATGACTTTGACACCAGGTGTCCATCTCAGTAAGGCCCTTTTGGAGAATGTCCGTGTCAGCTGGAGAGTCAATTATGGCTCCCAGTTTGCAGTCATCGGTGAACTTGGTTAGCCATAGTCCTCCTGTGTTTGCCTGTACTTCTGAGAAGTATATACCAAACAGTAGGGGTCCCAGGACCTAGCCTTGTGGGACACCACTAGTGACTGGTTTAGAGTTGGACCTGGAGCCTGCTATTCTTACCATGTGAGTTCTGTCTGTAAGCCAGTTGGCAACCCATCTTGTGACGTAGGGGTTTATGTTCAGGCTGGTGAGTTTTTCTATAATTCCTGAGTGGGGAATGGTGTCAAAAGCCTTGGCGAGGTCAAGGTAGGCTGTGTGAACCACCTTCCCCTCATCTATGGCCTTGTTGACTGTCTTGAAGAAGTCAACCAGGTTTAGTAGGCATGATCTGCCCTTAACAAAGCCGAACTGGGTCAGGTCAAGTGTTTGGAGGTTCCCAATGTCTTTGTTAATGAGTTCCATGATGATGCACTCCATAGCCTTGCAGACCAGGCTAGTCAGGTTTATGGGGCAATAGTTACCAGGGTCAGTTGTGGCCCCTTCTTTGTGGAGCTGAATAACCATTGCTATGTGCCATTCTATGGGCATGTAGCCTGTGGAGAGGCTGAGGTTGAACAGTCTGTTTAGGTGGGGGTTAGTTTGTTCTGTAGTTCATGCAAGACGCAGCCTGGGACACCATCTGACCCCATTCACACTGCGCTTTTGGCTTTTGAAAGGGTTGTTTTCACCTGTGGGTCTGTGATTTCCAGGACACTTCATTTTTCCGGTATTGTTGTGGGCCCTATGGGGGTGAGAGGCGGGTGAAGTTTGCACACAATCTATCTGCCAGGATGTTGGCAATATCAGCAGGTTCAGTATATTTTGTGCTATTTTGCACTAGCTCAGAGCATATCTGTGAGTTGCCACTTATATTCTTGACATAGCTAAAGAAGGCTTTGTGGTTATCTTTCGAATCCCTGGCTATTTTTCTTTCAAAGTTAGCCTTGGATGATTTTATGAGGGACCTTAGTTTCTTAATGATACTGATCAGGGATGTCTTTCCTTCTTGGGATTTGCTTTTTTTCTGAACTAGTTTCCTCCTTCTATTGTATAGCCTGTTTATGGCAGGGATCCACCAGACTGGTTTCCTTCTCTTAGGGGAGTGAGTCTTGGTTTTGCTAGGGATAGCATGATCCATGCATCCTTGTAGGTGCTCATAGAGTGCACTTGTAAAGGTTCCTGCTTCTTGGACACTGTTATCCTTTAGCGTGGGGGCTGTGAAACTTACCACCTCTGTCTTAAGTAAGGTGAATTTTGCTATAGAAAAGTTTTTCACTGTGGTTTCCTTGGTTGAGGGTGGTGGTGTTGTGTGGATATCCAGAGTGATTAGTTTATGGTCTGATCTAACCAGTGATGGGTTGACCTCTGGTACGGAACACCTGTCACCCATGTTGGTGATGACCAGGTCCAATATGTTTTCACCACTGGTAGGGGAGTTTACCAGCTAATCCAGGGCATTTGAATTGATAATTTCCAGGAAGCGCTGGACCTGGGAGTTTGTACTTGAATAGTTTTCCCAGTTAACAGTAGAGTAATTGAAATCACCCAATATCAGGGTGTTCAGTAGGACCTTCATGTTTTCCAGTGTCTCCAGAAAGGCAGAGTGGTGGTCCTGGGTCATGGAGGGTGATGTGTAGCAGGCCACAATTTGCATTGCAGATTTGCCTGATGTTAGTTACACATGGATGATCTCAGAGGTATCATGCTGCGCCACTAACCTGGAGGTGTAGGCATCCTTGATGAATATGGATACACCCCCTCCTTTTGTGTTTCAGTCCATGTTCTGTGGCCAACATGTGTGGTATGAGTTGTAGCCCAGTAGTGCTGGGGTGCTTTGTGGAGCCTTGAGCCAGGTTTCAGTTACTGCACAGATGTTGACGTTCTCCATACTGAGGAGTACTTCAAGCATGTGCATTTTGAGATTTAAACTCCTAGTGTTGAGCAGCATAACCCTCATTTTTTTATTTGTGCTGTTTATGGAGGTGAGTTTGACTTTTGAGCTTTGCTTAAAAAAGGCACTATGGGGACAGCAAGAACCTTGGCCAATATTTGAAAGCATAGGGGTGATATGTGCAAGCCGTCTCTTGTGAAGCATTGAAGCTTGTCGAGCATGTCGTCCCAGGCTGACAGACACTGGATCCCCTTTGAATGACACCAGAAGCTTAGCCAATTGTTGAAATTGATAATTTTTTCTTTATACTGCGGTATCATTCTTGATGAGGGCAGGATGCTACTCAGGGTCAGAGTCATACCCGCCTGGGCTACATGATCAGAGAGCTCTTCCATGTCTCTTTTCATGTAGTCCAGGGAGGTATGTTTTAGGTCATTCACACCAGCATGAACAATGACAGAGTCATATTTGTACTTGTTCTGGTGTGACCTGAGTGCTTGTGTTATGTGGCAGATTCTGGCTCCTGACAGGCAGCTAACAGTAACCTTCTCCTTGTCCAGCCTAGTGAGTGGGACGTCAGTGTGCTTGACTATAGAGTCACCTATTACTAGTGTGTTAGGTATGTTATTTCACCTTAAGGGTTGTGATTTTGCAGCACATTGATTTTGTGTTTTATGTGTTGTCTGGTTTGTGACGGGAGGTGCAGGTTTTGTGGGTGTCTGCTTTGGAGCTCTCTGATGCTTTTGCAGGTTTTTATTTAGAGCCTTCAATTATGCTTTTGTGTATTTATGTGTATTTTTTGCCAGTGCTGGTTTAGTAGGTCTGTGTGAGGCTGGACATGTGGTGCAAGTGTTAACCTTCTCCTCATGACTGCCTGTTCCAGTCTTGGGTGGAGAGAGCTTAGCCTCCAATTTAGCTATATAATTGCATCTCTCGCATATGTTAATGTTTTGTGGTAGGAGGAGAGGGTTGTCTGTGTACATGAGACAGTTGTAACATTGCTTCAGGATACCCAGGTTCACCAGCTGGACTGGAGAGTATACCTGAAATTCCCTTTGGTCATGGCTGAATAGTAGGTTGAGCTGCTTAGTCGTTTGGTTGGCAAGGGGTGAATAATGAGCCTTGCCCTGCTGGGCAATCAAGTGTTGGGGTATATTAGTGCTTGCTATTAGGTCTGAGCAAGTGCTGGACTGTAGGATGCTTTTTAAGTGCTTAGGTTGAGAGTTAGACTACTTTCAAGGGAAAAACTGAAGTTTAAGACACAAATCTGACTTTGAAACAATGCTTTATTTGCTAAATGCCTCATATTGCTCTCCTCCCTCATGCAGCTTTTCCATCTCAGTACGGCAAGAGGAAGCATATTTATCTTTGCTGCTGGAAGATTGGAAAGCTGTTGGTTCTATTCCCACACTAGGTAGATGAATTAATTTAGTTTGGTATTTAGTGCAGATGGATAACGCTCTCACCTGTTAATGTGCTACTTCCAGTTCCAGGGCCACAGGGTTTGGATCTTTCTACTTTTATTTGACAGTCATGAGACCTTGACCAACTCATTTAACCAGGCAATACTTTGGGGAAATTGGAAAATTGGGTTAAGCCCCTTGACGGTCTCCTTGACTGTGTACCTTGTAACTACATGTGACTGTAGTCATTTTTGTCCTTTATTGTAAAGCTCAGGTTGCTTAACAGTGTAGCTCTGACTCAGAGTGCTCTGTTAGAAAATGTGGCGAATGTAAGACTAGGTCTACACCTTTTCATTGAACAGGGGATGTATATATGAAACTCACAGTACAAAGCAGCTGTAACCACAGACACCAAGGAGTCTTTAATTGAAATGAGCACTTTCATCTAATATAACATAGACTTCATCAGAAGTTATATTAGATATAACTAGTATATATATATGTCTTGTATATAAGATGTTATATTAGATGAAAGTGCTCAGTTCGATTAAAGTGTAATTGTTTGAACCTATTTGTGACTCCTTGGTGTCTGTGGTTACAGCTGGTTTGTACTGTTTGTTTGTTGACTGGTTCTACTTGGTTCTTGGTGATTTGTGGTACTATGGACAGCTGTGAGCTACCTTCTACCTTGGGGAACAAACGAATATATAAAACTCAGTCTAATTGGTTTAAAAGTCAGTACTGCAGATATTTGCAATGCATATGCATCATTTGGTTTTAATTACAAGAAAATATTTAAAAAAGAAGGTTAATTATTTATAATCTGGTTATTATTTTGTTTTATATGCAGGTTAAGTGAATAATGAAGAACAGAGCTGGCTGTGTTTTCTTTCCATAACGTGCAAAGCCGCCATTATTAACTCAAAACCATTGACCTCAAGTGATTCATTCATTCTCTGATGCCTCCTTTTATCCAGCACATGGTCATGGAGGAACCGAGGCCTACCCTGGCATTCAGTAGATACATGGACCTCAACGGATTATAACCTGGAATTGATTTTAATTTCCCCTGCTGATTTTACAGTGAATGTACTGGTCGTTGCCACTGTTGCACTCAAAAACTGTTACAAGTAATGACAATTAAATAATCAAACTAGTACCTTTTTTTAATTATTGTTTTTAATTGTTTTAGGTGCAGTAATGTTAGTAAGTGCATAAATAAAAGTACTTTTTTGCATTTTTGTAATATACCTTTTGTCTTTTAAATGTTACTCTGTCCATACATGATTGGAAGGACTTATTCTACTTGCATTAAAACTTTATTGACCTGAATACAAACTGGGAACTTCCCAATACCGGTCTGCTGTACCCCACCTCATATCATGGATCCAAGGTGAACTGGCCAGCCTTTTAGTTGTTTCCAGAGTGCACCCAACTACATCCTGCCTTAGATTGCACCCAACTATGTCCTGCCTCAGAGTGCATCTGACTGTGACCTGCCTCAGATTGCACCCAACTATGTCCTGCCTCAGAGTGCAACTGACTACATCTTGCCTCAGAGTGCACCTGACTATGACCTGCCCCAGAGTGCACCTGAATATGTCCTGCCTCAGAGTGACCCTGACTATGTCCTGCCTCAGAGTACTCCCAACTACATGCTGCTTTTGATTAGGATAATGAGTGCACCTTGTAAGCAGCATAATTCCAGCATACCTGTGTGACACACCTCATGTAACAAGCAGTGGAATAACACCAGAACACATGCACTGCTACATTCAATGTGCTAACAGCCACATGACAGTCAGCTTATTCAATATGGCATGTCATTACCTCACAGCTTACATACATGGGATATAGCTTAACAAAACAATATAAATTTTGGTTCTACTATAAGTACTCAAGTCCTGATTTTTTTGTAGAGCACTGTCTAAAAGCCAGGACCTTCAGCATCCTGTAACTCTTGCAGACCAAAAAGCCAGGACCTTCAGCATCCTGTAACTCTTGCAGACCACCGTAGAGCACTGTCTAAAAGCCAGGACCTTCAGCATCCTGTAACTCTTGCAGACCACCGTAGAGCACTGTCTAAAAGCCAGGACCTTCAGCATCCTGTAACTCTTGCAGACCACCGTAGAGCACTGTCTAAAAGCCAGGACCTTCAGCATCCTGTAACTCTTGCAGACCACCGTAGAGCACTGTCTAAAAGCCAGGACCTTCAGCATCCTGTAACTCTTGCAGACCACCGTTTGGACTCAAACATGAATATGAGTCACATAAGAAGCTGCTGCACCTTAAACGAACACGTTATTCAAACTCAAGCGAGGTACATGCAGCAGTTGTGAGGAAGTAGGAGGGGCTGGGAGTAATAGTTTAGGGCAGTAATCAGAAAGGGAATTTAGGTTTAGGGAGGAGGAGGGAAGTTTTAGAGCAAGAGAGAAGCAGGTGAGTTTAGGGTTAGGGACTGGTCAGAGAATTTAGGTTTAGGGAAGGGAGTTGTAGCTTTTGATTTAGGAAGTGATGATTCAGGTTAGGAAGTGGATGGGAGTTTTAGCGTTGGAGTTATGACTCTGGTAGGGCTACACAGTTTCATAGGGTTGGGTTTTAAAGGGCTAAAGTAGTTAAGTAAGATCAGGCTAATGGGAGTTAGAGCACTTGCATTTTCGAGCACCTGGCAATGAGCAAGTGTGTCACAAGCTACTCGCACCCTGGCACTAGAAGTAGTCACTAATTACAAATACCCCTAGTGTTTCCATAACCCTTCCATTACGCTAGTAGTAGTCACTAATTACATATACCCCTAGTGTTTCCGTAACCCGTCCATCACACTAGAAGTAGTCACTAATTACAAATACCCCTAGTGTTTTAGTAACCCTTCCATTGCACTAGAAGTAGTCACTAATTACAAATACTCCTAGTGTTTCCATAACCCTTCCATCGCACTATAAGTAGTCACTAATTACAAATACCCCTAGTGTTTCCGTAACCCTTCCATTGCACTAGAAGTAGTCACTAATTACAAATACCCCTAGTGTTTTAGTAACCCTTCCATTGCACTAGAAGTAGTCACTAATTACAAATACCCCTAGTGTTTTAGTAACCCTTCCATTGCACTAGAAGTAGTCACTAATTACAAATACCCCTAGTGTTTCCATAACCCTTCCATCGCACTATAAGTAGTCACTAATTACAAATACCCCTAGTGTTTTAGTAACCCTTCCATTGCACTAGAAGTAGTCACTAATTACAAATACCCCTAGTGTTTCCATAACCCTTCCATTGCACTAGAAGTAGTCACTAATTACAAATACCCCTAGTATTTCCATAACCCTTCCATTGCACTAGAAGTAGTCACTAATTAAAAATACCCCTAGTGTTTCCGTAAACCTTCCATTGCACTAGAAGTAATTACAATTACAAATACCCCTAGTGTTTTAGTAACCCTTTCATCGTATTAGAAGTTGTCACTAATTATAAATACCCCTAGTGTTTCAGTAACCCTTCCATTACGCTAGTAGTACTCACTAATTACATATACCCCTAGTGTTTCCGTAACCCTTCCATCACACTAGAAGTAGTCACTAATTACAAATACCCCTAGTGTTTCAGTAACCCTTCCATCACACTAGAAGTAGTCACTAATTACAAATACCCCTAGTGTTTCCATAACCCTTCCATCATACTAGAAGTAGTCACTAATTACAAATATCCCTAGTGTTTTAGTAACCCTTCCATCACACTAGAAGTAGTCACTAATTAAAAATACCCCCTAGTGTTTCAGTAATTCTTCCATCTCTTCTTGGCATCTCAGCACCCATAACCTATATAGTAAATTCATGGTCCAGAGGTATCACTGTCCTAATTCACCAACTAGAGCCTTATCCATCCTAATGTCAAAAATTTACAGTGGCTGATGGAAAACCTTTATCATACAGCTAAGGAATTGATTAATGATGGATGTACTTGTATCTTGCTGTCCTGAATAATGCAATAATGGAAGTTATGCACAGGTGCTGACTCCAGCTGGAAACTTTGTATTAGTGCAGTAATGTGATACAATGTATCTGGTACATGAGCTGGGAGATGGAAGAGTGATATGGCTGCACTGCCTTCATATTCTAAGCTGTTGCTGTGCCATATCCTTCCTAGCCATGTGTCTGCATTTGCTGTTGAAAAATTAGAGTTTGGTTTGTAGTTTAATAATGTTTTTCTACTCTTCAGTAGAATATTATAAATAGTATGTATTTTGCATAAAATGAGCATATGAAACATAGCATCTTTATGCATCAGTATGACAGAGTCCATATCTTGTTATTGAATTGTTGACTGGATTTACAGCACTTAATGAAGCTTGTTAATAAAACATAAGCAAATAAAGCCAGGCAGATTAGAAAAATACTATCAGTGGATAATACATTGTCCTGGTTCAATTCCATTCTGCTCTTACATTCCACCTAAAGTTCTAGAGTAACAGCAGGTGCCAGACAGTCCATTGGAACTCCCCCTTAATATTCAGATGATACCCTGTACCCCGACCCTGACTATTTTACTAAGCACTACTGTGAAAACTCATAACATCCCCCCGCATGCATGCGTGCATGCACACACACACACACACACACACACACACACACACACACACACACACACACACACACACACACACACACACACACACATACACACAAACAACTTGCCAATGCATTAACAGACCCGAGAGAAAATTCACATCTATACAAGAAAGGACATGAAAACTCTGCACAGAAAGCACCTCTTCCAGGAAATGAATTGCAGAATCTAGGTTTGTGAGGTAGGAATTTTCATAGCTGGACCAATGTGCAAATGCTTGATTAAATTAAATGTTTTTTATGTTCATTTCAGTTTTTACAATGCATGATAGATCCTGATTTATGAAGTCATTCTGGAGGCATCTCAA
The DNA here is from genome assembly GCF_019279795.1 of Protopterus annectens. Lineage (NCBI taxonomy): Eukaryota > Metazoa > Chordata > Ceratodontiformes > Protopteridae > Protopterus > Protopterus annectens. The sequence continues at coordinate 30,050,465 of NC_056745.1, forward strand.
AGTTCACAGAAGGTTCTGTCATGACGAAGCTTACTTGCATGGTGCTATTTGTAAAGGTAGAACCAAAAACAGAGAATCAAATATATCCCTGCCCCTGGCTCACAAAAGAGACCGGGCAACTCATTAAAAAAGATATAAGGCTTGGAAATTAAAGTACAAAACAAAAACTCAGCAAAACTGGCAGACTTTTAGACACTCCATAACCTCCCAAAGCAAGAAATTAAATCAGACAAAATTTCATTCTACTCCAACCTACAGAAAATACACCAACATAACCCTAGACTATTCTGGATAGCCATAAAAAAGAACTATTACACCCAGGACAAACAAACACACCAGCCCCAATAGCAACAACATGGCAGAGTCCATTCCTGCCCAATTTAATAGTCATTTCACCCAATCAGTACGCTCCTTATTGAATAGCTCTCCATCCTCTCCCTTCAATATTCTTACCAGCCATGTCTCTCATTTAATTCCCTTCTCCTTAAATCCAGTACCTACAACCACCATTAAAAAGCACCTCCAAAAGCTTAAACCTACAGCTCCTGCTGCTGACAGTCTAAACCTACAGCTCCTGCTGCTGACACCCAAAACCTACAGTAACTGCTGCTGACACCCTAAACCTACAGCTCCTGCTGCTGACACCTAAACCTACAGCTCCTGCTGCTGATAGCCTAAACCTGCAGATCCTGCTGCTGACAGCCTAAACCTACAGCTCCTGCTGCTGACACCTAAACCTACAGCTCCTACTGCTGACACCTAAAACCTATAGGTCCCATTGCTGATACCCTAAACCTACAGCTCCTGCTGCTGACAGCCTAAACCTACAGCTCCTGCTGCTGACACCCTAAACCTACAGTTCCTGCTGCTGACACCCTAAACCTACAGCTCCTGCTGCTGACACCCAAAACCTACAGTTCCGGCTGCTGACACCCTAAACCTACATCTCCTACTGCTGACACCTTAAACCTACAGGTCCTGCTGCTGACACCCTAAACCTACAGCTCCTGCTGCTGACAACCTAAACCTGCAGCTCCTGCTGCTGACAGCTTAAACCTACAGATCCTGCTGCTGACAGCCTAAACCTAAAACACCTGTTGCTGACACCCTAAAACTAACTCCTTATAATCTGCCTATGTTGTAAAACACTGGAATCTCATTCAACTCACACGTAAACAAAATGCCATCATGTCTATCTTTAAACATGACCTCAAACAACATCTTAATGCCTCCTGGCTATGTTTCTGCTCCTATCCTGACTACTAACTACCTTTTCGTTCCCCTAAATTCCCCATATTCCCCCCATGATTTTATTTTCCTATCCTCTCTATATGCTACAGCCCACCCTGCCTCTGTCAAGCATCCTTCATCCCCTAATGACCTCTGCTCTGACCAATCACTTTCCCTCATTCTAAGTACCTTTTCCTTCACTCTCACCTTATGCCACTGTCCTTCTTGTCTTTCCATTTCAGCCAGTCCCAGCCTGTGTTCTGAATCTTTACCCACAACTTTTTCCTATGTGCCTACTATTATTAACGGCCTTCCTGTTCAGCTCATCCTCTGCTATGGATACCCTCTGCTATGGATACCCTCTGCTATGGATACCCTCTGCTATGGATACCCTCTGCTATGGATACCCTCTGCTATGGAGACCCTCTGCTATGGATACCCTCTGCTATGGATACCCTCTGCTATGGATACCCTCTGCTATGGATACCCTCTGCTATGGATATGCTCTGCTATGGATACCCTCTGCTATGGATACCCTCTGCTATGGATACGCTCTGCTATGGATACCCTCTGCTATGGATACGCTCTGCTATGGATACCCTCTGCTATGGATACGCTCTGCTATGGATACCCTCTGCTATGGATACCCTCTGCTATGGATACGCTCTGCTATGGATACCCTCTGCTATGGATACGCTCTGCTATGGATATGCTCTGCTATGGATACCCTCTGCTATGGATACCCTCTGCTATGGATACTTCTCCCATAATCTTTTTTCTATGTACCCATAATTTTCTTCCCTTAATTTTTGTATGTGCCGATAACTTTTTGTCTGTGTTCTGTTCTACTCAAGTTCTCCTTCCCTCACCACTCTAACTCAACATTTAAATGAAATGTAGTGCCAAATGAAACATAGTGCCAAATGAAATCTAGCACCAAAGAATCCATCATATATGTCATTGTACTTTTAGTACCTCACTATTGTATCCATTGAAAATTACTTTGCAAAATAAAATGACAATGTAACTTACTGTCCTTTACTTCTACTACCTACAAAATACCTTCCACCAAGCGATCTATATATAATGTGTGTATATGTTAATGGGTATAGAAATGTATACAAATAATGTGTAACAAGTTAATGTGCTTACAACTGTGTTGGAGCTTTTCTCCCTGGGCATGCATTAAAAACAGGTCCTGCGTTCCAGTTCATCTTATCCCAGTAGACAAAGGCAATAAATAAATAAAATAAAAAATACAAAAATTGCATTTGAATTTGTACTTGGTGCCAACTTTCTCAGTACAGTAAAGTGATTCATTTATAGGACCTCAGTGCGAACTGCATGATCTTATCTATATGGTCACGCTCAGACTTGTTTGAAGTATGAATCAGTGACCAAGAATAACAAAGTCTTGTTTCATATTTGCTCCAAAGGGATCATTTTAAACACTTGTGCTGGAAAGTTAATAGTATCTCCTGGGACACCGTTTCCATCTAGAAAAAAAGATCTTCTTGTTTATATGTAGATAGGTCATGGCTGACAGTTTATTTATTTGTTTCTGTTTAACATGCATTATTCATTTTATGGTTGATTTGCACTTGGCACTCCTTCATTTTCCACCAGTTCATATTTTTATATGTCATGGAAAGTAGAAAGTGCTTTATAGGTCAGAGGTGGATATATCTAGGTTTGTTGACTTTCAACTGATTTCATTTTTTAAACTGCAGAATTGTAATTTGAATGTGTTACTTTTACAAGTCTATGAAAAGTGATTATGAGATCATTTATATTTAGCTGAAATTAATTTCCTCAGCTATCACATTACTTATTCAAATTCTGCTATGTGGTTCTGAAACCAATAAGGTTTAATTTTCTTTTTCTTGGTTTTGGTTCTACTAGACATTTTTAATAAGCTCATTTGTCATGACTTGACTACAGTGTAGTTGTGGTAACGTTCTCAGCTGACAGAATCATGGTCATAGAGAGAGTTTAAAAGTTCAGGGTACTTTGTCTTAACCTGGATTCTGTACAATGAAGTAACAAGAATGCTCCGCTGAACAGTTGTAACCGTTTCTTTTACTCAACTGTTTTGTTTCATTTTCCTTTAGTACACTGAAAACCTGCTTCTCATATTAAATCACAAAGTTCAGCAAGTGATATTATTAAATATTACTTAAAGACCCTTTTCCAGCTAGAAGGACTGACTACCTAAAATATCATGACATCTACTGCAAGTGGAAGCTTCCAGACAGATTCAGACTGAAACGTTATATCATCTATCACCTACCTATCCAAAAACAGCATGTTTACACTGATGCAGTGTGGGTACTTAGCGGCCATACCTGCAGAAGGTTCAGATCACAGGATAGTATCTTGAACATGAAAAGTCGCTCTGTATGTATTACCTGTTTTTGACACCTTTCATCCTGACCCTTGTCATTGTTCTATGCTTCTTGGACACATCTGCTCTTTGGTTTGTTTCAGCAGTTTTATACTTATCATTACAGGAGAACTGAATGGTCATTTTTTTAAAGCCACATTCAGTCTGTGTCATATGGCACTTAACTGTTGACAACACACCCTTAAGGTTGGAAATTTTGATATCCTTTTTACATCTTCACTGGGTTATTAAGCAGTTGAGACCACCATCTTGTTTGAATGTCTTGTGTTCAAATGCTAAGTTTACAGAATTATCCATTTGCCAACCTCCTGGTAGTAATGAGGTGTTTGGACAAGAATACAAAGAACTTCTTTTCTGCCCAGTAGGTTATCAGCAAAGGATATTGGTGCTAGATGACTTCAGAACCTTATCTGGCACTGTTGTTTCACAGCTTATAACAGTCATGCACAAATGTATACCTTATACCAGCTGATTGTTTTTCCACAAGCATAAAGGCCTTTCTTTGTACTTGCTGGTCTCAGCAACAAATGATGCAACAGGCTTAGGATGACCCAAACTGCTGGCTTAACATCTGACCATTAGCTCATTAGTTTTAAATACCCATGCTAACACTATGAGGAAAACCTCCAGCAGACCACCAAAGCACCATGATACAACTGTTAAAACCACAAATTTATTAAGTAAAACTGTAAAATGCAGGAATAAAAATCAGTCTGATAAGTGCTTTCGGCTGATATAGCCTTCTTTACATCATATATAAGTCCTGCTACAGATTCTATTTAAAACCCAAATGTCCAATCACAAATGTGGGGTGGACCACATATGCAAATGCAGATTCCTAGTCTTAGTGTTGATTGGAAGCATGACGGCCAATTGCAGTTCTAGAAATTAGTCAACAGCATTCAGTGGTAAGTTTCCTATTGGATAAGCTTCTTAGTTTTAACCAATTGTTTCCTTAGACATATATCCTTTAGGTGATAGGTTACTATAGGTCTCACTGAGTTCAATCATCCTCTTATGGCTCATTGTGGTGGCAACAGAAAATGTGTGTGACAATTAGTGTTTAGGAATAGCAGAAACAGCAAATACGGCTGCTAGAAACTTTGTAGCAGCAGTAAATAGGAAACACTGCATCATGGTGAATAAACTTTCTTTGCTACATCGTTTTCAGGGAAGAGCGACCAATTATAAGTAGATCTCTAGGCTGCATTAAATCATATCATGCACTTCACCATTAAAAACTTAGTAATATATAGCAATGAAATCATAGCCTTTAGACTTAAAAGATGAACTTAAAAAATATATATATATGGTTGGTTCTCTCGGGGGCTCCTCATTCTCATGGGAGCCCATAGACTTATTTCATAGACACATAGCTAGGAGCCATATTATCAAATTCACACTGGAAAGGGAAAGCATATATATATTATTTAGAAAACAAAACTGAAACTGTTGTGGTATATTAACACACAAGAAACATAGATCGCAACATAAATGTAATAAAAATCTTAAACTTCTCAGGATCAAGTCAACAGTCCAAAGGAAAATATATGGGCATAACTTCTTCTTCACCCAGGGAAATCAGACAACTCAAGGTGTGAACCAAATGACATCTTGAGTGATAACAAACGATGGTAGGGTTACACTCTTTGCATCCAGAAGGCTAAATTATCATAGTGACAGGCATTAGTGATATAAAGCCCCTTGCACTGTAGAGTGATAGAGAGCTATGTAAAAGGTTACAAGACAGAACATTCACCAAACATGTTGAAGCGATCAACACACGTATAGTTATTCCAGAGATCAAAGTCCATTGTAAAGGCAATAGGTCCATCCCATCCAGCTGAAAAGCACATGGGTCCTTTTTTTACATACTCCAAATGGAGAAACAGAGTGGAGAATATTGTTCCACATAAAAGTTGAAGGTACCCAATGGAACCAATAATAAACGTGGTACATTGGCACGATGTCTCCATCAACCAATCATTAAACTGTCCAACAAATCCAGCCTCCTGTCAGGGCCCGATCCTTAGTTTCCTTGCTTTTAAAATAGGTCTTAATGGGACTACAATATTAAGCCTGTAGGGCAATGTGTTCTTAGATTAATAATCCAGTTGATTTCTCTGATTTCTGTCCGATTCTATCACCTTCTCTTAGGCTGGGTTGAATACATTCCAAGAATTTAAATTTAAACACATGTGCTGAATTATGAGCAATATGCATAGCAATCACATTGTTTAAATCAGCATTCCTTATATCTCTTATATGACGTAGAATCCGATCCTTAAGGTGCTGATCAGTTTTTCCTACATAGAAAGCTCTGCATGAACAGCAAGATGCCATATAAACAAGATGTTGAGTAGTGCAATTTGCAAATACATCAAAAACATAGTTACTATTGGAAATAGGATGAATAAAGGTGTTGCTGCTGTCAATATGAGTGCAAGCTTTACAATGATGGCATCTGAATGTGCCTTTTCTAATCGAGAGTGTCTGATGACCAAAGCCATCTTTTCTACATAGGAGGAAGCTTTTTATATTCCGTTTGTTCTTGTACGAGAACCTGGGTCAGTCTCCTATGATATTCTTAATCCTCTCATCAGCAGTCAATATAGGCCAATATTTTCTGATGGTGTCACACACTTGTTTGTTATCAGTGCTATACATCAAAAGACA
>NC_056745.1:30061774-30129274 GCF_019279795.1 Protopterus annectens
GAATTTGCCCTTCTTCTCAATGTCTTCCAAAACATAGACATTCTGAGGGGCTTGTATTGTCAGCTGCATTTTCTGCTCTCTATTTGTTTCTTCTTGGAGGCAGGATAAGAAGGCAAACACTGAATATTCATTCATATTCATCTTTCTCCCAGACCTCAGAATACCTGTCTACTGATGAATGACTTCAGAAAAAAATAAACATTAGATGAGCTGAGCATCATACAGCTAAGGTAGAATATTAGTAACTCAAGTGCCTCACCTGTGAACATCCACCCAACAGTCCTCAAATATACAAATTCCATCCTCAAACCCAACCACTTCTCACAAAACTAATCCTAACTTCCTCCCCCAACCCCCTCGTACTTGCATTTGTCTCAATCAATGTTATTACTGGAAACCAATGCATTCTAAGTACTACTTTACTCTAACTTTAAACTATGGAATTTTGTTAAAACTTCTGTCTACCAATGAATATTGTACTTTGTAACTTTAAACTATGAAATTTTGTTAAAACTTGCATCTGCCAATGAATATTGTACTTTGTAACTTTAAAACTATGGAATCTTGTTAAATCATGTGTTTTCCTATAAATACTTGCTTGCTATGTAGAAATCCCATACTTGTTTGTTCTTAATCTGTGGAACATTTCTCCCCGGGCCTCCACTGAAAATGGACATGTATTCAGTCGGACTCTCCCAGTCAACAAATATAAAATAAAATAAATAAATACTAGTTTTAAGATGGCCTTCAGCCTACAAGGAGGCCAAGACAATATGCAGGTGAGATAAACGCATGCTTTTTCTGTCAATACCCCCAGCCAGGTAAACAATATGCAGGTGAGATAAACGCTTGTTTTTTCTGTCAATACCCCTAGCCAGGTAAACCAGTCATGTCTCTAAGCACTAATCTGCACTCAGAAGGAGAATGCTCACAGAGGACTGAACATGCTAAAGTTCTGGGTTGATATCACAACTGTGGCCAGTACTTGCTCTCTAAGGTGGTTAAATGTATGTATTTGGTGTGGCTGGAAGATTATTTATTGGTATCTGTTTATACTTTGATCACTAGTTGTCTAGAGCTTTCCTGAGTTGACAGTTGATGAATACCATGTGTTCAGATTATGACAGCATGATTGATTAAATAGATTATTTATCTGAGATCATCACATTGTAACTATACTCTTTTAATAGATGTTTTATCATTTTATTACTATTCTTCTGTATCTGGAGATTTTGGAGAAAAATGGTTCCTCTGGAACAGCCATCTCCCCCACTTATCTAAAATTAAAATAAAAGGAATTAAATAATGACAGCACAGAATGTGCAGTGTCTGACAGTGACATGGCAATAACATGGTACACAGAATGTGCAGTGTCCGACAGTAACATGGCAATAATATGGTACACAGAATGTGTGGTGTCCGACAGTGACATTGCAATAACATGGTACATAGAATGTGCAGTGTCCGACAGTGACACGGCAATAACATGGTTCATAGAATGTGCAGTGTCTGACAGTGACATGGCAATAACATGGTACACAGAATGTGAGGTGTCCAACAGTGACATGGCAATAACATGGTACACAGAATGCACAGTGTCTAACAGTGACATTGCAATAACATGGTACACAGAATGTGCAGTGTCCGACAGTGACATGGCAATAACATGGTACACAGAATGGGCAGTGTCCAACAGTAACATGGCAATAACATGGTACACAGAATGGGCAGTGTCCGACAGTGACATGGCAATAACATGGTACACAGAATGTGCAGTGTCTGACAGTAACATGGCAATAACATGGTACACAGAATGTGCAGTGTCCGACAGTGACATGGCAATAACATGGTACACAGAATGGGCAGTGTCCAACAGTAACATGGCAATAACATGGTACAAAGAATGGGCAGTGTCCGACAGTGACATGGCAATAACATGGTACACAGAATGTGCAGTGTCTGACAGTAACATGGCAATAACATGGTACACAGAATGTGCAGTGTCTGACAGTAACATGGCAATAACATGGTACACAGAATGTGCAGTGTCCGACAGTGACATGGCAATAACATGGTACACAGAATGTGCAGTGTCCGACAGTGACATGGCAATAACATGGTACACAGAATGGGCAGTGTCCAACAGTAACATGGCAATAACATGGTACAAAGAATGGGCAGTGTCCGACAGTAACATGGCAATAACATGGTACACAGAATGTGCAGTGTCTGACAGTAACATGGCAATAACATGGTACACAGAATGTGCAGTTTCTGACAGTAACATGGCAATAACATGGTACACAGAATGGGCAGTGTCTGACAGTAACATGGCAATAACATGGTACATCTCTTACATGATTACCTAAGCAGACTATGAAACTGTATATAGACTGGAACATACCAACATGAATATCTCCTTTGTATTTTTTCCTTCTGATTTTGTGCCTTTGTTCTATTGGCAAAGTAGAAAATTATAGTAATTAATCTGGAAATCTTTTAGTACCATAAGTTTCACAAATTACATCAATCCCCTCTAACTTTGTTTCATAAAATAAATGGTCACCAGACTATTTATCTGTTTATTTGCCTGTCTATCTATCTATCTATCTATCTATCTATCTATCTATCTATCTATGTATCTATATCTATCTGTCTGTCTGTCTAAACTATTTGTTTATATGTTTATCTATCTATTTATTTACTTGTCTATTAAACATGTAAGTCTACTGATCCAAAATGAGCCACTTTTAGGCATAACCCAGATATACAAATGGCACTACAAGTAAAGTATTTCCGTTATTTATTTCCAGGAGGAATCGCATGTTAAATGACTGACACTAAACTCATTATTCTTCTTCTTCTTCCGGCTTTTCCCAGTTAGGGGTCGCCACAGCGGATCACCTGTCTGCTCACGATTGGCAGGGGAGTTTTACAGTGTCGAGTTGCCAGCCCAGCGCCCAACCTTCCACAGAAGGCACACACATGCACACACTCACACCTAGGGCCAATTTAGAGTGTCCAATCCACCTAAAGCATGTCTTTGGGATGTGAGAGGAAACCGGAGCACCAAACTCATTATTAATAACTTGAATAAATACTTTTTTCATTTTTACAAAATAGTAGAAGTTAAATAGGACAAACCAACACTGGTAGCAATCATCTATTCAAATAAAAAATATCACAGTAACTAATACATGGAGCAGCAACAATATTTTTAGTCGTTTCTTCTACAACATTGTGGTCTTTATATTCAGCTATAGGCTGCATGGATAGTTAAACTGTGTTGCAGATTTACTTGCATGTTGGTAAGAATCTTACTATATCAAAGGGTGATATTTATTTAGAGTACTTACAACAGTGTCCTATCATTCTTAGCTTATGCTCACTCTGCCTTCAGTTCCAGAAACTGAAATACTAAAGGCAGCTTTATGAGAAGGTGCTTTCATATGGCAAAACTTGCTCTTATATTCTATCTCTGAGGTCACATGACCTAATAGTAAAGGATATAGCTATAATTTTTATCTATTTATCTATATCTATATAGGGGTCCACTTCAGAATATCGAAGTCCCATATCCCAGTTCATCAAGACAATAATATTGAATCATCACTTACGTGAAATCTTAAACCAGTGAAAACATTCACTGGGAAAGTAACCACTTAGCCACCAGGACAATAAACACACAATGAAGCAATTAAAACCCACCAAAGTGGGGGGCTTTGCCCCCACACTACTCCTAAATATACCAACTCTGAGAGTGCACTGTAGTGGGGAAAAGGACAAATACTTCCCAGGTAGTCAAGTGATAATAACTTTCCTGGGGAAAATTTTTGCTGGTTTATTCACCCCTCCCTCCCCCCAAAAGGAGAAATATCTATCCCAGCAGACTGTAGCTTCCCAATCATCTCAAATGCCCAGGTGAGAGCTGCTCTCTCTAAAGCTAAAAACACAGCATCAATGGGACCGGATGGTGTCCCCGGCTGTGTGCTACATGAACTCAATGAGGAACTAAACCCACACATAAGGCTGCTGTTTAATCTTAGCCTTACCACAGGATACGTATCCAAAGAGTGGCGTACGGCAACTGTGGTCCCACTCCACAAAGGCGGTGCTTCTACGGACCCTGGTAATTACCGCCCCATAAGCTTAACAAGCCTGGTCTGCAAAGCTATGGAGAGGATCATAATGGAACTCATAAATAAAGACATAGGGGACCTACAGACATTGGATCCTACCCAATTCGGCTTTGTCAAGGGCAGATCATGCCTCTTGAACTTGGTCAACTTTTTTAAAACAGTCACCAAGGCCATTGATGAGGGTAAGGCAGTTCGCACAGCCTACCTTGACCTTGCAAAAGCTTTCGACACAATACCTCACTCGGGTATCATAGAAAAGCTCACCAGCTTAAATGTAAACCCATATGCCACAAGATGGGTTGCAAACTGGCTCAAGGACAGAACCCAAAGGGTTAGAGTTGCTGGTGCCATGTCAGACTCCAAGCCGGTCACAAGCGGTGTCCCACAGGGCTCAGTCCTAGGCCCCCTCTTGTTTGGCATCTACTTTTCAGAAGTGCAGGCAAACATAGGAGGATTGTGGCTGACAAAGTTTGCAGATGACTGCAAACTGGGCACCATAGTTGAAAATCCATCAGACACAGATATCCTTCAGAGAGGTCTCATAGAAACGGATAACTGGTGCCAGAGCCATGGCCTTAAGCTAAACGCCAAAAAATGTATAGTCATACCCTTTGGTAAAAACAAGGTAACCCCAAGTTACCACATAGGTGGCAATCCATTAAGCACAGAAGAGGTTATCAGGGACCTGGGGACCCAAGTTGACAGTAACCTTTCTTTTGACACTCACATTGCCAAAGTGGTTAGGAGGACCTTCTACATTGCCCACCTGATTTTGAAGGGATTCACATCCAGATCAAGGAGGTCATTGTTCCCCTGTACTCTTCACTTATCAGACCAATGATTGAGTACAATGCCCCATTCAGAATGTATCTTACCCGACACCTGCAGCAATTGGAAAGACCCCAAAAGTTCCTCACCAAAAGGATAAAGGGCTCAAAAATATGCCATATGCTGCCCGACTGAAGAAACTCCAGCTCTATTCAGTCGCATACCGTCTGCTCAGAGGTGACCTGTGCCTGACATACAAGGCCATGTCCAACCCAGAATTAATGGACATGCTCCACCTCAAAAAATCCAAATCCACCAGAGCCACAAGAGCAAGAGACTTAAACCTCAACATGGATATAAATAGGATGTGCTGGAGGGACAGATTCATCACTCAGAGACTCCCTATGCTGTGGAACAGAATCCCGGTCCATGTGAGACAGAGCACCTCGCTGGCTCTGTTCAAGAGGAATCTTGACCAGTGGATGGGAGATCGTAGGTTTACTCTGGGGATCATCTCTGTATCACTGCTGGACAGAGGCATGGCAAACTAATGGGTATAGTATTCTTCAACCTAAGGGGTGGTGAAAGTCACACAACTCTGGCTAGGCTTATAAATGCCCTAGGGCAGATAGCCTAGTATAAACCTATGAACCTATGAACCTATAAGTGAAGATTCAATATTGTTGCCTCGAAGAAACGTGTTTCACTGATATGAGCCTTCAATATTCTGAAGTAGACCCCTATATAGGTATAGATATAGATATAGATATAGATATACATATAGATATAGATATAGATATAGATATAGATATAGATATAGATAATGATAGATAGATAGATAGATAGATAGATAGATAGATAGATAGATAGATAGATAGATAGATAGATAGATAGATAGATATTTAGTTCAGAATCCTGGGATTCAAACCCCACACATCCCACCATTTGCAACACAAACTATAATAAAATGTTATGCTCTCTTGCATGTTTCTATCCAGATACATAATTCATCTTGAAGGATCCTAGCACTTTTTGACTAAGAAATAAAAGTCCTCAGTGCCAAGACTTATGCAAAGTGCCTTAAAGCACTGTCTTTCTTTTTTATCTCATACAGACTCCAACAGACTGATGTGTGTATAGCCTACAAGACCTCAAATAATCCTGCCCTGTATGACCTCCTACGTTTGCAAAATCATTATTCCCACAAACAGCAGTGCAATCAACCTAAATTTCTACCACAACATAAACAAAACCTGCTGGTATGATAGATACTTTTTCCCAAAGAATCCATCTCCTCTGAAACTGATTCTTCATTCATATTAAACAAAACAGCTTTAACCTTATTTAAACAAAACCTGAAAGACTCTATTGGAACCTGTAAATACATCTAGGTCTGTCTCCACAATCTCTTATGGATAACAACAACATATAGTGAGAATTACATTGGCTCGGTTCCAAATGATCTACCCTGTCACCTGACTATAAATAATCTATGAAGCCATGAAAGGAAATAATACAATAGCCTGCAAGGAGGTGCAAAGTGACCTAAGAAATAAAGGTATACTGCAAATTAAAACAAAATGTGCGTGGATATAAGACATGAAAATAGAGACAAATTCAATAAGAAAATTAGATGAATGAGGATATTTCCCAAAAACATATCATATTATTCATGCAAGAGCATGGCTGAGATCCAAGACAGATGATGTATATTTTCCTTCTGCTCTTTGGAAAGAATCCCTGAATCAGTACAAGAGAACTCAAGCAGACAAATGATTGATGCAATAACTGTTGGTTCTAAAATGAGATTCAAATGATTTGAATGAGTCTGTGTTCCTGACTGCCGAACAATAACACATTACTGATGGGGCAGGAAACTTTCTGGGAGATATGAAAGGCATCTTTTAGGTGTCTGACTAAAGCAATATGAGAATAAAGTCTGCAGTGGAAACAAGTTTCATTGCTGTGTATGATACCAGGTTGGGACCATTGCTGGGTACAGTACAGGTTGGGACCATTGCCAGGTATGGTACAGGCTGGGACCATTGCAGGGAACAGTACTACACTGGGACCAATCCAGGGTATGGCACCAGGTTTGGACCATTGCAGGGTACTGTACCAGGTTGGCATAATTGCTGGGTATGATACCAGGTTGGTACCATTGCAGGATACAGTATCAGGTTGGGACCATTGCTAGATATGATACCAGGTTGGGGCCATTGCTGAGTATGGTACCAGGTTGGTAGCATTTCTGGGTTTGGTATCAGGCTGGGACCATTGTTGGGGATGATACCACGTTGGGACCATTGCTAGCTATGGTACCAAGTTGGGACCCCTGCTGGGTGCGGTACATGGTTGGGACCATTGAAGGGTACAGTACCAGGTTGGATCCATTGCAGGGTATGGTACCAGACTGGTACCATTGCAGGATGCAGTATCAGGTTGGGACCATTACTGGGTGTGTACCAAGTTTGGAACATTGCTGGGTAAAGTACCAGGTTGAGACCATTGCTGGGTATAGTATCATGTTGGGATCATTGCTGGGTATGGTACCAGTTTGCGATAATTGCTGGGTATGGTACCAGGTTTGGATCATTGCTGGGTATGGTACCAGGTTAGGACCATTGCTGGGTAGATGGAACCATTGCTGGGTATGGTACCACATTGGTACCATTGCTGGGTATGGTACCAGGCTGGGACCATTGCTGTATATGGTACCAGGTAGGGAAAATTGCTAGGTATGGTTCAAGTTTAGGACCATTGCAGGGTACAGTACCAGTTTGGGACCATTGTTGGGTACAGAATCAGGTTAGGAACATTGCTGTGTGTGGTCCCAGGCTGGGAATATTGCTGTGTATGGTACCAGTTTGGGAAAATTGCTGGGTATGGTACCAGGCTGGGACCACTGATGGGGACAGTACCAGGGATGGACTATTGTGTGGTATGGTATGAGGTTGGGACTATTGCTGGGTATGGTACCAGGCTGGGACCATTGCTGGGTACAGTACAAGGTTGGGACCATTGCTGGGTATGGTACCAGGTTGGGACCATTGCTGGGTACATTACCATGTTGGGACTATAGTTGGATAGGGTACAAGGTTTGGACCATTGCTGGGTATGGTACCAAGTTGGGACCATTGCAGGGTATGGTACCAGGTTTTGACCATTGCTGGATACATTACCATGTTGGGACTATAGTTGGATAGGGTACAAGGTTTGGACCATTGCTGGGTATGGTATCAGGTTGAGACCATTGCATGGACGGTACCCAACTTGCGACTATTGCAGGGTATGCTACCAGGGTAGGACCATAGCTGGTTATGGTACGAGGCTGGGCCCATTGCTGGGGATGGTAACAGGTTGGGACCATTGCAGGGTATGGTACCAGGTTGGGACCATTGCTGGGTATGGTACCAGGTTGGGACCATTACTGGATGTGATACCAGGTTGTGACCACTGCCGGGTATGTTACCAGGGTGAGACCATTGCTGGGTATAGTACCAGGTTGGGACCATTGCAGGGATGGTTCCAGGTTGGGACCATTAGTGGGTATGGTACCAGGCTGGGACCATTGCTGGGTACAGTATAAGGTTGGGACCATTGTTGGGTATGGCACCAGGTTGGGACCATTGCTGGGTACATTACCATGTTGGGACTATAGCTGGATAGGGTAGAAGGTTGGGACCATTGCTGGGTATGTTACTAGGTTGGGACCATTGCTGGGTATGGTACCAGGTTGAGACCATTACATGGACGGTACCAACTTGGGACTATTGCTGGGTATGATACCAGGGTAGGACCATAGCTGGTTATGCTACTTGGCTGGGACCATTGCTGGGGATGGTAACAGGTTGGGACCATTGCAGGGTATGGTACCAGGTTGGGACCATTGCTGGGTATGATACCAGGTTGGGACCATTACTGGATGTGATACCAGGTTGTGACAATTGCTGGGTATAGTACTAGGTTGGGAACATTACAGGGATGGTACCAGGTTGAGACCATTGCTGGGTATGATACCAGGTTGGAAACATTGCAGGGTAATAGACCAAGTTGGGACCATTGCTGGGTACAGTATTAGGCAGCGACCATTGCAGGGTATGGCACCAGGTAGGGACCATTGCTGGGTATGTTACCAGGTTTGGACCATTATTGCGTATGGTATCAGGGTGGAAGCATTGCTGGGTATGGTAACAGATTGGTACGATTGCTGAGTATGGTACCAGATTGGGACTATTGCTGGGTGCAGTACCAGGTTGGGACCATTACTGGGTATGCTAGCAGGTTTGGACCATTACTGGGTATGATACCAGGTTGGGACCATTGCAGGCATGGTACCAGGCTGAGACCATTGCTGGGTATGGTACCAGGTTGGGTCCATTGCTGGATATGGTGCCAGGTTGGAAACTTTGCAGGGTAATGTACCAGCTTGAGACCTTTGCTGGGTACAGTATTAGGCTGGAATCATTGCAGGGTATGGCACCAGGTAAGGACCATTGCTGGGTATGTTACCAGGTTGGGACCATTATTGGGTATGGTGCCAGGTTGGGAAGCATTGCTGGGTATGGTACCAGATTGGTACAATAGCTGAGTATAGTACCAGATTGGGACCATTGCTGGGTACAGTACCAGGTTGGGACCATTGCAGAGTATGGTGCCAGGTTGGGACCATTGCTGTGTTTGGTGTCAGCTTTGGACCATTACTGGGTATGGTACCAGGTTTGGACCATTGCTAGCTATGGTACCAGGTCGGGACACCTGCTGGGTACGGTACCAGGTTGAGACCATTGAAGGGAACAATACCAGATTGGGACCATTGCAGGGTACTGTACCAGGTTGGTACTATTGCAGGATGAAGTATCAGTTTGGGACCATTGCTGGATATGGTACCAGGTTGGGACCATTGCTGGGTGCATATCAAATTGGAACCATTGCTGGGTACAATACCAGGATGAGACCATTGCTTGGTAGAGTACCATGTTGGGACTATTGCTGGATACACTACCAGTTTGGGAGCATTGCTGGGTGTGGTACCAGGTTTGGGTCATTGCTGGGTATGGTACCAGGTTAGGACCATCGCTGGGTATTGAAACTGGTTGGGACCATTGCAGGGTATGGTACTATGTTGGGACCATTGCTGGGTATGGTACTAGGTTAGAACCATTGCTGGGTATGGTATCAGGTTGGTACCATTGGTGGGTATGGTACAAGGCTGGCACCATTGCTGGGTATGGTACCAGGTAGGGACAATTGCTGGGCATTGTTCAAGTTTTGGACCATTGCAGGGTACAGTACCAGTTTGGGATCATTGCTAGGCACAGAACCAGGTTAGGAACATTGCTGTGTGTGGTCCCAGATTGGGATTATTGTTGGGTATGGTACCAGGTTGGGACCATTGCTGGGTATGGAACCAGGCTGAGACCACTGGTGGCAACAGAACCAGGTTGGGACCATTGTGGGGTATGGTATGAGATAGGGACCATTGCTGGGTATGGTACCAGGCTGGGACCATTGGTGGGTACAGTACAAGGTTGGAACCATTGTTGGGTATGGTACCAGGTTGGGACCATTGCTGGGTACATTACCATGTTGGGACTATAGCTGGATAGGGTACAAGGTTCAGACCATTGCTGGGTATGGTACCATTGAGACCATTGCATGTATGGTACCAACTTGGGACTATTGCTGGGTATGGTACCAGGTTGAGACCATTACTGGATGTGATACCAGGCTGTGACCATTGCTGGGTATGTTACCAGGTTGGGACCATTGCTGGGTATGGTACCAGGTTGGGACCATTACAGGGATGGTACCAGGTTGGGACCATTGCTGGGTATGGTACCAGGTTGGGACCATTGCTGGGAATGGTACCAGGTTTGGACCATTGCTGGGTATGGTACCAGGTTGGGAACATTACTGGATGTGATACCAGGTTGTGACCATTGCTGGGTACAGTATCAGGCTGCAACCATTGCAGGTATGGCACCAGGTCGGGACCATTGATGGGTACATTACCATCTTGGGACTATAGCTGGATAGGGTACAAGGTTCGGACCATTGCTGGGTATGGCACCAGATTGAGACCATTGCATGGACGATACCGATTGGGACTATTGTTGGGTATGTTACCAAGTTGGGACCATTGCTGGGTATGGTACCAGATTGGGACCATTACAGGGATGGTACCAGGTTGGGACCATTGCCGGGTATAGTACCAGGTTGGGACCATTGCTGGGAATGGTACCAGGTTGGGACCATTGCTGGGTATGGTGCCAGGTTGGGTCCATTACTGGATGTGATACCAGGTTGTGACCATTGCTGGGTATGTTACCAGGTTGGGACCATTGCTGGGTATGGTACCAGGTTGGGACCATTACAGGGACGGTACCAGGTTGGGCCATTGCTGGGTATGGTACCAGGTTGGGACCATTACAGGGATGGTACAAGGTTGGACCATTGCCGGGTATGGTACCAGGTTGGGACCATTGCTGGGAATGGTACCAGGTTGGGACCATTGCTGGGTATGGTGCCAGGTTGGGACCATTACTGGATGTGATACCAGGTTGTGACAATTGCTGGGTATGTTACCAGGTTTGGACCATTGCTGGGTATGGTACCAGGTTGGGACCATTACAGGGATGGTACCAGGTCGGGACCATTGCTGGGTATGGTACCATGTTGGGACGGTAACAGGGATGGTACCAGGTTGGGACCATTGCTGGGTATGGTAACAGGTTGGGACCATTGCTGGGAATGGTACCAGGTTGGGACCATTGCTGGGTATGGTGCCAGGTTGGGACCATTACTGGATGTGATACCAGGCTGTGACCATTGCTGGGTATGTTACCAGGATGGGACCATTGCTGGGTATGGTACCAGGTTGGGACCATTACAGGGATGGTACCAGGTTGGGAACATTGCTGGGTACAGTAACAGGTTGGGACCATTGCAGAGTATGGTGCCAGGTTGGGACCATTGCTGTGTATGTTGTCAGCTTGGGACCATTACTGGGTATGGTACCAGGTTTGGACCATTGCTAGCTATGGTACCAGGTTGGGACCCCTGCTGGGTATGGTACCAGGTTGGGACCATTGAAGGGTACAGTACCAGGTTGGGACCATTGCAGGGTACAGTACCAGATTGGTACCATTACAGGATGCAGTACCAGATTGGGATCATTGCTGGGTACAGTACCAGGTTGCGACCATTATAGGGTATAGTGCCAGGTTTGGACCATTGCTGGGTACAGTACTAGGTTGAGACCATTGCTTGGTAGAGTACTATGTTGGGACCATTGCTGGGTACACTACCAGTTTGGGACCATTGCTGGGTGTGGTACCAGGTTTGGATCATTGCTGGGTATGGTACCAGGTTAGGACCTTTGCTGGGTATTGAAACTGGTTGGGACCATTGCAGGGCATGGTATCATGTTGGGACCATTGCTGGGTATGGTACTAGATTGGAACCATTGCTGGGTATGGTACCAGGTTGGTACCATTGGTGGGTATGGTACAAGGCTGGGACCATTGCTGGGTATGGTACCAGGTGGAGACAATTGCTGGGTATTGTTCAAGTTTTTGACTATTGCAGGGTACAGTACCAGTTTGGGAACATTGTTAGTCACAGAACCAGGTTAGGAACATTGCTGTGTGTGGTCCCAGGTTGGGAATATTGTTGGGTATGGTACCAGGTTGGGACCATTGCTTGGTATGGAACCAGGCTGAGAACACTGATGGGGACAGAACCAGGTTGGGACCATTGTGGAGTATGGTACGAGATAGGGACCATTGCTGGGTATGGTACTAGGCTGGGATCATTGCTGGGTACATTACCATGTTGGGACTATAGCTGGATAGGGTACAAGGTTCGGACCATTGCTGGGTATGGTACCAGTTTGGGACCATTGCTGGGTACATTACCATGTTGGGACTATAGCTGGATAGGGTACAAGGTTCGGACCATTGCTGGATATGGTACCAGATTGAGACCATTGCATGGATGGTACCAACTTGTGACTATTGCTGGGTATGGTACCAGGTTGGGACCATTACTGGATGTGATACCAGGTTGTGACCATTGCTGGGTATGTTACCAGGTTGGGACCATTGCTGGGTATGGTACCAGGTTGGGACCATTACAGGGATGGTACCAAGTTGAGACCATTGCTGGGTATGGTACCAGGTTGGAACCATTTCTAGGAATGGCACCAGGTTGGAAACATTGCAGGGTAATAGACCAGGTTGGGACCATTGCTGAGTACAATATCAGGCTGCGACCATTGCAGGGTATGGCACCAGGTTGGGACCATTGATGGGTACATTACCATGTTGGGACTATAGCTGGATAGGGTACAAAGTTCGGACCCTTGCTGGTTATGGTACCAGATTGAGACCATTGCATGGACAGTACCAACTTGGGACTATTGTTGGGTATGTTACCAGGTTTGGATCATTACTGGGTATGGTACCAGGTTGGGACCATTACAGGGATGGTAGCAGGTTGGGACCATTGCCGGGTATGGTACCAGGTTGGGACCATTGCTGGGAATGGTACCAGGTTGGGACCATTGCTGAGTATGGTGCCAGGTTGGGACCATAACTGGATGTGATACCAGGTTGTGACCATTGCTGGGTATGTTACCGGGTTGGGACTATTGCTGGGTATAGTACCAGGTTGGGACCATTACAGGGATTGTACCAGGTTGGGACCATTGCTGGGTATGATAACAGGTTGGGGCCATTGCTGGGAATGGAACCAGGTTGGAAACATTGCAAGGTAATAGACCAGATTGGGATCATTGCTGAGTACAGTATCAGACTGCGACCATTGTAGGGTATGGCACCAGGTAGGGACCATTGATGGGTATGTTACCAGGTTGGGACCATTATTGGGTATGTTATCAGGGTGGAAGCATTGCTGGGTATGGTACCAGATTGGTATGATTGCTGTGTATGGTACCAGATTGTGTCCATTGCTGGGTACAGTACCAGTTTGGGACCATTGCTGGGTATGGTACCAGGTTTGGATCATTGCTGGGTATGGTTTCAGGTTAGGACAATTGCTGGGTATGATAACAGCTTGGGATCATTGCAGGGTATGGTATCAGGTTGGGACCATTGCTGGGTATGGTACTAGGTTGGAACATTGCTGGGTATGGTACCAGATTGGGATCATTGCTAGGTATGGTACCAGGCTGGGACCATTGCTGGGTATGGTACCAGGTAGGGACAATTGTTTGGTATGGTTCCAGGTTGGGAACATTGCAGGGTACGGTACCAGTTTGGGACCATTGCTGGGTACAGAACCAAGTTAAGAACATTGCTGTGTGTGGTCCCAGGTTGGGAATATTGCCGGGTATGGTACCAGGTTGGGATCATTGATGGGTATTGTACCATGCTGGGACCACTGCTGGGTATGCTACCAAGTTGGGATCACTGCTGGGGACAGTACCAGGGTGGGATCATTGTGGGGTACAGTACAAGTTTGAGACCATTGCTGTATATGGTACCAGGCTAGGACCACTGCTGGGTACGGTACAAGGTTGGGACCATTGTTGGTTATGGTACCAGGTTGGGACCATCGCTGGGTAAGGTACCATGTTTGGACCATAGCTGGATAGGGTATAATGTTCAGACCATTGCTGGGTATGGTACCAGGTTGGGACCACTGCATGGACAGTACCAACTTGCGACTATTGTTGGGTATGGTACCAGGTTAGGACAATAGCTGGTTACAGTACCAGGTTGGGACCATTGCTGGGTATTGTAACAGGTTGGGACCATTGCAGGGTATGGCACCAGGTTGGGAGCATTGCTGGGTATGGTACCAGATTGGGACCATTGCTAGGTACAGTATCAGGCTGGGACCATTGCAGGGTACGGCACCAGGTAGGGACCATTGCTGGGTATGTTACCAGGTTGGGACCATTATTGGGTATGGTATCAGGTTGGGAAGCATTGCTGAGTATGGTACCAGATTTGAATGATTGCTGAGTATGGTACCAGATTGGGACCATTGCTGGGTACAGTACCAGGTTGCGACCATTACAGGGTATAGTGCCAGGTTTGGACCATTGCTGGGTACAGTACCAGGTTGGGACCATTGCTAGGTATGGTTCCAAATTAGGACCATTGCTGGGTGCAGTACCAGGTATGGACCATCGCTGAGTACAGTACCATGTTGGGACTATTGCTGGATACAATACCAGGTTGGGACCATTGCTGGGTATGTTACCAGGTTGAGACCACTGCTGGGTACAGTAACAGGTTAGGACCATTGCTGAGTACAGTATCAGGTTGTTACCACTGCTGGGTATGGTACAAAGTTGGGATCATTGCTGGGTATGGTATCACATTGGGTCCATTGTTGGGTACAGTACCACACTGGACTATGGCTGGATTGGGTACCAGGTTCAGATCATTGCTGGGTATGGTATCAGGGTGGGATCATTGCACGGATGGTTTCCAGCTTGGGACTATTGCTGGATATGGTACCAGGTTGATACCATTGCTGGGTATGGTGCCAGGTTGGGACCATTGCAGGGTAAGGTACCAGGTTGGTACCATTGCTGGCTATGGTTCCATGTCGGGACCATTGCTGTGTATGGTACCAGGTTGGGACCATTGAATGGTACAGTATCAGGTTGGGGCCATTGCTGGGTATGGTACCAGGTTGGGACTATTGCAGGGTATGGTACCACTTTGGGACCATTGCAGGGTATGGTGCCAGGTTGGAGCATTGCTATGTACAGTACCAGCTTGGGACCATTGCTTGTTATGGTTACAGGTTGGAACATTGCTGGGTACGTACCAAGTTGGTACCATTGCTGGGCATGGTACCAGGTTGGGACCATTGCTGGGTCTGGTACCAGGTTAGAATCATTGCTGGGTATGGTACCAGGTTGGGACCATTGCAGGGTATGGTAACAGGTTGAACCATTGATGGGTATGGTTCCTAGTCGGGACCATTGCTATGTAAGGTACAAGTTTGGGACCATTGCTAAATATGGTATCGAGTTGGGACCATTGCAGGATACAGTATTACCTTGGGACAATAGCTGGATAACGTACCAGGTTTGGACCATTCCTGGGTATATTACCAGGTTTGGACCATGGCATGGATGGTACCAGCTTGGGACTATTGCTGGGTATGGTACCAGGTTGGGACCATTGCTGGGTATGGTACCAGGTTGGGACAATTGCTGAATACAGTACCAGGTTTAGACCATTGCAGGGTATGGTATCAAGACCATTGTATGGATGATACCAGGTTTGGAGCATTGCTCGGTATGGTACCAAGTTGGGACCATTGCTGGATATGGTACCAGGTTGGAAACATTGCAGGGTAAGTTACCAGGTTGGGACCCTTGCTGGGTACAGTATCAGGCTGGGACCATTGCAGGGTATGGTACCAGGTTGGGACCATTGCTGGGTACTGTACTAGGTTGGAACTATTGCTGGGTATGGTTCCAGGTTGGGTCCATTGCAGGATACGGTACTAAGTTAGGACCATTGCAGGGTATTGTACCAGGTTGGGACCATTGATGGATACAGTACCAAGTTGGGAGCTTTGTTGGGTACGGTACCAGGCTGGGACCATTGCTAGGTATGGTACCAGGTTTGGACCATTGTTGAGAACAGTGTCAGGTTGGGACCATTGCTGGATATGGTACCAGGTTGGGACTACTGCTGGGCAAAGCACCAGGTTGGGACAATTGCAGGCTACTGTACCAGGTTGGGACTATTGCTGGGTACAGTACCAGGTTGGGACCATTGCTGGGTACAGTACCATGTTGGGACTATGGCTGGATAGGGTACCAGGTTTGGACCATTGCTGGTTATGGTACCAGGTTGGGATCATTGCATGGATGATACCAGCTTGGGACTTTTGCTGGGTATGGTACCAAGTGGTGCCATTGCTGAGTATGGTACTAGGTTGGGGCCATTGAACGAAATGGTACCATGTTGGGTCCATTGTGGGGTATGGTACCAGGTTGGGACCATTGCTGGGTAAGGTACCAGGTTGGGACCATTGCTGGGTACTGTACCATGTTGGGACTATGGCTGGATAGGGTACCAGGTTTGGACTATTGCTAGGTATGGTACCAGGTTGGGACCATTGAAGGGTATGGTACCAGGTTGGGTCCATTGCTGGGTATGGTACCATGTTGGGACTATTGCTGGGTATGGTTCCATGGTGGGACCATTGCAGGGTACAGTACCAGGTTGGGAGCATTGCTGGGTATGTTACCAGGTTGGGACCATTGCTGGGTATAGTGCCAGTTTTGGACCATTGCTGGCTACTGTACCAGGTCTGGACCATTGCAGGGTATGGTACCAAGTTGGAACCATTGCTGGTTATGGCACCAGGTTGGGATGGGTATGGTACCAGGTTGGACCATTGTTGGGTACAGTACCAGGTTGGGACCTTGTGTTGTACGTACCAAGCTGGTATCAGGTTAGGACCATATGTGTGTGTGGTACCAAGTTACAGCCATTGCTGCATACATTATCAGGCTGGGACCATTGCAGGGTATGGTACCAGTCTGGGACCATTACTGGGTACGGTACCAGGTTGGGACCATTGCTGGGTATGGTACCTGGTTGGAAAGCATTGTTGGGTATGGTACCAGGTTGGAACAATTGCTGGTATGGTACCAGGTTGGGACCATTGCTGGGTGCAGTATCAGGCTGGGGCCATTGCTGGGTACTGTACCAGGTCGGGACAAGTCCAGTGTATGGTACCAGTTTGGGACCATTACTGGGTATTTTATCAGGCTGAGACTATTGCTGCAAATTGTTCCTGGTTGGGACCATTACAGGGTATGGTGCTAGGTTGGTACCATTGTAGAGTACAATGCCAGGTTTGGACCATTGCTGGGTACAGTACCAGGTTGGAGCCATTGTTCTTGAGTACCAGGTTGGGACCATTGCTGGGTATGACACCAGGTTGGGACCATTGTTGGGTATGGTACCAAGTTGGAACCATTGCTGGGTACTGTATCAGGATGGGGCCATTGTTAGGTGCAGTATCAGGATGGGACCATTTTCAGGGTATGGTACCAGGTTGGGACCATTGCTGGTTATGGTAGCAGGTTGGGAAGCATTGCTGAGTATGGTACCAGGTTGGTATGATTGTTGGGTATGGTACCAGGTTGGGAGCATTGTTGGGTACAGTACCAGGATGGGATCATTGCTGGGTATGGTTCCAGGTTGGGACCATTGCAGGGTATGGTGCCAGGTTGGGACTATTGCTGTGTGTGGTATCAGGTTGGGACCATTGCATGGTACAGTACCGCATTTGGACTATTGCAGGATATGGTACCAGGTTTGGATCATTGCTGGGTACTGTGCCAGGTTGGGACCATTGCAGGGAATGGTACCAGGTTGTGTGGTCTTGCCGGAAACATACATGCTGCTTGTTGTCTGGAGATCCAGCATTGAAGGTAGTCTGTGCTGGGGAACAGTGCAGATCTATAAAGGTCAGTGTCAGAGTGTAAAACAGGAGCTATGGCAATGATGGATCTAGAAGGAGAAAAGATGCTGTGAATAAACTGCAGGGCAAATGGAGCATGATCAGCAAATCAGAAGCTGATTTCATGGTGGGTTTAAAGTTGTAGGGAATGTGATGACTGTGCCATCTGTGTTTTGCAGATATAGTTTAAACATAAAAAAGCTGCTTCATAAATAGGACCTGTTCATCAAACTTTTCATGTTTTCTGTGCATCATATGGTGTCCAAGAAACTGTGTATGCTGTAAACTTTTTGACATGCTTAGAAGGCAAATATCAATGGAGAAGAGTGATATGATTCAGTGAGTTTGTAATAAATAAAGTTTTTTTTTTAATCCTTGCCAATAAAATATAAAAAGAAAAATAAAACTATTACAAGGCCAAAGCAGTGGCAGCATGCATGTATGAGACAGACATGGCTGTAAACACTGACATTGTGCTACATAAGATTCCTGCATGTAGCTGTGAGGTGCAGGCCATTGTAAACACAGCTATAATTGTACATAATTTACCTGCATGTAGGTAGGAGGTGCAGGCCATTTAAACACAGTTATAATTATACATATTGTACCTACATGTAGATAGAAGGTACAGGCCATTGTAAACACAGCTATCACTATACATAATTCCACTTATATACCTCACTTCCTATTATAATTACCATAATATATATTACAGTCTAGGTCTTCTCCTAATGCTGATTGAATTTGTATACTTATTCTGTTATTAACCATGTGTAACTATTTTTTCCTGTATATATAGGTCTTGTTATGTCTTCTGCTTTATACTGTATTTTAGCATATTGTTTGAAAATTGTCTGTATACTGTATTTTAACATATTGTGTAAACTTTTACTTACTGTGGAGCTTTTCTCCTCGGGCCTCCACTGAAATTGGACCTGTGTCCTGTCGGACCACCCCGGTTAACAAATGTAAAATAAAAAAATAAAAATAATGTACCTGCGAGTAGGTATGACATACAGGCCATTGTAAGCACTGCTATTCTTGTGCATGATGTACCTGCATGTATGTAGGAGGTACAGGTCATGGTAAACACAGCTATAATTGTACATAATGTACCTGCATGTATGTAGGAGGTACAGGTCATGGTAAACACAGCTATAATTGTACATAATGCACCTGCATGTATGTAGGAGGTACAGGTCATGGTAAACACAGCTATAGTTGTACATAATGTACCTGCATGTATGTAGGAGGTACCGGTCATGGTAAACACTGCTATTATTGTATATTATGTACCTGCATGTATGTAGGAGGTACAGGTCATGGTAAACACTGCTATTATTGTAAATAATGTACCTGCATGTATGTAGGAGGTACAGGTCATGGTAAACACTGCTATTATTGTATATTATGTACCTGCATGTATGTAGGAGGTACCGGTCATGGTAAACACTGCTATTATTGTATATTATGTACCTGCATGTATGTAGGAGGTACAGGTCATGGTAAACACAGCTATAATTGTACATAATGTACCTGCATGTATGTAGGAGGTACAGGTCATGGTAAACACAGCTATAATTGTACATAATGTACCTGCATGTATGTAGGAGGTACAGGTCATGGTAAACACTGCTATTATTGTATATTATGTATCTTTGTTCTTCCTCTGATTGATTTTCAGCTTAAAAATTAATATTCAGTCTGGTGCTGATCTCCATCAGAGCTCTCTGATAATCTGCTGATGTTTAGATATTCTTTACTTGCCATAATCTGTTACTTCTGTTTTATTCTGTGTCATAATCTGCTACTTCTGTTTTATGGCACAGGCACACTGAATGACCACTGTACACTATCCATTCTTATACAGATATTTTCGAATGATTGTGTTTTTTCAAAACTGTACCCTGTGTTAATTCCACCTATCTTTATACCACGTTAGAAATAAATAAATAAAACATCTGGAAAGGACTGGACAATCATCTTGTCAGACAGTGTGGTGCAATTCAGATGTTTATGCAACTTTTATATATTTCATGCATTGTCCTTGTCACTGAGGAAAACCTATTATTTCACTTGTATGGTAAGAAACAATTTTGGTCCCAAAGACAACTATACTAACAGTCTGAAAATTACTGTTTGCAAGGGAAAGCACATCCAGCACATAGCACTCAACCTTTTAGCTCAAGAATCAATAACTTAAGAAGGCAAGAACTAAGGGCATTAATAAATATTAACGGGGTAAGCAGAGAACTGGAAATGTGATTTTAAATAATGGTTGGGACTGATAAATAATAATGGGGTATAGATGCTGAGAACTGGAAATGAGATTTTAAATAATGGTTGGTACTGAGAAATAATAAAGGGGTACATATGCCCAAAACTGGAAAAGTGATGTTAAATAATGGTTGTTTATACTTGCAAAACTGCCAGAATAACAGGTTTGCATTAGCATCCATTTTCTAAAGGATACGGAATCTGAAACTAAAATTTGTCTGTATTTAGTGACTCTGGTCCACAACATTTTTTTTCCAGATGTGATCAGAATATTAGGCAAAATCAAGGACTTTCTGTGAAATCAGGGACAGTCAAAGAAATAGTGCAGGACTGAATGAATATAATTGTGAGGGAATAAAGCCCTGAGATCATCCATTCATAGAATCTGATATCTGGGTTTCAGATGCAGCTGTGGGAGACACTGAAGTTTAACCTGCCAGCTAGTTATATTGCACAGGTGAATATCTTTGACTTAAGTAGGCAGGAATTCATCTAGCTGTCTCATGATGCTGTCAGGAAATGCTGAGCTGTGGAATGTGGGACAGGAATAGACAGACTCAGAGGTTCATAGATTACAAGGCTAATGGCTTTAGAGCCCTTACAATCCTAACCAATATAACCCAATTTTATCCAATATATGACCACTTGGAGCAAGCAAATGGCATGGGTTTGTGCCTATGCCTTGCATATCTTACAGATTGTCCCTGTCTATAAGAGATATAAATGTTACCCCAGGCATGAATTTATGATTCCCCATCTATTGATCCAAATTGCATTTAAACAGGGCTCTGCTTAACATGAATAGGAAGTCTCCTCCAAAAAAGGGGCAATGCCTGAGACACATATCTGTCTCACCAGCATGTTTTATTTGAGTTGTTAATTAAGTTTAAATCTGTAGATCTGGTAACTCTCACACTGTCTGACTTGTGGATGTATAGCAGCTCCCTCAGGACTGGATTTGTGGTGCCTTTTAGGTCAGACATAGGTCACCCTTTAATAGTCGATAGGAGACACAGTAAAGGGAGAGAGCTTTTAGTCTATCCGCATAGGACATGTTATTTACACCCAGTATTTTCTTTGTGAGAAATCTCTAAGGTTGCTCCACCCACTGCAAGTGCCTAGTCAAGTACATTCCAAATGACACATTGTTCTTGATTACTGGTCTAATGAGGGCTGGGGCTATAATTTATTTGGATCTGGATGCCATACCTTTACTTCTAAGTTGTGCAACATAGAAGGATTTCCTCAGTAATGTGGACACATGGCAGTCAAAACTCAGGCTACAATCTATCTGTGCACCTAGATCTTTCACCTCTGAGTCTACTCTTAGGGGTATGCTATTGATGTTGTAATTTGCAGGGGAATTTGACTTCCCTTGGGTATGATATTGCATGTTTTCACATTTAGTTTTAGGCCATGATTCTGGCATCAGTCATTTGTCTGATCTAGACCCTACTGATGGATATCTACATCATTGCAGGATTCAATGATTGCCCCCAGCTTGCAGTCTTTGGCACACTTTGTCATCCACAAGTCTTCCACATTAGCCTTGACTTCAGATAAATATATTCTGAATAGGAGTGGTCCCAGCCCTAACCCTTGTGGCTCAATGGGACATAAATGGTTGCCTTTTCTGGGAAGGAAATAAAGCCTGGATATTTAGAGATGTTGCATTATAAATGCTTTCACAGATGTAGGAAACTCATTGTTAGACATAGCAGAGATACTGCAGCAGTATCATCTGTCCTGAAAGTTAGCAGTGGGATCTTAGTGTAAATGGTGTAGAAACTCTCATCAGGCTGATACTGCATGCTTTCAGTGATATAGAGACCATCAATCAGCCTATAACAGACCCAGCCTTATCACATACTGAATTTGTAAGTCTGTCTGCAAAAATGTGTATATGGCCAGGCATCTCCTATGTAAAGGTATATATGGCCAGGTATTTCATGGTGCTGTAATCACTTACCTGATATTGGTTCCTGTGTTTCCTATTCCTGTTCATTACAGAAGTTTGGTTCTTTCATGCTTACCACATACAAGGTAAAACTATCACCCCTGAAGTGGGAGATGAAGCTGCTAATGGCTTTCATACACTTATTTTTAATATAATCAAATGGTCCTAGAGGTGGAGTGTGAGCACTCGTATGAGAACAGATTTTGCTGATTATTCTGGAAATGTTTTCTTCACTATCATTTGCAGAAGACAAAGTTTCACTAGAAAATGTATAAGCTAAACCTTCCATAAGAAATGCTGTGTATCATCCTGAAGCTGGGTGATGTCACTGTCTCCAGTTTGGCACAATAGGAGTGACCCTTGATTGGGAATTATTTCTCATCATTTGTAAGGTAGAGCGCAGGATGTCATTCCTCCAGAGTACTGGGTTATACCAAAAAGGAAGGCTCTTGCCGGTTGTCGCGATGATGGAAAAGAAACTGACTTTGTGGATTTGGTGGCCCTTAAATATGGCAGACATTAGAAATGAATTGCTGAATCTCCAAACAATATCATTTAATAGTTTACAGCTGTAAATAAATAAATATGTTTGGTAGGAAATAATTGCATCCATCATTCAAAAATGAAATGTACGTGCTACAGTACTTAGGTTCTTTGTAATATCATTGAAGGTAGCAGTTTAAGGGAGCATAACTCCTACAAAATTTACATTGAACAGTAGAAATAAGCAGACATTTCATTCAGTGCCAACCTAATGTGTTGAGGAATACAGTTCATATTTCCACGACAACATGTCATAGTTTGCATACGCTGCCTCATCTTCTTCCTCATTTACAATCACTGCAGCTGTTAGAGGCATCTTTGCCTTGGCCTGAGCTACGAGGACCATGCAAACAAATGTGTCCAGATATACAACACAGTCATTTACAATATCTTGAAATGTATGTGGTGTAACAGAATAGTGGGCTGTGCTTATGTGGCCCCTTCACTTAGCTGCAAAGTGACCACATCAGATTTTGCAGCAACAATGTGGCTGAATTTCCATCATTCAGCATAATTTCCATCATGGGTTCACCATTAACAAACACTGTAGTGGGTTGTACTTTAAGCATGCCATCATGGATAAATGCAAAATATATGCATCCATACTAAGGCATCATTGGTGCACCCAGCTAAGGAAAAAAAAACATAATAGATGGACACAGACAAGCATCTACTCACTGAATAAATCTCTGCTGCCACAATGTGAACGTGTGTCTCAGCTAGGCAGATACAATGTTGTAGCATAAGCAAACATGCTTTAATTTATAGGGTAGTGGAGAAAAGCATGGCTGGGGAAGAAGGCATCCACGTAGTCTGTGTAGTTTCTTTGTGTGTTTAACATTACTATTTGTTTATTTAAGAAGCTAAGCTTGATGACTAGCCCATTTCCAAGCTGAATATTTAGAACAATAAGTGAGGTCACTGCAAAACCAATCAGTAAAAACAAAATGAAAACTCCAAAAAAGCTAGAACTTCCACTGAGTGACCTCCCAAACCTCTTGTCATGTGCCTCTGATACAAGAGGTTTGGGAGGTCCCTCAGAGGAAGTTCTAGCTTTGCTGGAGTTTTCATTTAAGCTGAATATTTAGGGAATAAGCTGCCAGTATCTTGAAGTGATCATGACTGTTCATGACAGCAGAATTGAGCATGTGAGTTACAGAAAAATCAGTGTCCATGATAGGTCAGTGGCACTCCATGTTGTGAATACTAGGATGTGGGTGATCAATAAGAGTTAAGCACAGTGCAATGAATGCTGGCGAATAGAACAAAGGTGTCCTTGAAGTAGTATGCAACAGTGCTGGAAAAATAAGAAATATGTGCTAGTTTTTATCTATGTTCAGATACTGAGGAAATAAACATTTTGGTTTGCAGAAAAGTGATCTGAAAGTGCTGTTCAAAGCAGTCATCAGCTATCATGCCTATTTGTGAGTAGCACCTCTGCATACTGTTGTAGAAATATCATGTGAGTGGATGGTCTGCAATAGTTTGAGAAAATCTTGTTATTTCAGTCTGTAATCTGTCCGTTTCCCTGACGGTTAGGAGAATCCAGACAAAGTAGGCTTTTTTAGGACTTCCTAGACAGGCCTAAGTATGTTACTATAGAATAGGTACATGGATTTTCTTCTGTGAGCAGAGAAGAACAGTTTATGAATAATAAACCTGTACACTTTGTAGGGATATTCTTACATTAAAAGGACAATAAGGTAGCATTTATTAAGGTTCTCTTTTCAGGAAATGTGTTACTTGTGAGAACCTAATATGATTATGCTGTGAGTGTGTATCAGAAGTGCAAAGAACCTGGTAAGAGTGTGTATTTATTTATTTATTTATTTAATCATTCATTCATTTATTTATGTATGCATGTTCATATGCATGTCTTGGTGACTGTATGAACAACTCTATAGGCATCTGGTATGTCCAGCTGGGCTGTGGCCCATTTTCAGTTGGAGTTGGGAAGACAAGCTCCAGTATATGCAAATGATGACAATTCAAGTACAAAATGCTACATTGTTATCATAGAATGTTTGGGTGTTTGATTCTTCTACCTTTTCCTCTATCGCTGAGACAGAGTATGGATAAAAGACAGAACCTCATAATAGATGCTTCAGAGTTTCGTGGCCAGCAGATGAGTCAGGTGCACCAGTCTGTGTACTTGCACCCTTTGCCTTTGTCACAGGGAGCATCAGGTCACTGTGGACATATGGAAGATGCAAGATTTAATGACAGTAGAAGGCTTTTTATTAGCTACTGCAAGAAGCACATCAGTATCAGTCCCTACTCCCCTCCTGATGGTGGAGATGGTACAGCCCCAATACCAGAGAGATTGTAAAACACTCCACTGAGCATTAGCATCATAGAACACTGCACTCAACATTGGGAATGTAGCACATTGGGATTGTAGGCCACTCCATTGAACAATGGGATTGTAGCCCCTCAACTGACCACTAACATTGCAACACACTGCACTAAACACTGGCATTGTATCGCACTCCACTGAACATTGTAAATGTAGTACATTAGCACTGTAGCATACTCAAATGAACACTGGGATTGTAGCACACCCCATTGAACACTGGGATTGTAGCACACTCCACTGAACATTGGGGCTGTAGCA
This sequence comes from Protopterus annectens, assembly GCF_019279795.1. NCBI lineage: Eukaryota > Metazoa > Chordata > Ceratodontiformes > Protopteridae > Protopterus > Protopterus annectens. The sequence goes on from NC_056745.1 coordinate 30,087,546, forward strand.
CACTTCACTGAACATAGGCATTGCAACACATGCCACTGAACATTGGGATTGTAACACATTGGGATTGTAGAACCCTCAAAAGAACATTGGGATTGTAGCACACTCCACTGAACACTAGGGCTGTAACACATTTGAATTGTAGCACACTCCATTCAACATTAGGACTGTAGCACACACCACTAAACATTGGGAATGTAGCACAATGGGATTGTAGCACACTGAAATGAACATTGGGACTGTAGCACATGACACTGATCATTGGCACTGTAGCACATTCAAATGAACATTGGGATTGTAGCACACTCCACTGAACATTGGGACTGTAGCTCACTTCACTGAACATTGGGACTGTACCACACTCAAATGAACAATGGGATTGTAGCACATTGGGACTGCAGCACACTCCACTGAACATTGGGATTGTAGCACACTCCACTGAACATTGGCATTGTATCACACTCCACTGAACATTGGGATTGCAGCACATTGGGACTGTAGCACAATGGCATTGTAGTACAATCCACTGAATATTGGGATTGTAGCACATTGGGATTGTAGCACATTCCACTGACCATTTGGACTGTAGCACACTCCACTGAACATTGGGAATGCAGCACATTGGGAATGTAGCACATTCCACTGAACATTGAGACTGTTGCACAATGGGATTGTAGCACACTCCACTGAACATTGGGATTGTAGTACATTGGGATAGTAGCACACTTCACTGAACATTGGGAATGTAATACATTGGCACTGTAGCACACTCAAATGAACATTGGGATTGTAGCACACTGGGATTGTAGCACATTTCACTGAACATTGACAACATTGTGATGCACTCCACTGAACACTGGGACTGTAGCACACTTCACTGAACACTGGGAATGTAGTGCATTGGGATTGTAACACACTCTACTGAACAATGGGAATGTAGTACATTGGCACTGTAGCACACTCGGATGAACATTATGATTGCAGCACACTCCACTGAACATTGGGACTGTAGCACACTCCACTGGACATTGGGACTGAAGCACACTCCATTTAACACTGGGATTGTAGCACACTCCACTGAACATTGGGAATGCAGTACATTGGCACTGTAGTGCACTCAAATGAAGATTGGGATTGTAGCATACTCCACTGAACATTGGGACTGTAGCACACTCCACTGAACATTGGGACTGTAGCACATTCCACTGAACATTGGGACTGTAGCACATTGGGATTGTAGCACACTCCACTGAACTTTGACAAAATTGTGACACACTCCACTGAACACTGGGAATATAGCACACTCCACTGAACATTGGGAATGTAGCAGATTGGGACTGTAGCACACGCCACTGAACATTGGCATTGTAGCACAATGGGATTGTAGAACACTTCACTGAATATCGGGAATGAAGCACATTTGCATTGTAGCACACTTAAATGAACATTGGGATTGCAGCACACTCCACTGATCATTGACAAGATTGTGACACACTCCACTGAACACTGGGATTATAGCACATGCCACTGAACATTGGGAATGTAGCAGATTGGGACTGTAGCACATGTCACTGAACACTGGCATTGTAGCACACTGGGATTGTAGAACACTCCACTGAATATTGGGAATGTAGCACATTGGGATTGTAGCACACACAAATGAACATTGGGAATGTAGCACATTGGCACTGTAGCATACTCAAATGAACACTGGGATTGTAGCACACCCCATTGAACACTGGGATTGTAGCACACTCCACTGAACATTGGGGCTGTAGCACAATTCACTGAACATAGGCATTGCAACACATGCCACTAAACATTGGGTTTGTAATGCATTGGGATTGTAGAACCCTCAAGAGAAAATTGGGATTGTAGCACACTCCACTGAACACTAGGACTGTAGCACATTTGAATTGTAGCACACTCCATTCAACATTGGGACTGTAGCACACACCAGTGAGCATTGGGAATGTAGCACATTGGGACTGTAGCACACTCAAATGAACATTGGGATTGTAGCACACTCCACTGAACACTGGCATTGTATCACACTCCACTGAACATTAGGATTGCAGCACATTGGGACTGTAGCACACTCAAATGACCATTGGGATTGTAGCACATGACACTGATCATTGGCACTGTAGCACACTCAAATGAACATTGGGATTGTAGCACACTCCACTGAACATTGGGACTGTAGTTCACTCCACTGAACATTGGGAATGTAACACATTGGGAGTGTAGCACATTGTGATTGTAGCACACTGAAATGAACATTGGGACTGTAGCACATGACACTGAACATTGGCACTGTAGCACACTCAAATGAACATTGGGATTGTAGCACACTCCACTGAACATTGGCATTGTATCACACTCCACTGAACATTGGGATTGCAGCACATTGGGACTGTAGCACAATGGCATTGTAGTACACTCCACTGAAAATTGGGACTGTAGCACATTGGGATTCTAGCACACTCCATTGACCATTTGGGCTGTAGCATACTCCACTGAACATTGGGAATGCAGCACATTGGGAATGTAGCACATTCCATTTAACATTGGGACTGTAGCACATTGGGACTGTAGCACACTTCACTGAACATTGGGAATGTAATACATTGGTACTGTAGCACACTCAATGAACATTGGGATTGTAACTATCGGTGAAGGAAGGTATTTTTTTATGAATTGGAGGAAAACCCTTTATTGTGCGGGAAAAGCGGACTGTTTCTTCTGTGATTTTTGTGTTTTTGGAGGAGGTTTGTGCTTCAGTGGTTACAAACATTGGGATTGTAGCACACTGGGATTGTAGCACATTTCACTAAACATTGACAACATTGTGACACACTCCACTGAACATTGGGACTGTAGCACACTTCACTGAACACTGGGAATGTAGCGCATTGGGATTGTAGCACACTCCACTGAACATTGGGACTGTAGCACATTGGGATTGTACCACACTCCACTGAACATTGGGAATGTAGTACACTCCAGTAGACATTGGGACTGAAGCACACTCCGTTTAACATTGGGATTGTAGCACACTACACTGAATATTGGGAATGCAGCACATTGGCACTGTAGCACACTCAAATGAAGATTGGGATTGTAGCATACTCCACTGAACATTGGGACTGTACTACTCTCCACTGAACATTGGGACTGAAGCATACTCAATTTAACATTGGGAATGTAGCACACTCCACTGAACATTGGGATTGTAGCACAGTCCAGTGAACATCGGGACTGTAGAACATTCCACTGAAAATTGGGACTGTAGCACGTTCTACTGAACATTGGGACTGCAGCACATTGGGATTGTAGCACACTCCAGTGAACATTGACAACATTGTGACACACTCCACTGAACATTGGGATTATAGCACACTCCACTGAACATTGGGAATGTAGCAGATTGGGACTGTAGCACACACCACTGAACATTGGCATTGCAGCACACTGGGATTGTAGAACACTCCACTGAACATTGGGAATGTAGCACATTGGGATTGTAGCACACTCAAATGAACATTGGGAATGGAGCACATTGGCACTGTAGTGCACTCAAATGAACATTGGGATTGTAGCACACCCCATTGAACACTGGGATTGTAGCACATTCACACTGTAGCACACTCAAATGAACATTGGGACTGCAGCACACTCCACTGAATATTAGGAATGCAGCACATTGGGATTGCAGCACACTCAAATCAACATCGGGACTGTAGCAAACTCCACTGAACCTTGGGAATGTAGCACATTCACACTATAGCACATTCAAATGAACATTGGGATTGTAGTACACTCTACTGAACATTGGGACTGTAGCACACTCAACTGAACAGTGGGACTGAAGCACACTCCACTGAACATTGAGAGTGTAGCACATTGAGATTGTAACACATTCCACTGAACATTGGGATTGTAGCACATTCCACTAAACCTTGGGAATGTAGCACATTGACACTGTAGCACACTCAAAAGAACATTGGGATTGTAGCACACTCCACTGAACACTAGGACTGTAGCACATTTGAATTGTAGCACACTCCATTCAACACTGGGACTGTAGCGCACACCACTGAACATTGGGAATGTAGCACATTGGGACTGTAGCACACTCAAATGAACATTGGGATTGTAGCACATGACACTGATCATTGGCACTGTAGCACACTCAAATGAACATTGGGATTGTAGCACACTCCACTGAACATTGGGACTGTAGCTCAGTTCACTGAACATTGGGAATGTAGCAAATTGGGAATGTAGCACATTGTGATTGTAGCATACGGAAATGAACATTGGGACTGTAGCACACGACAATGAACATTGGCACTGTAGCACACTCAAATGAACATTGGGATTGTAGCACACTCCACTGAACATTGGTATTGTATCACACTCCACTGAACATTGGGTTTGCAGCACATTGGGACTGTAGCACAATGCATTGTAGTGCACTCCACTGAACATTGGGATTGTAGCACATTGGGATTCTAGCACACTCCATTGACCATTTGGACTGTAGCATACTCCACTGAACATCGGGACTGCAGCACATTGGGAATGTAGCACATTCCATTTAACATTGGGACTGCAGCACATTGGGACTGTACTTCACTGAACATTGGGAATGTAATACATTGGCACTGTAGCACACTCAATGAACATTGGGATTGTAGCACACCGGGACTGTAGCTCATTTCACTGAACATTGACAACATTGTGACACACTCCACTGAACATTGGGACTGTAGCACACTTCACTGAACACTGGGAATGTAGCACATTGGGATTGTAGCACACGCCACTGAACATTGGGACTGTAGCACATTGGGATTGTAGCACAGTCCACGGAACATTGGGAATGTAGCACACTCCAGTGGACATTGGGACTGAAGCACGCTCCATTTAACATTGGGATTGTAGCACACTCCGCTGAAAATTGGGAATGCAGCACATTGGCACTGTAGCACACTCAAATGAAGATTGGGATTGTAGCATACTCCACTGAACATTGGGACTGTACTACTCTCCACTGAACATTGGGACTGAAGCACACTCCATTTAACATTGGGAATGTAGCACACTCCACTGAACATTGGGATTGTAGCACAGTCCAGTGAACATCAGGACTGTAGCACATTCCACTGAAAATTGGGACTGTAGCACATTCTACTGAACATTGGGACTGCAGTACATTGGGATTGTAGCACACTCCAGTGAACATTGACAACATTGTGACACACTCCACTGAACACTGGGATTATAGCACACTCCACTGAACATTGGGAATGTAGCAGATTGGGACTGTAGCACACATGACTGAACAATGACATTGCAGCACATTGGGATTGTAGAACATTCCACTGAACATTGGGAAAGTAGCACATTTGGATTGTAGCACACTCAAATGAAGATTTGGAATGTAGCACATTGGCACTGTAGCGCACTCAAATGAACATTGGGATTGTAGCACACCCCATTGAACACTGGGATTGTAGCACATTCACACTGTAGCACACTCAAATGAACATTGGGATTGTAGTACACTCCACTGAACATTGGGACTGCAGCACACTCCACTGAATATTAGGAATGCAGCACATTGGGATTGCAGCACACTCAAATCAACATCGGGACTGTAGCACACTCCACTGAACCTTGGGAATGTAGCACATTCACACTGTAGCACATTCAAATGAACATTGGGATTGTAGTACACTCTACTGAACATTGGGACTGTAGCACACTCCACTGAACATTGGGACTGTAGCACACTCCACTGAACATTGAGAGTGTATCACATTGAGATTGTAACACATTCCACTGAACATTGGGATTGTAGCACATTCCACTAAACCTTGGGAATGTAGGACATTGTCACTGTAGTACACTCAAATGAACATTGGGATTGTAGCACACTCCATTGAACATTAGGAATGTAGCTCATTGGGACAGTAGCACATTGGGACTGTAGCACACTCCACTAAACATTGGGAATGTAGCACTCTCCACTGACCATTGGCATTGTAGCATACTGCACTGAACATTGGGAATATAGCACATTGGGATTGTAGCACACTCCTCTGAACACTGGGAATGTAGCACATTGGGACTGTAGCACATTTCACTGAACATTGGGACTGTAGCTCACTCCACTGAACATTGGGATTGTGGCGCATTGGGACTGTAGCACACTGCACTGAACACTGGGAATATAGCATACTCCACTGAACATTGAGAATGTAGCACATTGGGATTGTAGCACACTCCACTGAACATTGGGAATGTAGCACATTGGCACTGTAGCACACTCGAACATTGGGATTGTATCACACTCCACTGAACATCAGGACTATAGCACACTCCACTGAACATTGGGAATGTAGCACACTGGGAATGTAGCACATTTCACTGAACATTGGGACTGTAGCACACACCACTGAACATTGGAATTGTAGCACATTGGGACTGTAGCACACTCCACTGAACACTGGGATTCAAGCACACTCCACTAAACATTGGCATTGTAACACACTCCACTGAACATTGGGAATTTAGCACATTGGGACTGTAGCAAATTTCACTGAACATTGGGACTGTAGGACATGCCACTGAACATTGGGATTGTAGCACATTAGGACTGTAGGTCACTCCACTGAACATTGGGATTGTGGCACATTGGGACTGTAGCACATTTCACTGAATATTGGGACTGTATCACATGCCACTGAACATTGGGATTGTAGCACATTGGGACTGTAGACCACTCCACTGAACATTGGGATTGTGGCACATTGGGACTGTAGCACACTCCATTGAACATTGGGATTAACACCCTGCACCGAACATTGGGAATATAGCACATTGGGATTGTAGCACACTCGACTGACCATTGGGATTACAGCACATTCCACTGAACATTGGGATTGTAGCACACTCCACTGAGTATTGGGATTGTAGCACACTCCATTGAACATTGGGATTGGAGCACACTGGGACTGTAGCACACTCCACTGAACATGGCATTGTAGCGTTTTGGGATTGTAGCACATCTCACTGAACATTGGGAATGTAGCACATTGGGATTGTAGCACACTCCACTGAACATTGGGAAGTAGTCTATATACAGCCCAATGTTGTTGGTCTGTAGCATATCACCTACTCTGAGGTGATCTCTGCCTAACGTATAAAGCTATGTCAAACCCAGAGCTGTTGGACATGCTACACCTAAAGAAATCCCAATCCCTCCGAGCTACATGCTCTAGGGATGTAAACCTTGTCACCACACTAAACAGAAAATGCTGGGGGATAGATTCCTGTCCCAGAGACTTCCCATACTCTGGAACAAGCTACCCATCTATGTCAAACAAAGTTCCTTATTAGCACTCTTCAAGAAGCATCTTGATGAGTGGATGGGAAATAGGAAATACACCCTGGGGATCACTTCTGTGGCTCTGCTCAACAGGGGCACAGGAAAATAACTTTCTTGCATGGCATAAGCCAGGGAACTTTGTTGGCTAGGGTTACTTAGGCCCTTGGGCCGATAGCCTAGTACCTACCTATGGACCTATGAACCTATGGTCCATAAGCCTTTTTGGCTCTTGATACGTAGTCCTTCTGTTAGTCATTCAGGGGTTTAATGGTGGGTTATATTCTAAGGTTACATTTGGAGGAAGATAGAGGGGCACATTAATGGAGATAGGGATGCAAGTCTGTTTCTTATGGGTATTTGACCTATCCCAGTTGATTCAAATAAAACTGGAAGCAGTGGTGGTATAGATTTCTGTTATGGCAATTCAAGAAACAGTGAGACACATTAAATGTGACAAGGCACGAAGAGTTGATGTGCTTCCGCTGGTATTCTACAGGGTACCACGTAACACTGGGGGAGATCTTGTGACTATTATGAAAAGGCACTGCTGAATTGTGAGTTCAGTGAGGACTATATGGACACTTGATTGTAGTTTTGGAAACACCACATACAACAAGGAAACCAGCATGCTTTTCTACTGTTAAGTTACATCACTAAAACGTTGGCAAATATTCTTGTGTTTATGTGGAAACTTTTATCATCTCAATGTGCATGCCAGACATTACTGGGTTTTATGAAAGGGAGAAGACCCTTGACCTGATTTAGTATTTTGAATGTTATATCAAATTTGCATTGACATACATGGTGAGGACACACGTTTTAGATTTTGCTGAGGAATTTGATAGCCTGAAGTAGAGCTAAATCTCAGATTCTGTAGAGGATATTTTTGGCCCTTTGTTTTGCCATTGGATGATTATATATATACTAAGCTTACAGGCACAGCATGCGTGAACATGTCTGTATGTTTGTCCTTTCCTTTGGGAAATGACAGAAGGTAGATGTGTCACCCTTCCACTTTCCTGTTCTTGTAAATAGTAAAGTCCCATGAATAGGTTTCTGAATTTTTGATCCTTACATCATTTCAATATTTGGGGTCCTGAGGTCCAGTTGGCTAAAGTCTTGTTACTTCTGGATAACTTTATGTTAGTGGCTCTAGCTCTGTGTGATGCTTTGCCAACACTTACAAAGTCTTGGACAGGCTATGTGTTGTAGTGGGATTATGCATCAAATGGAGCAAGTCTTCTGTTATGGTAGGGGTTTGGCGGTGCTGAAGTGAAATACTAGGTGGTGGTTTAATCCATTAGAGTAGGCAGAATAACTGGAATTTGTGATATTCAAGACTTTCACCCTTACACTCAAGATGAGATTTAATGTTTTTGTGGCCAGAATAGGGACATTATTTGACGAGTTGGCCTATCTCCTCCAAACTTTCCTTGAACGGTGGAAACATTAAATACAGCTTTGCCACACATTCTCAGAGTGCATAAATATGTCTGCACAGTGGCTCTCTTAAACAGATGTAGCACTAAAGAAATACAAAAAGGTAGCATGAAAAAATTCCATATGGTATTTTAGATGTGCAAAGCTTTCTCCATTAGCTTGATCTTGATGAAACCTTGGTTACAATTGGTGTAGGTAGGCATACTCTGTGTACTCCAGTAAGTACATTTTTGAACATCTCTTAGAAATGTTATGGCTTACAGGTCACAAAATGTTTAGAATTGTCTGAACCACTATATATTATATAGAGCTATACAACACAAGCTTACATGATAGGAAAACACCTCTAAAAATTGTCAATTTGGTTATAAGTGGCAGCATCTGAAAATAATGTGGCCCTTTCCAAACTATAGAGGTAACATTTTGAGGGTACAGTACATTTTTTAAATGATAAGTGAGTGGTCAGGGGGAGGGGCAACAGCTTTTTTTTAAGGTTAAAATATAGTTTTCTAGCTAAGCTGCTACAGCCTAGCATCCAAAACTGAAAAGTATTTTACATAATGTCTTCTTCAATTGTCAGCAATTGATAAGACTGCATACTGATCGATTTATTCAGTTTGCCCTTTTTACCACAATTACCATATTTTAACCAATTTAGTAGGTTCGAACGGCCTTCTAAGTGTGTCCAAGCTGTCCATTCTTTTGAGCTTTAACTGCATTCTTTCTACTATAGCTCTTTGTAGTCCTCTAGGTACATGGGCTACTTGCAGCCTCTGAAAATACTTTAACATTATTCGTTTGTGGTGTGCTGTGTAGCCCAGATAACAAGATTACATATTTCTGTAAAACGCCATTGCTCGAGTCTGATACATTGGTTTATTGCTTGACTGATGCCGTTTTCTGCACTGATTTTTATTGCTAGTATTCAGATCACTTGAAATAAGTCGTATCTTATTCTACATAACAATCTGCTTGATGTCTGCGTTAGTGCCTTACAGAGGAACACCCAGCCACCCTCTCATGTGTGACAGCGTTACCTTGCTTGCATTCTCTGTATTTGTTTTACTATGTTAAGCTGCACAACGTTAACTGGCCTAATGCACTTGGGTAATTTACTCTGGTTCCAAGTCTCTGCATTTACATGCTCCCAGCAAGTGTTTTACTTCTTTCTCATTTTTGGTCAGCACAACAAATGCTGTGAATCACCATTATTTGGTTTCTAAACTTTCCATAAAGTGATTTCTATGATTACTCTAACAACAAAACTGATTGCAGGTAAAGCAGTTTTCCTGTCATGTTTATTACTGCACCCAGTACATGTGATTTTATTTCAGTTTTGCCATGTTTCAAAGCCACCACCTTGCATGCCTTGTGGCTATCCAAGTTATCATTATTGTTGTTGAGTGTCCAAGTTATCATTATTGTTGTTGAGTGTCCAAGTTATCATTATTGTTGTTGAGTGTCCAAGTTATCATTATTGTTGTTGAGTGTCCAAGTTATCATTATTGTTGTTGAGTGTCCAAGTTATCATTATTGTTGTTGAGTGTCCAAGTTATCATTGTTGTTGTTGAGTGTCCAAGTTATCATTATTGTTGTTGAGTGTCCAAGTTATCATTGTTGTTGTTGAGTGTCCAAGTTATCATTATTGTTGTTGAGTGTCCAAGTTATCATTATTGTTGTTGAGTGTCCAAGTTATCATTATTGTTATTGAGTGTCCAAGTTATCATTATTGTTGTTGAGTGTCCAAGTTATCATTGTTGTTGTTGAGTGTCCAAGTTATCATTATTGTTGTTGAGTGTCCAAGTTATCATTATTGTTGTTGATTGCTGTCCTTCATTACTGTAATTCACTCCTATATCTGTCAACCCCCATGTATCAAAAATCATAGCACAGGATCAGAAAGAGGATCCCTTTCTTATTTTTTACAGTAGAATGTCTTTTTATGCTAGACCTTATAGACTTAGTTGCAGTGAATCTTTATATGGACTTAGTTTATATATTTCATAGGATCATAGGAAATTACTAGGCTAATGGCCCTAGGGCTTTTACAAGCCTTGCCAAGTGAATTTATGGTTACCCATCCAATCTCCCAGATTGAGTTTGAAGAGGGCCAATAAAGTACACATAAAGTACACACAATAAAGTACACGCCCATAAGCAGGAGTGACTTTAGAAAGAAAATAACAAATCTAAGAGGAACAATTTTAAATCTGAGGGATAAAATCATAACACTATGCCTAAAACTTAGCAGTTGAGAGGTATGCCCACTACAACTACATTGTCAGAAATGTATATGAACTGTAATGTACGTAGATCTTGCAGTTGTCTTATCTATGTATGGAGAGAGTTTATATAAGTTACAATGCATATAGAACCTGGTTAGAATGTATATGAGTTACAATGTATATAGAACCTGGTTAGAATGTATATGAGTTACAATGTATATAGAACCTGGTTAGAATGTATATGAGTTACAATGTATATAGAACCTTGTTAGAATGTATATGAGTTACAATGTATATAGAACCTGGTTAGAATGTACATGTGTTACAATGTATATAGAACCTGGTTAGAATGTGTATGAGTTACAATGTATATATAATCTTGTTAAAATGTATATGAGTTACAATGTATATAGAACCTGGTTAGAATGTATATGAGTTACAATGTATATAGAACCTGGTTAGAATGTATATGAGTTACAATGTATATAGAACCTGGTTAGAATGTATATGAGTTACAATGTATATAGAACCTTGTTAGAATGTATATGAGTTACAATGTATATAGAACCTGGTTAGAATGTACATGTGTTACAATGTATATAGAACCTGGTTAGAATGTGTATGAGTTACAATGTATATAGAATCTTGTTAAAATGTATATGAGTTACAATGTATATAGAACCTGGTTAGAATGTATATGAGCTATAATGTATATAGAACCTGGTTAGTATGTATATGAGTTACAATGTATATAGAACCTGGTTAGAATGTATATGAGTTGCAATGTATCTAGAACCTTGTTAGAATGTATATGAGTTATAATGTATATAGGACCTGGATAGAATGTATATGATTACAATGTATATAGAACCTTGTTAAAATATATATGAGTTACAATGTATATAGAACCTGGTTAGAATGTATATGAGTTATAATGTATATAGAACCTGGTTAGAATGTATATGAGTTACAATGTATATAGAACCTGGTTAGAGTGTATATGAGTTACAATGTACATCAAACCTGGTTAGAATGTATATGAGTTACAATGTATATAGAACCTGGTTAGAATGTATATGAGTTACAATATATATAGAACCTGGTTAGAATGTATATGAGTTACAATGTATGTAGAACCTTGTTAGAATGTATATGAGTTACAATGTATATAGAACCTTTTTAGAATGTATATGATTTTCAATGTATATAGAACCTTGTTAGAATGTATATGAGTTACAATGTATATAGAACCTTGTTAGAATGTATATGAGTTATAATGTATATAGAACCTGGTTAGAATGTATAAGATTACAATGTATATAGAACATGGTTCGAATGTATATGAGTTACAATGTATATAGAACCTTGTTAGAATGTATATGAGTTACAATGTATATAGAACCTGGTTAGAATGTATATGAGTTATAATGTATATAGAACCTTGTTAGAATGTATATGATTACAATGTATATAGAACCTGGTTAGAATGTATATGAGTTATAATGTATATAGAACCTTGTTAGAATGTATATGATTACAATGTATAAAGAACCTTGTTAGAATGCATATGATTACAATGTATATAGAACCTGAATAGAATGTATATGATTACAATGTATATAGAACCTGGTTAGAATTTATATGAGTTACAATGTATATAGAACCTGTTTAGTGTCAACAACAAATGTGAATTATCTGAGCTCTTGATGAGCTACTTACTGTATTCAAGGGTACAAGCTTTGATGTCTCCCACCTCCATTTGCTTGCTGTGTGACTTTGAGTAAGTCCCTTAACCATGCAGTGATCTCAGTTCACTCCTGAAAAGGGGCAATCCAGAGGGCTTACCTGGTTAACAAATGTGCATATTGTGACATGGATAGATCCTATGCTTTATTTATCTATGAACTCAAAGAACTTGCATTATTTTGCAATTTACATAAAGCTTATTGTTTTATTACCTATGAGTTTTTCTTTCAATACCGATTGCATTTTATAGTGTTATACAGTTTATTGCATATTCACCGAAAAAACATTCCTGATGAGGTCCCTTCAGGTCTCCTCAGAAAATTGGTATTATCCAGCAGAGTAACCTGTGACTAATAAAAATATAAATTTTGATCAACAAACAAAATGGTCCACGTAGTCACTGGTACTACCATAGACGAGCAAATACACACTGCATGCTGTAAAACAGACAGCTTACTAAATACAGTAATGGTTTATTCAAAAAATAAATAAAACATTGAGTGTTTTCATACCAGCAACCTCAGGATTTCATCGGAACATCTCATAAATCACATAAATTAAAACACAACAGTTTAAATACCATTCTGTGTAAACTGATTCATCCACCAATAGTTAATGAATTAAACATTTGTAATAATAAAATTATTTAAGCCATCAAAATAAATAAGAGCTTTTGTCGTAACTCTTATGAATTGTTACTGAAGTCCCGAGGTTGCTGAGACAAAAGTGGTCCACATTTCTTTTATTTTTTGAATAAACCATTGCTGTATTTAGTAAGCTGTCTGTTTTACAGGGTGTGGTATTTGCTTGTCTGTGGCAGTGTCTGTCAGTACATTGACCTTTTTGTTTGTTTATTGTTATTTTACTACAGTCACAAAGGATAAACAATCTATTCACTTCTTTATAATTTATGAATAAACCTTGACTCTTTGCTCCAATTTCACTTTTTAGACAAAGTTTTAGGTATGCACACTTGCACATCTTCAGTTAATTATTCTTTTTTTTTTCAAAACAGGTTTATTGTTTTAACATACAAGAGAAATATCATAACAATTTTATACAAGTAATTAAAAATAGATGATTATAATATTCAACAAAACAACTAAAGTATTTACAAAGACATCCACTACAATCAGATCAATTAATTAAACTAAAATACCATGCTATTGAAATTAGGATTTTTTTAACAAATTTTGTAAATTATCCCATACAATATAATAAGATGTTTTTCTAGTTGTTCTTGACCTAATTGTGTTTATTTCCATATGGCACACTATATTCATAACATTTTTAAATTCATTGAACGAAGGAGGTGTATCTGAAATCCAATTTCTGGTTATTATTTTCCTAGCCACTGCTAGAATAGACCATAACAAGGGAAGCTTAACCTTTTTAACACTTTGAGATACAGGTGTGTTGAATAATATAAGAGATTTAGAAATAATGAAATTATCTGTAAAAAGAGCCTGCAAAAATTCATTAACTGACTTCCAGTATTCTTTCAATTTTATACAGTCATAAAACATATGAGCCTTCAGTTAATTATTCTAAATGTGTCACATAAATGTTTCTTGCACATATCTAATACTTTATCCAAAGTCAGATCTTATTCTCTCATCAATGAATGGTCATTACATGGTCATTTTTAATACCACAAAATATTCAGGATCTGATAATGAAGCATGTGACGCACTAAATACAGACACTTTGCTCTACTTTACTTAGTCACATAAGCTTCAATAAGTTTCCATAAGCTCTGTTCCCTTGTGAAGAGCAAATGTCTCACAAATGAATAAACAGCAAGGTTTCCTTCCATTCTCAATATTCCTTAATTTCTCTCTGAAAACTGTTAATTTATCTTTCTCTTTTAAGGTTAAAAGTATTTAATAAAATGATAGTGTAATCGCTGTGACATGCAAAAATGTTTCACATCATACCTTATCTGTTTATTCTAGAGTTTCACTTGAAGTGAGACACAGCCCAAACCTTTGAAGCCTTATCTTTCATTTTTTTGGCAAATTACTTCAGCATACAAGGGATGGTGGTGGTTGTCGAACATTGACCATTTAAGTGGCTAAGATACTGGGGGAATTTAATAAAGCCTACATGGACTTATTTTCCATGTAGGCATAGTGGCACACTGCTTACATGAAGTTTGCGATCCAGGAAACAGAGCTGAGGGATGTGCATAATCGCACCAACACAGAAGTGTCCATGGCATGCAAATCACCTCATAAGCAGGTGAATTACATGTAAATCAGGGTGGCAGAGCAATCCGGCAAGCAGAGAATCAGTCCAGCAGACCCCATGTTGATGTTCAAAATGTACAATGAAAAATTCCATGTACAGGATATTAAGGAGAGAACAGAGGCTGTAAAAGTGCAGTAAATTGCATAGCAGACCCAGATATGTGCAAAACTATTCACTATGTGTCCCAAACCTAATGGAAAATAATTTAAAATATATATTTTTTTATTGATTAGATTATGTTTGTGTGGCACACTGCGGTGTGCAAACATGACATTAACAAAAAAAATTAAAAAAATGTAAAAATGAAAATTAGTAGTATGTGACAGCAGTACCCGCAGTGGTGGTGCTGTGGCAGCCTTGCTGCCTCACAGTAAGATGCTGTCCGGTTTGATTTTCAGCTAGAGCATCTTCTGCGTGGAGACATGTGTGAATGGGTGTACCTTCGTTGAAGGTTGTGCATCAGGGCTGGTAACTCGGCACGTAAAAATCAACTACCAATCATTAGCGGACCGGAGTTCCGCTGTGGCGACCCCTAACTGGGAAAAGCCAAAAGACACAACAAGTAGTATGTGACAGCAATACATTATTGGAGTGTGTCCAATGGTAGACTGCTGTGGTTCCTAAGGAGGCAGGGCCTGGAGCTGTGTAGTTCCAGTTTGTGTGCACAGATCTCTATGTGAATGAGCTGGGGTTACTGAATAGCACAAATAGGCATCCGTGTCTGCAGATCCCATCCATGTAGGCAGAGAACCATGATGGTGTCCACATAAGAGATAGCTGACATCAAAAGGGGGTGTGTCCACATCCTTTTAAGTTCATTGGAGCACAGCGGTACCTGTTTGTGCTGTGCTCCACTGCTGAGCAGGGGATGGTGTACAGTGTTTGCTGAGCTTTCTTTACCTTTGGGGCATGTGTTTCAGTGGGTGTGAGCATGTTTGCATGGCACACTGTTGTGTTAAGCAGGGGGGCATGTACAATAACTGCTGAGCATCGTTTGCCTTTGAGGTGCATGTTTGCGTAGCGCACCTCAGTGCTGAGCGAGGAAGGATGTTAAAGAAAGAAAAATCGTCTGAGAAAGGCAATGAGATCTTAATTACTGATGACCCCTGTTCCACTTGAACTAGGGCCATTAACTGTCCTTAATGATGTACTTGGCAGGTGGAATGCATCATAGGTAGAACATCACAAAGGCTGCACCTACAGCAGAGCACTATAAAGGTTTCAGAAACCCTACAATCTGATTTCACCCCCCATACTCTGCACCATTGGAGTACAGACTTGGGACTTTTAACTGAAGAAATGCAAGGGGCTGCTGCAGGCCTGCTACATCTGTATGTGCTAGATGCTGAGGTCACTGCTGCTGGTGCTGCTGTCAATAGGCCTAGACTGAGAAGGAGAAGGGTGTTCAGGCCCAGGGTAACCTTCCAGGTGCTACATGAGCTGGAGATTCTAGAATGCCTGGGGCTGCTGCAGGCCTGCTACATCTGTATGTGCTAGATGCTGAGGTCAGTGCTGCTGACAACAGGCCTAGACTGAGAAGGAGAAGGGTGTTCAGGCCCAGGGTTACCTTCCAGGTGCTACAGGAGCTGGAGATTGTAGAATGCCTGGGGCTGCTGCAGGCCTGCTACATCTGTATGTGCTAGATGCTGAGGTCACTGCTGCTGGTGCTGCTAACAACAGGCCTAGACTGAGAAGGAGAAGGGTGTTCAGGCCCAGGGTAACCTTCCAGAGGCTACATGAGCTGGAGATTATAGAGTGCTACAGAGTGGACAGGGACATACTACAAGAACTCACTGAGCTCTGTCAACCTCAACTCAGACCCAGAGCCAACAGAGGAGAACCCCACCCCAGTGGAAACTAAGATATGTGTAGTTCTTAGGATACTAGCTATGGGTACATTCCAAAGACCAACTGGGAACGTAATGGGGGTCTCACAGGCATCAGCATCCAAATTATTCTGCCAATTTCTTGGATGCCATATTACCACATGCCATTGAGCACATTTATATTCCCTTCACTCCTGAGGTGAGAGCCAGCAGTATGCAACACTTCAACCATGTAGCACATGACCCTGAGGAACCGGGTGCCATAGATTGCACTTGTGTACCCATCAAGGCACCACCCAGTGAGGAAGTTAGAGTTTACATCAACCACAAGGGGTACCACTCCAACTGCCAGGTTGTTTGCAATGCCCAGGACATTATCATGAATATGTGTGCTGGCAGCCCTGGCAGTTATCATGACTCCCATGTCTGTCATGCATCACAGCTGTACCAGATGTTTGCAGGGGGGACATTCCACATGGCCATTGACTGGGGGATGCTGGCTACAAACTGGAACCGTGGATGATGGCACCCATCAGAAATGCATACCCACCCACTAAAGAATACCATAATGAGGCACACACACAAACTAGGAACATCAAGAAGCATGTGTTTGGGCTGCTGAAGTTACATTTCCAGTGCCTCAATATATCTGGTGGAGCCCTGCAGTACTCTCTAGCCACATGTGCGCACATGTTCACTGTATGCGCCATGCTACACAGTATGATCCTACGGAAACAGCTGTTGCAGGATCAGCAAAGAGAAGGAATACACAGCCCCACACCAGTGTCTAGGTCACCACAGCCACACTCACAGTGATACTCCAAAGAGGAAAACCCTGAGGTTGTCCCCATAGGCAGACGAAGGCATGCCCAGTATGCCCTGGCCTTGGCCAAGAGACAATGCATAGCGCATGCACTGACAACCTAGGGCCCTAGGGACTGACACCTTATTCCAACTCGCATACATATTAGTAAAAATTATGCCAGCTAGCCCACACAACCTGTACCATGCCATGTATTGGCTGTGGACTGCATGCATCAGACAGAGTCAGCCCTGAGCTACAGGTCTGTCAACTGCTGTGTTCGCAAGGTAAGTCACTCTCCTATACACCACTTGTAAGAGGTACTACAATATGGTAGCATATGTATGGATCTGCCACATGTATGCAAGGGAGTATAGTGGGCTACTGGGCTACTTGTAGAGATCTAACAGCCACTTGGGACAACAGTTTCTCTGTCCAATAGTATGTGCCCCATAATATCCATTAGGCCACATGGCTGGAAACTCCAGTACATTATTCAAGGGAGATACCAAACAGTGGGGTCACAGGACAGTCGTATGACTGTCTATGCCAACAGAGCATGGGCTGGTCATCCCCCACCCCAAACACATCAGTGTTCCCATACAACTGTTGTAACAGTAAGTCTGCAATGATATATCAGCAGACCAAATAATTCCAGGGTTGTGACATAGAACCTAGCCATATGTTGTAATCCCCACATAAGACTGGGGTGACAGTGTTTGTTTGCATGCTGTTGATAGTGTGAGGAATGAAACCTCTCTGTCTGGCAGCTGGTGTGGCTTACTGGGCCAGGGACAGTATCATGGGGGATGGTATTGATGGTTCGAATCTGGCAGTATCCAACATCTAGGTACTCATATGGTGGTATTCCCCACAGACTATCATAACCTGTCAATCTGTTACTGCATGAAAGCTGGAAAAAGCCAGAGTGAATGGGAGGGCAAAAGGCCAAACCTGCAGACAGACATTATACATGGTTTGAGTAACCTAGCAGGTGGCTAGTATAACAGCAGGTTGCAACAGGTCAGATTAGCTGTATAACGTAAAGGCCACCACCTAAATGTGTCAGTAGTTACAACAATTCATTGACTGCATTTTACAGTATTTTACCAGAAAACCACAAATGTATGAGGAACAGAGAAGATATATGGGGTGAAATGCTGCACATTCTGCAAAAAAATGTACAGGGAGAGGTAGGAAATCTGTCACCCTGTGTGTGGTTACATCATGTACCCCAGTTACATCATACCTCTCAATCTCTTAGAGCAAGAACTCAAGCCAAAGCCATGAATAGAAGTGGGACAAAGGCCCACAAATAGTGACAAGTTTTAAATATTTTCTTACAAATGTAGAAAGATGATAGAATAACAGGTCTTGCATTAGCATGAATCTCCTGATGAGTATGAAGTTTGAAACTCAAATGTCTGTCACTATTTCTTAACTTCACTCTTTAATGATTTCCCACTAATTTGCCTGAAAACCACAATATTATGTAAAACAGACCAAAAATATGAGGCAAAGAGCTGGACATTCTGTGAAAATTTGTACAGTTGAGAGGTATGAGTCACGTATTAAGTGCAGCACACAGCTGGGGAAGGCCTTGCACAATATCATATATATAGCTATATAAGGTAAAATGATACATAGACTCTCCACATATATCTACGTAACACATTTACATAACGTAGACACACAGCAATAGGTAAGGAGACATCCCTGTTATACACATACATATATATGTGTAGGGATGTACGAATGTCCCCACATACCCTCAGTATGCTGGGGTTATATGCACTTGCACATCACAACAGTTGTCCGATGGAGCCAGAACAAGGCCGCAACAGTATATAATCCACTCACCTACAGACCTCTGTGACTGTGGAATGTCACCCAGTAGACAAACACAGATGAGCAGGTGATGTACTGTACACTGGTTGCAATGTATGCCTTGGACAGGCCAGATTGTCCCTTGCCACATGTCCACCTATCAAAGTGCAACCAGCCACATATGGCCATACTGGTGATTGTACACACATAGCAGGGATATTAACAGGTATCCCACTCCTAGGACACTAGATACAATAACAGTATAAAGCAGGATCACTCTTCAGGCCACACATGTTGTGTAACACAAGGGCACTTTTGCCTGCATCCACATTTTACTTATTTATTTATTTATTTATTTATTTGCAGTTTGATTACCGGGGAAGTCCACTGGGCTGAACTGACCCATTTTCAGTAGAGGCCTGGGGAGAAAAGTTCCAAGATGCATTATACAATTTAGATACAACTGATAGTTAATAGTAAAGATAATATTATGTAGAATAGTTACTCATAAATGCATTCAATATCATGCATAGTTAAATTCATTAAGCTTGAAGGTAGGGATCATACAGTTTCATTTGAGGAGAACAAATATGTGTTAGGTGTGAAAACAGTTTACATACAAACATTTTAAGAACACATCAACAGTAAAATGCTATTTACAATATTCACAAGGTTGGGCTGTGTGAGGGTAGCTGTAGGACTTGTTGAGAGCTTAGAGAGAAGCTATAGAAATTGTTGAGAGCTTAGATAGGCTCATAGGAAGATAACCATGAGAGTTGTAGAGCTCGGGAACCAGAGCAAGAAGCCCCTTGGATTAGGTTGGGTGAAGGCAGGTACATTTCCATTTAGTGGACAGGTGATTGAATTGTTGGGTTTTGAATTTTCTCAGTTTGGTATGGTTCTTAGTGTAGAGGGAAGGGAATTTCATTTTTTGCCTAGTGAGAAAGATAGGAGAAGTTGACCAGCAGGACGTTTAGGTTTATGGATAGTAATTAAGTTCTGATTTTCAAATCAGAGATCTCTGTTGGGTGTATAAGGGGGAAGGATGTTAGTTGGAGCAGGACATTTTGTTGGGTGAAATATGAGTCTATGTGCAGTAGTGAGTTGGAGATAGTCTAGGTAGTTTGAGAGTTCAAGCCAATTCAGTGATTGCAGGGTTAGGCAGTGATGGGTGGTATTTTTAGATTTAGAGGCAAATTTAGAGATTTTGTTGTAGCAGTTTTCTAGTTTAGAAGTGATAGAGGAGGACAGGTTGGTTAGGAGAGGGGTTACGTATAATAAGGAATCAAGAAGATAAGTCAAGGCCAGGGTTTGCCTGGTAGAGTTGGAGAGAAAGTGATGATTCCTATACAGCATACCTAGCTTTTGGTGGGTTTTCTTAATATTTTGTTGAATATGAATATCAAACTTGAGGTGTTCATCTACAGTAATGCCAAGCAGTTTGGCAGAGGGTACAACTTCTATAAGTGAGTTGGTTTGACTATAGACTTTGAAGTTGTTTTTATTGTAGGAGAGGGTCTTTGTGAGAGGGAATAGTATAATCTTTAATTTATTTGCATTGAGAGAGAGGTGGTTTTGGCGCATCCAGTTTTCAGTTGCTGAGAAGACAGTTTGGGTTTTAGTCAGCAATTCAGAGACGTTTAAGGCAGAGCAGACTAAGGTTGAATGGTCTGCATATTGAATGATTTTAGCATCAGGAATAGCAGTGTGAAAGTTATTGATGAAGATGTTAAAAAGCATTGGCCCAAGAATGGATCCGTGTGGTACGCCAGCTGGGGTAGGTAGGAAGGAAGAGATGGAGTTCTTCCATTTGACTGCCTGTGATCTGTCTGATAGATAGCTGGAGAACCAGGATAAAGCATTATGTGAGAGATTAAGGTTTGAGAGATGACAGAGAAGGTGCTTGTGGGAAACAGTATCAAAGGCTTTAGACATATCGAGTAAAACAGTAGAAACTAAGTGTCCTGAATCTCGGGCTTGATTGACAGTTTCTAGGAAAGAGTAGAGCGGTTATTGTGCTATGGCCTGGACGGAAGCCATGCTGGGTAGGAGTGAGAAGATTGTTTTGGGTCAGGAAAGGCATAAGTTGGAGGTGGATGCATTTTTCTAGGATTTTGGAGAGTGATGAGAGCAAAGCAATGGGGCGAAAGTTTGAGATGCTGGTATTTTTGCCTCCTTTATGAAGAGGAAGAATATAAGCTGAGCGCCAGAGTTTGGGGACATATGATTCTTTTATGGATCAGTTGATAATGATGCTGATTGGGAGAGCAATGCCATCAGCAGCACATTTTAGGAAGGAAGAGAGAATATTGTCGGGAGTGTTAGAGCAAGGTTTAAGTTTGGACAAAAGTTTTTTTATAAAGTTAGTGGAGATGGTTTTGAGTTCAAACAGATGAGGTGAGTTAGAAGGGGGAGATGCTGAGCAGTTGGGTTATTACTGGGAAATGTCATGGTGAGGGTAGTAATAGTGTCTATGAAAAATAAGTTAAATTCAGAGCCTAGTTCAAGGTCAGATTTACTTGGGTCAGGACAGGGATTATTCTTGATTCCTGGATTGAGGAGTGAGTTTATTGAGTTCCAGAATTTTTTGGGGGGGTTTTATTGTTATTGGACTGACGTTTGATATAGTAGGATTTTTTGTCTTTGGTGATTAGTTGTTTTGCATGGTTGAGGAGCTGTTTATATTGGAGCAAGGTATTGGCCAGTTTATTGTTTTGGTAAAGCTTCCATAGTATGTCTCTGTAGTGCATAATCTGTTTTGTCTCTTTGGATATCCAAGGAGCAATTTTAGTTTTTATACTTTTGTTTCTTAGTGGGGCTAGTGAGTTTAAAGTATCAAGGAATACAGAGTTGAAGTATTCTATAGCACTGTCAGGAGGAAGGATGTTTAGAATTTGACAGTTCATTTGTTTGAAAGTATTTGAGAAAGCAGTTGGGCTGAAGCTACTGAGGTTACGAGTTTGAATGTACTGATGCTGGTGTGGGGAGAAACTAGTTGAGCGATGCATGAAGGCCGGGAGGTGGTCGCTAAAGGTATCAGGAATTGTGCCAGAATTGGTTATTTTATTTGGATCTGAGACTAGGATCCAATCTATAGTGGATCTGGGAGGGTTTATTTTGTTAGGTCGAGTGATGGATAGGATTATTTGAGTGAAGTTATAGAAGTTAATGGATAGGGAGGGAGAGGGGCAATTGATTTTATTCCAGTTAATATTCACATCACCAAGGATATAAGTTTCATAGTTAATTTCAGTACAGGCCCATAGGAGAATATTTTCGAGTGTAGAGATATTGTTACCAGGTGAGATATATACGGCAATGATGCAGATATTTTTATGTTTATTTTGTTTTAGAATTCCAGCAGTTAGTTCAATGTTCTGGAATTGAGGAATTGGAATTTGGAGGGGAATTAAGGTAAGAAGGTTGGAGTAGACTAGGGCAGTGCCACCACCTTTTTTAGTTGGTCATTTCTGAGACAATGAAATCCTGGGGGCAGAATCTCAGAGTCGGAGATAAAGGGCTTGATCCAGGTTTCGGAGATGGCTAAGATATATGTTTGGTTATGGCTTAACCAAGCTTGAAATTGGTGTACGTTGTTGTTTAGACTTTGTGCATTAATTGTAAAAATCTTTAGGGTGTTGAGATAGGAGGAAGCAGGTAAGGGATAAGTGTTGTTAATAAAGGATGTAGGACCAGGGTTAGGATGGCTATCACCAGCTTGGACTAGGTTGTTGAAGGAGACATCCTTTAACCATATTGGTCTGCCAGGCATGAATTTTGGTAGATTGTAGATTGGAGCAGGTGACAGTGTCTTGACTTTAGTGGAGAAGAGTTTAGGGTGGAATAGGTGCAGAGGGTTGGGCTGAATGACAGCAGAGGAGATAGAGTGGAAATGGGAGTAAGAGTGAGGTGGAAGGTGGGTTTGTATGGTAGTTGTCTTTGAGGGTGGTATTGGACAAGCATAGATGGAATATGAGGTAGCATAGTATAAGGGAAGTAGTAACAGAAAGAGGAGGCTGGGGGACTGGAAGGTGTGATAACTTGAGGAGAGCATGTTGGAGCAAAGAGAGAGTGGTATGAGTGGTTAGGAAAATAGAGAAGACTATGAAGAAGGTAGGAGTTAAAAAGCTATAGAGGTATTCTAGCGATTTAAGGAAAAAGGAGGGGGCTATAATTATTGGGTGGAGTACAGATTACAGGGTTTAAGGATGGCTATAGGTGGGAGGAGTAATGAGGGGGAGCTGGTATTGGGTAATTAGGCTGAGAGGGTGGGGTAAGATAGGAATAAAGCTAGGAGTACTGGGGTGTGTGGGAATTGGGGGCAGAGTAGGGGAGTGGGGTGAGCCCATAGGGCGAACGGAGCAGGAAAGAATACTACAGGTGAGTATGGCAGAAAAAGTATTAGCAAAGAGCAGTTTAAAGTCTGTAGTTGGAAGGTATGAGCTAAATATTTCCAGCCAGAAAATGAAAGCTTTTACAGAGGGTGGTTTAGCAGGGGGTAGAAGATATTTACAGTCTAAGGATATTAACTTACAACCAACTGTTTGTGAAAAAATAAAACTTGTTGGGATTATAAAGAATATCTATGATTTATATTGTTAGATGCTGCCACATAATGGTAGAAGGAGATAGCAAACAGCAGGCATAGTTGGACCAGTCTTAAGTTTAAATATATTTTAGAGTAGTGATAGGAGGGAGAGAGGGCAAACGGTCTGCTGTAGGCTGCTAGAACGCCCACATGGGAGGGCAGACTAACTCTATAGATAGTACATCAAGTCTACATTTAGTGTTAAGCAACATACAGTTACACAATCTTGTTGGGAGGTCTTCTCAGTAGTATTTTTCTAAGTACCAAGCAAGCTGGCCAATTCAGGGTGTCTTCAGGTGATGGCCGGAGGTATTCCTTTTGCATTTAAAGCAGGAAGCACCTGGGATGGATTACTGAAGAGGAGAGGGAGATAACACTGAGTTAGTTAATATTGCAGATGTAGAGGGTAAAGGTAGAAGGTAAGGGATGTTTAGAGAAGAAGGGAGGGTGTAACAAAGCAAGTAGTAGAGAGAGGCTATGGTTAGATGAGGCTGGAGCAAGTGTGTAGAGGAAGATTAGGTTTAGGGGATTAACAATGGAAAGCAGCAGACATTATGCTATGAGCAATACAAGTTAGGCAATATAGGCTCCATTAAATAGAACAAAACATTCATTCAGCAGTTCAGCATGCTATCAGTGACCCTAGTCCATTTGAGAGGACAGGGTTATACAGCAGTAGAGCCAAATATAAGCAGCAGAAAGCAAGGGGTAAATGATAAAGTAATACTATAAAATCTCTAAACAGTGCAATATATAGTGCTGAACAGACTAACACAGTAAACTACAATATGTTCATGCTGTGCAATAACTTGTGCTGAACAGTTTTCAAAACAGTTTTCAGAACAATATAAAAGCCATATGGTGCTCTTATAGAGACAAATGGAAAAGAAAAATAGCTGCTAAGCCAGTAATTAAGCTAAAGGCTCTAGTAGCACCATTGATCCACCTTAAAAGAGAAATAAAGGCCTTCAATGATATATGTTAATTGGCGTCCTTTTAACAGGACATCTGAAGAGCAGACTAGGCCAGGAAAGTGCAACATTTGAGCCCTGTATACTCAGACTAAAGTAATGCAGCTGGCGGCAACATACAAAGAGACCCACTCATCCCAAAAAGCAGCTTACAGCTATTAAGCCAGTAATTAACCTAAGCAAAGGGCAAATGACACAGTACAAAGCAAGCAGTCAGACAGTACAGCATATAGGGCAAAACGGTCTCCAAAACCATGTAGAAGCTGTGAGGAGCCCGTATGGGCAACAAATGGAAAGAAAAATGGCTGATAAACCTGATTTTAAGCAGAAGGCTTGATGGAGGATTGTTATTCCACCTTAAGAGGCTATCCGGCATTCAGCGATGCACTTTGGTTGGTGTCCTTTTAAAAGGACATCATTACACCAGGTTTCTGGTCATGACAAGCAAGCAGTATTCAATCAAGCCCCTTGTACCCATACTAAATTAATGCAGCATTAGTCAGTGTAAAAAAGAGCCCCACTCATCCCAAAAGCAACTTGCAGAGGTCAAAAACACATGTAGGTCAAAGATAAATGAAGCCATCAGCATGAGGCCAACAATAACCTTACAACACAGTTACAAACATTGCATTGCAGTGACAGCCATCAGCACAAGGCCATATATAACCCTAAAGCACAGTTACAAGTAAAAACGCAGAGTTTAGCACAATAGTTGCTTAGAGTCTTGCAAATGATAGACAGATATGCTGAAAAGACCTACCGGGAGGCAAAAACAAGCAGCCTAAACTGCAGGACCAGCACAGAGGAGCTGTGGATGCTCAGGACAGGATTTAAATATGGCACCACAGTCCGTGGGAGATATAAGTAAACTCCAGGAGGAAACTAGCTATGGGTGAGGAGATAGGTGGACATTTACAACAAGCATAACCTGTGGTGCATGCAATAAGTACTGTCAGCTATAGTGTGCAACAGTAGGTAGGTAGGGGTTCTAATCTCACATCAGCCAACTCATGTGTGTACATAGATCCCCCTACAGCACTACAAACATGCTCATCTGGCCTATGTCTGTGCAATGGTTACTCATTTTATGGTCCTTTAACTAGCTGCTGGCCTCAACACTGGCCTCCTTTACAAGGCTTGCTGATGTCATCCACCTTAAAGAGTGCTGGTTGAGAGTGCAAAATCAGGTAAACAGCATGGCATATGTGATAAGTGCTGTGAGCTCTAGTGTGTATTACTAGATAGGTAGGGGGTTTAATCACACATCATCCAACTTGTGTCTGGGGGTGTATATATGTCCACTTGCAGCACAACAGTCAAGCCCATATGGGTTATCTCTGTGCAATGGTTATGCATTGTATGCCCTGTGACTATCTGCTGGCCTGAACATCAGTCTCCTTTGCAAGATCTGCTGATATCATCCACTTTAAGAGCACTATCTATTTTATGCCCTGTGACTGGCTGCTAGCCTCAACATTGCCCTCCTTTACAAGGCCTGCTGATGTCATCCACCTTAAGAGCATTGGATGACAGTGTAATAAGTTCATAGGTTCATAGGTGTTTACTTGGCTAATGACCACAAGGGGCTTTTTAAGCCTAGCCATGCATCCCACATCTCTGACAAGTTCTGATACCCTTGATAAGTGTAACCATGGTCCTGGGAAATGAACCACTTACAGGTTACCTGTGTCTATCAGAGACACAGGCACCAAACCAGGGATGAATTTCTGGGTTTGGCACCTATGTCTCTAATGGATATCAGATAAACAGCGTGGCGTATGATATTATTGTGAGCTATAGTGTGTACTGCTAGATAGGTAGGAGTTCTAATCTCACGTCAGCCAACTCTGTGTGTGAGTAATTATATCCCTCTGCAGCACTACAGAGATGCCCTTATGGGTATCCCGTACAATAGTAATGCACTTTTTGGCCCTGTGACTAGCTGATGGCCCTACATTGTTCTCCAATACATAATCATAACTGATGTCCACCACCTGTCTGACCAAGATACAGGATATTTGTAGATGTGTCAACTCCATCACCACACCTTCTAGAAGTGTATATTCAGATAACCCAGGTGACATGTACCAATGACAGCAGACCTTATCACAAAGTATGAATGCATGAATAAGCAGACTGTCCCCGATGTCCCTGATAGACTGTTCTATACATATGCATCTAGGGAACCATGCACATATACTAACAATTCTTGCTGACGTCATATATCTGCTGTGCTGCTATGACATTCTCAGCTGCTGTAATTCTGCCATGTGTCCATAGTCTATCCCCTCAGACTCCTGCAACAGAAACTATGCACAGGTCCGTGACACAGTTGTCATTCTATAACACTACCACCAGTCCAACATCATGCAACAAAGATACACCAAATGTGATGTGTAGTCATGACGCATACCAGCATGCAGTACCTGTTGTGGCCCACAACAAGGGTCATGGCAAAACAATACTACATTACACAACTACATGTCAAGTAATGAAGACACCCTGTGCATTAGACACATAGTAGTATTTCCTTGCATCAATGGCACAGATGGAAGGGATGTGTACAGGTATCATCATATGCACAGGGTGTGGTTTGGGGAGCTGGAGGCCTAGGCTGTGCCAAACAGTTGAAAGCATGTGTGTGAGTCAGGAGGGGTGTGGAGTAGCTGGGTCATGGAGAGGTGCAGTGTGTGTCTGTAGGTGACCTGCATGTGACAGTGGTGTTTCAGTATCTGCATGTACATAGGCAAGCCCAGTGCTAGCCCTACACATGTGTATGTTGGACAGCTGAGGACTGTACATGGTAGAGTGGACAGATCAGCATCATTGGCCATGAACATGGGAACTGACTTCGCCATGAGTAGCACTGGCACTGCCATGCCCAAGGTTAGATGCAGTGCTAGTAACTGATGGTGATTGCTGTCTGCTGGGGTTGTGTCCCCCATGGGACCAGCTAGGACCACGTCCCCATGGCCTCCCATGTCATGGTGTGGACAGCACATGTCCCTCTGTAGTGCTGGAGGTACTTCCACTATGAGAGCGTGACTGTGCACTGCCACATGGACTCTCAGCAGATGGTCTTGCTGACCTACATCCACATGTCTGACACCCAACTCCAACCTGATGTCCCAATACAGACAATGTGTGGTCCAAGATGGACACTGTCTCAGCCCACCATCTGTCCACTGCATCAGTGAACTGATCCAGGGTTTCTCCAAAGTGGTGGAGGCAGTCATGGATGTTTGACTGTGCTGCATCCATAATCCTAAGCAAACATCTGTCCGGTTCTGTTATGATAATTGCAGCCAAAACAGATGAATTGCACTATCATTTGCTACTGACATGCCACCACAACATAGTATATAAGGCCTTGACCTACACCTGGGCCCCATTTTTAGTTGTTCAGATGGACAGTACTGAGGCATGGAAACTGTAGCATCAAAGAGGGTAGGTATCATAACTATCAACTGCAAAGATTTATGCAGCATCACAGAGGGTAGGCATCATAACTGTCAACTGTGGAGATTTATGCAGTATGTCCACAGTCCTACCTAATATGTGTGGCCAGTGTCCCATGACATTGTGGTTATCTGTCAAATCACTGGCAAATCATTGTGGGATGACATCAGTAAAGAAAGTCACACATTTGAGTATCAGATGTCATACCCATTAGAATATGCATGTCAATGCAATAGCTGTTATTCTATCACCTGACTACCTTTGTAAGAGCACACTGTAACACATGTCCCTAACTCTGGGCCTTTGCCCCCACATTATGTATGGCTGTGTCTGGATTCCTTGTTATACTGGATTGGGGGATATGGTAGGTCTGTAGCAGCTACCTTTACATACAGCTATGTATGCTACAGGTTGCAGCTGCTGCTTCAGGCTAGAACACATTGGGGGAAGTGTGAACACTTTGGAGTGCACCAAGCTGTATGTGTATGTGTGGTAGCTATGTCAGCCTGTCATTACTGCACAGCTACGGTATGTGTACCTGTTACAGCCCAATTGAGGCATTTGATTAAGTAATGTCTGTTATGCAACAGTGCCTAATACCAGAGTAGTAGGCAACATATAGTTAGGTTATACAGGTATGTGCAGTGTACCCCTCCCTGCAAGCCTTTGACTTGCAAAACTCTGTAGCAGTTCATTAATTAGTAGTAACCTGTGTGGATTATAAATGAATGACTCAGTCACTACTTGCTGTTGTCACAATACTGTAATTGAACCGCAACTCTAAACTGGATTTTAACCCAGAACTGTATGTGGCAAAATGCACTACATACAAGGCATTTAACACATTCAGCTACTGAGTCACTGCAGGTATATTTGTATTTGCAAGATATATATGCACATATATAGGCTGTGTAAAACATTTCTACATCCATGAGTATGTGCATGGCTTTATATGTATTTATATATTTTTACATGAATGTCTGCACCAGGGTCCCAGTTTTACATGTACTTTGCTATTGCTGCCTTATCAGATGTATGTCCACAATTTGCTGATAAAAGGGCATATATACCTGGTATCACAGGCCTCACTTACATCCATTATTATGTCTTTGGCTGCCCACTAGTGCATTACTGCACCAGAGTCCAGGGTGCACTCTTATCTTTCCCATTATTTTTTTCTTTCAGTTACATGCTTAATGACTGTAAGTTGCAATCAGTATGTTTCACTGGAAACACCACTTAACCTAAATTCTGTGTAGTATGGTGGGCTAATGCAGTGTGCTATAGTTAATAGGGGCCTGGGTTTGACATTTGGCAGAGGTGTTTTTTTCTACATGTGACTAACACTGTAATAAACACATATAATCATTAAAGCACATTAAAGCTCATTTAAGCTCAGCTAAGTGAGTACAGTGCTGCATTGTGTGGCTTCGCTTAACTCCATGCAAACCCATGTTAAAAATATAAGGAAAAGAAAAAGGGGTGATAGGAAAGTGGTGAAATGAGGGAAAGCAGGGGGGAAACAATGTGAAAGCCAGGTAGGGATGTGCAGGACTGGTGTTGTAAAGAACCATAGCTATCCAACTCTTGTACAGCAACAGCTGTGTATTTGGCAGGTTTTGTAGATGAATTTAGGCTCTCAAACCCCAGAGACAGAGGTGAGAACAACATAAATGTGTTGTCAAACCAATTGGACCAAATTAGTTGTAGCCAGTGGACACGTGTGAAATGGAGAGCTATTTATGGGGCAATATTTTTTGTGGGATAGCTACCCATTGTATTTGTTTTTTAATGAAAGAGTAGAATGTTGGGGAAGGAACATAGGTACATGTGGGAAGGTGAGTTGGGTAGAAGAGGATGCAGTCACAGACAGACAAGACAGTAGACAGGAGTGGTGTGTGACACATGAGATGGGTAAATACCTTGGATGGGGAGGGTGTTGTGGAATTGGACTCGCATGAGTTGAGGCAAGGTAGGTGGATCATCGGGAACCAGCCTACTCTGATGTGCTGTGGTGATGGAGGCATGACAATATGTATAGGTTAGTTATGAACAAAACATTGTTAGTATTAACAGCATGCCAGAACAGTGGAAATAACCCAATTACATATCAATGCATATTATGTGGAACACAGCAATAAATGACAGAACAGTCAGTATGTTAACAGCATGCCAGTAACAGTTAGTATAAGGCCAACAAAATAAGTAATTCAACAAAATATGTTAAAATGCAACCATTATGATACATAACAATAATGAAACACATGCGCCAAACAACAGTTAATTTAACAACATATGTTAATAGTTACCCATAATCAATAAATAACAATAATAAATAAATGCAGATATGGGGTGGGGAGAGAGAGGAAAACAGTCATTTAGTACCATTATAGGCCATTTACTTGACAACAGTAGTGATATCTACTCTACAGGTCTGTCCTTTCTCTATCTGTACAAGTCCCCTATAGCTGCTGTAGCACGTACATACTTCTCAAGCTATCCACAAAGCACAGTATGGGCCAACCAATAACAACTGCATTTATACAACTACACAGAACACTTGCACATCAGGTGGACCTATATAACTACCAAGGTGTACTGTGGGCTGATGTAGTGATACTTTGCAATTTAGGCAATCATTTTGATAGCAATTATGTGACAGACAGATTATGCACTACTAATTACATTATGTGGCAGTGTGACACTTGAGAGACATGCATGCTCACAGTACAGAAACTAAACAACTATCATGCCTTGCTTGGCAGGCATGGGGATAGAACCCAATAGCAGTGACTGCAGAGGACATCTACATGGAATGTAAGAAATGGCTCCAGAAACTTTTAACAGACACTCTAGGCATACAGCCATACCAAGATTACACATTTCTTTATTTCATTTCATTATATTATTGTCATATGTATTTCCTTTATTTTATGCTGTATTTTCACATTCTTGATAACAATTTTAACAGTCTGTGACATCTAAACACACAATTATTTACTTATAATAAGGGCTATCTCACCCATTTACCTGTCGTTCCAGTGAAGAGAGAATCTGTAAACATTACGTGACTGATACTATAATATTTAGTGCTACATAGCACTGGATTTGAACCCTGGTCTGTGTGTGTCAAAAGGAACTACAGACAGAGCATTAAACAAATTGAGCTACTGAGTCACTGTTGACTACTTACTGACTAATATTTTCCTAGAGCTCGCATGGAACAAATATATGACCTGGTAGTAGTACTATAATTTTATACTAGACTGCAGTGACAGTAGAACACACATGCATGAAATACAAGCATGGCAGAGATAGTAGGTACTCTATACATTGGAGTATAGAATGCAGGTGTACACAATATATTGTTTTTGGCTTGAAATATCTGTGAGGTCAACAAACAATATCAGATCATGGAGTGGGCTTCCTCACCCATATACCTTGCTTACCTGCTGTTTATGGATGACAGAGCATTATGTGGACAATATTGCCCTAGAAACAGCCTTAAACAGTACTGTATGTGTTAAATAAAACATTTGGCTGCCATTATATTTCTACAGCTATTACAGTGTTATACTTGACTGCAGCACTTTACCTTACAGCCTCAATGCATACAGCTCTACTACAATGGTTACAACAACACAATCCTGATGTAAACCATGTTCCTTGGTATTATTGTTGTTTCATGTTTTTTATTGAACTACAGTTGGTATCATTTATTTATTGAACTACAACTCTAATTCCACATTTATTGCAATGCAAACTTTACTGTACATACTTTATTGTAGGTAATGCTTTAATCTTTCTTGCTTATTTCACTACAGTTAGCATAATAAATCCATACTTAGCAAACTCACAGTGCAACCTGGCCAAGCACCCGGAATGCACCTCGAGGTTGCAAGCCCTCTCCTCTGCAGCTGTTGGGAGAGAAGCACACCATTATGCATACCAATTTAGCAGACATTCAGATTAGATATTGGTGAAACAGAGCTAAAAGTGCTTACATACATATGGAACATTCCCTGCCTGAAATTCTTGGACTCAGGTGTCCGAGAGGTTCCCCTTTCATCTTTTCAGGTCATCATGGTAGTGATGACACTGCTCACCTGTTCAGGGGATACCAGTTGCACTGGTGAGTTCCCCCTGCCAGCTGGTCCCAGGCCTCTGGCTTGCACTCTGAGCCCTGGTAACCTCCCCGCATCAACCGGTCTTCATGATTTTTAACTAGGAGTCCAACCATGACCCTGACTCCAGAATGACCCAAAGCTGTGCATGAAAGCGCAAACCCTCACCAACATCTGCCATAGTATCCTTCAGAGATAGAACTCCATTGGATTATGCTGCATTCCAGCCTTTGTGGCTTAATATAGCCTGCTTTCCTGCTCTTACATGCCACTGAGCAACATTTAAAAATATGGCTGGTCACTTAGCAGCACGCATACCGGCACAGCTCAGCTGAGTAGTGTAAAAACTAAAAAAATCCATATGCTTAGCAGTGCTTAGCTGTGTGCAAATCAGCTAAGTAGAGTTAAGTGTGGCATAAACATTTTCAGCCATTGTTGTGTTTATGCAGTGCTTAGCAGGTCTTATCAGGTCTTAGCAAAGCACAGCGGACAAGAATTTAAAAATAATTGGTATAATTTGTATTTAAAAAACAAATCCTTATTTTCCCTTCCGTATTCATACCCTGCACCTACTGCCCATGAGGCCATACCTCTACCCACTTAGCTATGAGGATATGTGGAATTCAGCTATACCTTTACATATACCTCTGAGCTGCCTATAAGCACTGCTGAGCACTGTACCACTCCACACCAACCCACTCAGCTATGCTTAAATATGACCTTTAACTAAATAATTAATTGCATCCGGTTTCTATTTTTAGATGTCTGGCAGGTATCTCTGCAACACTTAGCATTGCTGTGTTCCATGCCACACATCACAAACATGCTTTTTGTAAGAAAAAAAAGAAAAAAATCAATAAAATAAGATTGGAATCCTGCCATTGGACAGTGCAGGGAGTGTCATACTCATCTTAAAATAAGATTGGAATCCCGCCATTGGACAGTGCAGGGAGTGTCATACTCATCTTAAAATAAGATTGGAATCCTACCATTGGACAGGGCAGGGAGTGTCATACTCATCTTAAAATAAGATTGGAAGTCTTCCATTGGACAGTGCAGGGAGTGTCATACTCATCTTAAAATAAGATTGGAATCCTACCATTGGACAGTGTAGGGAGTGTCATACTCATCTTAAAATAAGATTGGAATCCTGCCATTGGACAGTGCAGTGAGTGTCATACTCATCTTAAAATAAGATTGGAATCCTGCCATTGGACAGTGCAGGGAGTGTCATACTCATCTTAAAATAAGATTGGAATCCTGCCATTGGACAGTGCAGGGAGTGTCATACTCATCTTAAAATAAGATTGGAATCCTGCCATTGGACAGTGCAGTGAGTGTCATACTCATCTTAAAATAAGATTGGAATCCTGCCATTGGACAGTGCAGGGAGTGTCATACTCATCTTAAAATAAGATTGGAATCCTACCATTGGACAGTGCAGGGAGTGTCATACTCATCTTAAAATAAGATTGGAATCCTGCCATTGGACAGTGCAGGGAGTGTCATACTCATCTTAAAATAAGATTGGAATCCTACCATTGGACAGTGCAGGGAGTGTCATACTCATCTTAAAATAAGACTGGAATCCTACCATTGGACAGTGCAGAGAGTGTCATACACATCTGCAGACACAGTTGGCACTACACTTCCTGCACTGATTCAATAACTGTGTTGCACAGCTGTCCCTCAACAATGTGTCATGATTAACATGTATGTCATGCTGCCGAGGGGGGCCATGATTAACATGCATGTCATGCTGCCGAGGGGGGCCATGATTAACAAGCATGTCATGCTGCCGAGGGGGGCCATGATTAACATGCATGTCATGCTGCCAAGGGGGGCCATGATTAACATGCATGTCATGCTGCCGAGGGGGGCCATGATAAACATGCATGCCATGCTGCTGAGGGGCTCCATGATTAACATGCATTTCATGCTGCCGAGGGGGGCCATGATTAACATGCATGTCATGCTGACGAGGGGGTGCCGTGTTCTTGGACACAGTATCATTACATGTAGGCTCTGCACTGTACCTACATGGATTTTATTAAATCCTGGGGACTGTTTTTATTCCTTGGTGGAAGTAATCTTCCTGTTGATTCCTTTGGGTGTCCAACAGTGTAACATATTATTTGTGCACTATGTAATATCTATTTATTTATTTATATAAGATGCCATGGTGACTGAGAAACGAAACAAAGACTGAGACAATGTTCACATTTGAAATCCTTACTGAAACTGGCACAAAATGAAAACAAGGCCATGTTACATGTGCCCCTTTAAGGCTGCACCCAATCTTAATGTTATTTAACACAATATACTCTGCATGTGGTTCCAAATGTGCCAATACAGGGGACAGGTTACAGAAACTGGAGCATGTTTCTGCACTGGTGGTAAATCACAGAAAACCTGTGTGTACATGAATTAGGGTTAACATGATGTGTACCTTCATGATTTGAGCTGTGTATGTATGTGTGTGTGTGCGTGTGTGTGTGTGTGTGTGTGTGTGTGTGTGTGTGTGTGTGTGTGTGTGTGTGTGTGTGTGTGTGTGTGTGTGTGTGTGTGTGTCTGTGTCTTTGTGTGCATAAGTGTGAACTGAACGTTCGCGACCAGTAGCTGCACGTCACAGAACTTTCAACTACATTGGATTCTGGTCAGAGAATCCATGCAAGCACTGGCTACAGGTCACAGGTCACAAATTCCATGTAATAAAGTCAGTAGCTGCACATCTGCAAATCTGTCTTTAACAGCTGCAGTGCTCATACTGATTCCTGTAGGGTCTTAAAGTAAAAATAGCAACAAAGCATCCCTCTATGACCCTGGTGACCTGTGCTCAATTATTGGGTATCAGAGGTAGAAGAAGGGGGCAGGAGGATGAGAGTGGAGCAGTACATGCCCATTCTGGGCGGGGTGGGTAGCTTGACTCATTACTTAGGCAATGTCCAGTGGGAGCTCTGGATAGTGCAGTCTGTGGAATCTGAGCCACAGGGATGTGCTGCCACTGTGTAACAGCACAGGTCAGAAGGGAGTCATGCAGAGAACCTTGTGTGCACCTCCCTCAGAAGGTTGCCAGCCTAAGCATCCCTCAGAGGAAGTTCTCCAGGACAACGGGGAGGACAACCTCTTTAGCTCACACACAGATGATAACTATGATCAACTCTTGCCTCATGGAGGGCACAAAGGGCTGTGTGAGGCCCATTCTCCTGTATATGAATGAATGGGTCAATCGCTCATCAGAGTAATGTATGGCAGTCATGAGAATGTATAAAAAAATAGCAAAAATCAAGACTGAGGCAAGTTAAAGATGATTTACAATGCAGAATCCTTTTATTTTGTAGATGTTTGCTGGTCCTTGTTTCAGGCTTTTCTGGTACTGTTAGCCCGGCTGTTGTAAAGTTAGGGCACATAGTCAGTGAGCATATGCCACCTGGTGGGAGTAAAAACATTGCATTGTAACTTTACTGCTGCAAGTTTCATAGTTTGCAGAAACAACTTTTATAACAAGGTTAAAGTGATGTTGCTTATGGAGTTCTTGTTCTGCTTCATGCCTTATCATCTCAATTAAGCAATAAACTAAAGGATTTTCTCAGTTTGACAACATGCAGATATTTGCAAAATTTTCAGGAAAGTTAGTACCACCCTTTAGATTCTGATGTTTGTAAAGGCTTGAGTTAAACTATGTTAAAAATTTAATAAATAATTGGAAAAATATTAAAACGCAGAATGAAAACTATAAAAATGTAAGTGAACTGATGTAGGATTTGAAACCCCCAATACCATTACCTGTTACTTAAGTTAATATTGCTTTATGAAGAGTGGCATTCTAATCTGCAAACAGCATGTTATGAAGTGTGATTTTGGAACAGTGATAAACAAAGGTCAGGTAGTGGCACTCTCAGTTTATAGCACTTTAGTAATATTTCACAGAAAGACAAGCTTATGAGCTGTTAAAAAAACTTTGCAATGTATTCTATTTACTTTGCCATGTGTTCTATTTAGTTAGGAAATAAAACAAACATAAGCTTAAAGAGCAGAGGTATGTCCTTTGCAGGTACCCAAGTACATTTTATGCAACCTCTGTCTGTCAGCAGTTTATCATATCACCCAAAGTAGACATGGAATGTTACAGTTATGTTCTGTCTTTATCTTCTTACATTTTCATTGTATATAGAAGTCATATTTTGTGAGTTTATTTACTATGTAGAGATAAAGTACTTAAATGCATACATCTCAACTGCCCCGAATGTCTAGATTTTTGCCTGTTATTTTTGTTCAGTTCCTCATAAATGTTGTTGTTTTCTGGCAAATCATTGAAGATTGATGTCATACATTTGTATTTCATACTTTATATGCCTCAAGAAAATGTGTGCTAAAGCAAAAACTATAATTCTTCATTATTTACTAATTTATAAGAGCAATAATTAAAATTTGTCCTTGAATTTGGATATTTGCTCCCCCCAATTACTTTTGACTTTGTGCAGACTGCTCAGGTTAAGAGGCTGAGAAGTATGCTTAAATGCAATGTATATTTGGACTGTTATTATTTTACAATCTTTCATCTGCCAAGTTGTGTTGCAAATGCTTACTTCAGAAGCTGATTCTGCCATCTAACGGACAGTAGGCAATGCTACATCATATAGTATTTCCCCATTCTCAGTTTTTAAAACTGAAACATGTCGCTGTAAGAAACTTTCCAAATTTCAATGTAAATATAAAAATATACATTCTGATGGTAGTTAAGGACTTCATTGCCCATATGCTCTATATTTACTGAATAAAATAGTGATCCTGCTTATCTAACTGTTTACCCCACAACAGTATCTGTAAGGGTGATGTTTTACCTCATTTATGCATTGTGGTATTTATTCATGGTTTCTGACTTTACTAACTATTCAGAAAAGCATTTCCAATCACTGATCATTATTGTTGTACAATAATGCATCTTTCTATCACCTCGAGCCATATATCTGGTGCTATAGCTATTTATAATACATTAATATTACAGATTTTATGTAGAATTTCAGCACTCTTGAATGATATAAATAGAAATTTCTGAGTTATTTGCTTTGCTGAACTTAGTTAAACATTTGCTTTCATAATCAAAATTAACAGGCTAAGAACATATGTTAGTTATGCCAGCTACTGTCCGTATATCTGTTTCCTCTTGTCCAGTTATAAAATTCAATTTATTTATTCATTTTCTGAATCATTGCACACTTCTATCCATCTCCCTGACTTAGGGGTTCATCATTATTTACACTTGTCTGGTACTTTGGGGTTCATCATTATTTACACTTGTCTGGTACTTTGGGGTTCATCATTGTTTACACTTGTCTGGTACTTAGGGGTTCATCATTATTTACACTTTTCTGGTACTTAGGGGTTCATCATTATTTACACTTGTCTGGTACTTAGGGGTTCATCATTATTTACACTTGTCTGGTACTTTGGGGTTCATCATTATTTACACTTGTCTGGTACAAAGCCTTTGCGTGTCTTACCCATGTCTTTCTCATTCTTTCTTTGCTTCCATCTTCTGATCTGCATGTTTCCCCCTTTTGCCATTGTACCTTGTACATATCATCTCACCTGGTACACAGCTCTGTCTTTATTACCAAATATGGCACTCCTGTTCAAAAGAACCTAGAACCAAACTTGCTGAAATAGAACCACATGGGAGAGTACTAAAGTAAAATAAATCTTCAAAATTTTAGTCAGTAGCCAAGGGGTAGGCCCCAAAATCTAACTATAACCAATAGGGGATTGGCCTCACTGCACTTCTAAATATAACAACATTAAGGAGATATCCACACCAACCAAGTATACCTAGCTCCATTCAGATTGTTAGGACCCACTCACTGCTTTAGAACCCCATCACCCAGCCTAATTAAACACGTATTCTCATACCCTACAATCTCCAGAGTTATTGGCTGATACAGCTCATTGTTTTCCTCCATAGCAAACCATTAAATAAACAATTTGTAGGTAAGAAACAATGGTCAATGTCAACACCACTTCCTCTATACCACTCTCTCTACCTACTCTATCTGACTATATTTTATTCCAACATGTATTATTTTTTAATATCTTCTACACACTTCTTATTCTTTCTATCTCCACCTCTTACCACTCCAATCTCCCTGACCCACTCCTATGTTCACCATCTTCTCACTCATACAACATATATCCAACTACTTCATCTTTCACTATCTCCCCTAATCTCTTTGCTACCTCAAGTCTATATAAACTATCCATAATACAGGTTTTCAAACCTTCCCACAAAGCTAAGTCAAAACTATACAAACTCCATCTAGCATCTACTACACACTCTCTCCTCACTAAAAACCTACTTTGTTCTGGAGATATCCATCCCAATCCTGGCCCCTCTTCTCTCCCCAAAACTAACTCTACACTGCCCCCATCTTACTCCTCTAACAGTCACCAACCTCCGTCACAACAGTCATCTCCATCCAAATACTTAACTATTTATTTATTGAATATTCAGAGTCTAGCAAATAAAGTCACTGAGGTGCACTCATGGTTAGCTCTCAATACCCCTCACATCCTCTCCCTATCTCAAACCTGGCTCAAGCCACAAATCTCAAATAGTGAAATACTCCCACCAGTTTATAATATCTTCCGATCTGATGGACCTGTAAAAAAGGTGGTGGCATGGCCATCCTATACTCAAACAACCTTAACCTCTCACCATACCCTTCCCCAATTCCCGACTTCCTCCCAGCTGAAATCATCATCCTTAACTGCCATCTGAATTCCCACAAAAAACTTGCAATTCCCTCTATGTACCTTCCTCCTGGTAACAATCTGCCCATTCTTGAAAACATCCTATCCTGGTTCTCCCACAACATACCATATGAGACACTTATCCTTGGTGATGTCAACATTGATTGGTCTAAACTCACAACTGACTCCCCCCAACTCAGTACCCACCTACACAGCTTCCACCAACTTATAACATCTCCCACTCGCTTCCATAAAAATTGCACTTCCAGTGCCATCATAGACTGGATCCTTACCAATTCCCCCCACCAATACCACAATCCCACCACCTTAACTGACTTCCTCAGTGATCATCTCCCTACCACCATCTTAAGACACTACTCCCATATTCCTAAACTCCACCTTATCAAAGACTGTCAACTTTCAATTCATCCCAATTTAACTCCATTCTCCACAACATAGATTGGTCCATCCTAATACACCTCCCCCTAAACGATGCTGTAAGCACTTTCAAAAGCATCTTCATGAGTACTCTAAACTCCTTAACTTCCTCTAGGAAGATCAGAGTAAAATCAAATCATGCTCCCTGGCTCTCTAAGGAGACTAGGTCCCTTATAAAACAAAGAGATTGTGCTTGGAAAACCTGGACTAAAACTTAACAACCACCTTTTCTTCAAAAATACAGGCAAGTGAGGAACCTTGCAGAAAAACATACAACTAATGACAGACAGTTATGCTATAGCTCTGCTCAGCTTAACAACAAATCCAATCCTCAAAAGTTTTAGTCAACTCTCAACAACATCCTCTATCCCGGAAAGCCCTCTAATCCCTCCCCATACCCTAACTCTTCCTCTCAGGAAACAGCTACCCTCCTGAACAAACACGTTATCTCTTCCATCCAAAATCTGGTAACCTCTAAGCCAAACTCTACTTCAACACCCACATCCCCAAGTCCTACTAACACAACTTTGTTTTCTTTTGAGCCAGTTCCCATTACTTACATCAAATCTCTACTACTCAAGCTAAAACCTTGCTCTCCTTCCACTGACAATCTATCTCCTACATTCCTCAAATTTGCTGCTAACTCAATTGCCTATAATATATCTATACTAATTAATCGATCTATTCTGGAATCAACTGTCCCCATCCTTTGGAAATCTTTCTTCACTATCCCTCTTCATAATGGTGGAAACTCCACTTGACCCCTCAAACTACCGACCCATTGCCATTCTTTCCTCCCTCTCCAAGATATTAGAAAAATGTATTAACTCACCGCTTCTCAATCACCTCCTCACACACCAATTATCTACCCCTACCCAACATGGATTTCATCCTCACCACAGCACCACCACTGCCCTCCACTCCTTCACTCGTATCATTGCAGAGGCCCTAGACAACAATAAGCTCATTTCCTGTCTCTTCCTAGATCTCTCCAAAGTCTTCGATACTGTCTCTCATCCTCTACTACTATCCAAACTCGCAAATCTCCACCTATCCCCCTCCACACTTGCCTGGTTTAATAGTTACCTATCTGGCAGGGAACAATCTGTCAAATGGCTCTCATCTTCTTCACCTTTCCTTCCCATCTCCACTGGTGTGCCCCAAGGCTCCATCTTGGGATCCCTTTTGTTTAACATCTTCACCAATGATCTTTACACCTCATGCAAAGAATCCTCCCTTATTCAGTTTGCCGGCAACTCCACACTTATATCCATCTCAAATAACATTCCTGAACTACACTCCCTAACCGAACAAGCCCTACTATCCATTGAACAATGGCTCTCTCACAACCTATTGATCCTAAATCCCAAAAAGACCTACTTTTCCTTCCCCATTCTCTTTGTCATCACAAAACCTCTTTTTTTATTACATCTTCTAACAATACAACTATCCAACCTGACACCCACACAAACTCCTAGGGGTCATTATCGATGATGAATTAAAGTTCAACCTACACATACTCCAATGTTTAAAAAAAACAAACCAGAAACTAGGTCTGCTATATTGGAACAAAAAATTCCTAACCCCTGAATCCAGACTTACCCTAGGCCTGGCACTCCTCCTCCCCTCCCTCTTATACAATGCCCCAGTTCTTACCAATATCCAGGCCTCCACTCTAAATAAACTCCAACAGACTTACCATAAAATAGCCAGATTCATTACTAACTCCCCATACATCTCACACCACTGCATTTCTTTAAACTGTCTTCAATGGCTTGAACTTCCCCAATTTCTGCTATTTTATCAGTTTCATATGCTACACTCTATTCTTTATAAACCCTCCTTCTATCCATCTCTATCTTCCTTAGTCTCCATCTACATCCCATCCCA